>NC_069720.1:4620534-5220534 GCF_027358585.1 Pangasianodon hypophthalmus
AAAAAACTGATTATATAGCCTTTTTCCTAGACAGTACTGTGATCTGCATCTCTCACCAAAAAGATGGCTTTAAGTTCAATTTCATTATTTCAAATTAAGACAATGTTTCTATTCCAACTGGTTAGTTAATAGTAATTTATTAATTCAACTATTTATCGCTGCATGCTAATGTGCTGCTTCAGACCACAAATTAATGAATGCATTCCTGAGTACAGGAACCATGTATGCCCAATTTGTGACATACACTAGGCTGTAATAAACTTAATTTTTTTTAATACTGCATCACGGTTGAATGCTTGATTCTCATTGGCCATAAGGTGTTTCTATAACAACAGCTCTGACAGTAGATTCAGCTTCAATGTTTATACTAATGCATCCATTATAATATGTTATCATTTCTATAGTAACAACTTGTGCAGGGACATATATGGTGGACACTGTACATGAACTGATTTAAAAAAAAAAAAAAAAAGGAAGCGACGTTTATGTAGATGTTTATTGTACTTATGGAAGGAGTCTCCAGTGTCAGTGCTTTATAGCAGTCAGAGGTAAAGCTGTAAAGTTTTCTGACACAGGAAAGACTTCAGGATAGCAAGCTTTACGGTTTCTCTCTAACGTGACCACCTTCAAGAGAATGAAGAAAGAGAGACTTGTGAGAGAATGACAGTTCATAGCTGATATAACGTAAGTGATAAGTGATGCAGAATTTCACAGCAGTAACTGTAACTATAAATGGATAAAAAGTAGATATGTCATTCTTCAATTAATTAAAAAATTGTAATTGTTGGCAAATTGTTGTGGTATAAGAGGATTAAAACACTTTGGGAAATGCTATTATAGGGAAATAATCAACTTCAGAACGGTAACAATAACTGTGCTTTACATCGGGATGCATCACACCACCCCGTCATTGATTCTTTTCCCATAACAGCATGTCCCTAAGTGTTTTATTCCTTACATATTGCAGTCAATTATGACATGAACTGATGATTTTTTTGGGATCTAGTGCATTTTGGGATTTTGTGAGGATTGCTAACGTACGTTTCTGTTTGTTGTCTACAGTCACATGCCATTAAATCTGAAATCTTCCCTACGAGAAAATGCCATTTTGTATCAATGACTATAGCATGTGCTGTAAACAAGCTCATACTTGAGGCAGTCCATCTGAACTGAACTGAATTGACTTGTATGTTGTAATTTTTATGGTATAGCTTGTGCAGAAGCCAAAATTGTGGCATCTACAAACTGGTCCAGATCTGATGCTGTATTACAAACAACCAAATCACCAATGCTTGGTACCTGGGATATGGCCTTCATGAAAACAGGTTTTAACTAGTCTGAAATATTCCATATTCACAAGTACAAAACTGGTGTGTGATTGTTTTATTATATTATTTCTAGAAAGGATGGTTGCTCCCAGAAAATAGGGATACAAGTAAATAAAACAAATGGCCAAGTATATCACTGATGGTATGATATTGCTCCCGGGATTCATTTTCACTGACATCTACTAAGCGCTCCCTGACCCATATACAGGAAGTCCTTGAGCTCCAAGCAGTCCCACCACCAGCAGTACCATAAGTGCCTGGTACTTATCTTCATTAATTTTCTTTAATGATCTGGTGTCTCCTTTTACTCTCGGTCCACAATCTGTGTCTTCAAAATAGCCTGATATGCCTCTGGCCATCGCGAAAACAAATCAGCTTATTGTGAAAGTCTCTGGATTAACGTCGTTACTGTCCATCTGCACCGAGAACGATTTTAGCGTGATCTGTTAGAGTGATTGCCTGGAAAATGGTTGATACAGGTTGGTAACCATGAGACGGGTATTGTGAGGGGAATTATCAAGAAGTTTCCCAGACAGATAAATGTTATGCCTCTTTTGCAATATTTTTTAAAAGGTTTTTCTTGAATTACAAAAAGTCAGATCCTGCTATCACACTACATTGCTATACATCAATATTTACTACTGTGCAGAACTAAAACCATCTTTCTTGGTTATTAGTTGGTACTAAGTAGAAAAACTGTCAACTGTCAAGCTGTTTACGTAAAATATCTGTAAAACTGAATCCTGACCTCTTATGACTTTTTGAGTTTAGCTCAAATAAGAACAATTGAAAATTAAGAAAATCTAAGTTAAGTATATAACAAACATTGAAAATTAAGTAAGTCTGTCTTGTCTTTAAATGCTATACCAGACTGACAAAATCAGTAATCATGTAACTAATAGAGAAAAAGTAGAGCTGCTGTCTAATTCGACCTTCAATATAATCCAAAGAATATACTTAACATTCTTGTTGACATTTTCGGTTGAAATTCACTCCCGTTTCTGAGCAAGACATAAGCAAATGAATTCCCACCCTGCTTTCAGTCACTGAATGCCACAGGCAAGCAGGTTTATTCTTATATGTTTGCTTAATTACTGCTCACACCTTTGCTCAGGTATCTCAGGAGTGTAATATTTACTGAATGAGTAAAGAACTTAATCTTCAGCAGGTGCTTTTGAGAGCTGTGTGTATTACTCATAATGCCGGGAGTGTGTAACTAGTATCAACTACATGTAGGACTGCAAAAAAAAAAAGGAAAAAAAAAAGAAAAAAGGTATTTGTATTAGAAAACAAAAGATGAATGCTATCACAGGAGATGGCATTTCTGATGACTGTCTCACCGGGTAGTTCTTTCAGTTTTTTCGAATAGTACATACTGTAGCTGATAATATCTAAAAGAATAAATCTTTGTGCTTACTTTCTGACATTCTACTGCAGAACTTCATTCCTGAATGTCATATTTGATTGCTTTTAGTAGTTTTTCACACGCTAGCACAAGCCAATAGAAAAGGTCTGTTGTATGACAGCGCTGGTGATAAAGCAGGTGCAGAGGTTTACAGTGATACAGAAAAAGTGCCTCAGTTAGGGGGCTTTGGCTTATGATGGAAGGTTGAACCATGCGCTGTAAAACATGATAGCTCCATTAAGTTATGTGAATGTATTTCTTCTGTTTAACTCCAATGACAAGTCATGACAAGTTTTGGATATTGAACTCAAGTTTATAAGTTTTCAAAAATGAAACTTAAAGCAATCCATTTTCTTGACCTGAATTCATTGTCTTGAATTGGCTTTGAGTTGAAACAAAGGTTATCTTCAAGTTGAGTTTACTCGTGTTTTTAAGGCAGCTCGTGTACTTTCATTTCTAAGCTTAACCAACTTGAAATGTCTTAGAGTGCGGTAGTCTTGGGTCGGCGATTCAGTTTACTTCACTGCATTATACACTTCATTAAACTCTATGTATGTTAAGAATAAAACATGACGGGGCATGCTGTAATAGTTAAATTATCAACGACATAGTAGGGTGATGTGGCCAGACATGAAGAGGAGTTACAGGTACCAGCCCAAGTCAATTCTTTTCCAATAGCAGCATGTCATAAAGGGTTTTGTTTCTTTTATACCACAGCTGTTTGCCAATGTCTACAACTTTTCATTTGTCAATGAATGACTCATCGCATCTCTTAGCCATTATATTTTTGCATTCACTGTTACGGAACTTCCTCAAGACAGGTTAGTTCCCGTGATCCCCTTTATAATAGTTATAAACTGTCATTGCCTCACCTTATTTATTTGTGAATAAGTAAAAAAAAAAAAAAAAAAAAACGCACCTAGTCATATTACTGAGAAACTGGAATACTCTTCTGTCTGAAGACTTTCCTGTGGTGGAAAACTTACTAACAGTTACAAAGCGCTGACACTGGAGACTCCTTCCATAAATATTAAATAAATGTCTCTTTCACCATATCAGTGATTAATTGATGATTAATTGATGATCAATTTCTCTTTAAGTAACATGCTTTTAATTCATTTATGTGGAGTTGTTACTATTGAAACTATAACATATTAGAACAATCGAGCACTGTTAAATTCTCAAATCTAATTGTTCTGGTGCTCTGACAGTAGTGCCAGATGCAAGGCAAATAATCAAGGCAAATACTTCCCAGTCCCAGACCACCACACATTATTATTGAAAGTTTATAAACCTAAATGAATATGTAGCAATCTGATGCTAAGATAGAAAATCCAACAGTTTGAAACTTTGACCTGTATAAATACTTTCCAAGGCCACATTGGAAAATTAAACATGCTTCTTGTAAAACTTAATTTGTTTTTATTGCACAATACAAATTTAGGACTTAACTGACCCTTTATTCCTCCTGAAGCTTGTCTAACCTGTGTTCCTGTGCTTGGCGTTCTGTACACAACAGCTTCTCCTACACGGTGTAGAATATATACATGATGTATGTGTTCCTTTAGCAGACCAGATAACCTCAGATAACTTCAGCAAAATGTCTATTTCGAAGAACCAATACAACAGTTTGCTTTTTGTCAACTATGTATATATCACATTATCACATTAACTTGAACTACATATCATTTTTGCATAGATCATATGATGTGTTTTATTAACATGCTGTTTTGTGTAGTGAAAATGAAAATCTGGTCTGTCCTCAAAGACCTTGAGGAGTGTCAGGTCAGTGGTCCGGTCTCGTAGGTGACAATACCTTGTGCTGGGTGTGGCCAATGTCGGAGGCAAATAACGCCCTAGGCACAATGGAGCTTTAACAGCAAACAAATCTCCGCTTCTGTACAGTGTGTACTTAGTACAACTCACTCCAAATATCCTCATTGTGTTTGTGCATTCATATGTAGTTTGTTAGCCTTTTCGACCCCTTTCAAAAATCTTTACTTAAATCATACTATAATATAGACTTTATCCACTGCATATTTTATCTACTCCACTTCGTGTAGCGAATTTGCCTTTCAAATAAAGCTTCTGATAGATGAGTTTAGTGCAAATTCTTTACAAGTCTGTGCAGTCAGTCCACACCAGTGAAGGCACATATTGCCTTTTCACTACATCAGCCATTTTTAGACAGCATTGTTGGATGTGTCTATTGTGTGATGTGTCCTTTATAGTTTTAGGTTTCTTTGGGGAAAAAAAAAAAAAAAAAAAACAGGTCAATTTTTTTTTTATCCTACGTTCTCAAGGTACATAACTGTGGCTGACTTTATGAATAGATACACGAAAACCTGTTAGATAATTAGATAATGTTGTTAGAGAGTTGTTAAAAATTGGGAACTCTATTGTTTTAAATACAAAAAGAACATTAGGAAGTGGGATGTTATGTTAATGCTAGTCTTCCTCAAATGACATGGCTGATGTACTTAAGAGCTGAATAAAATCGACAGGAAATGTTTGATGAGCTTGGTCCTTTTTGTAAACCTAAGCAGATGTTTGACTTGATTTGACTTTCAAGCTTATCTACTTAAGTGAAAAGATCAAAAAGATTTCAAATATTCTTATGAAATACAAAAACCACCATTATTTTGCATTACATTTTGTCTTTCATTTTGCAAGGCAATACAGAAATACCAGTTGACATCCCACCCCCATTTACTGTATAGCATGATAGATGATAGAATATTTGCCACGTCAAATTCTTAGGAAATTTGCAGCAACATATCCAAATTTTTTGGAGAAGAGTAAATTTAAAGGTCTTTAATATACATACAGAGGTCGTAAGCCAGACTGTATGATTTTGGCATGATTTTGCTGTTGTCAACAATTATCTGAATTGTGGCTAAATCATGTAAATCAGATGGTAAGTTTCTTGTGAGCCACACAGTGTGAAAGGGCAAACGATGATTAATAAATTCAGTTGGTTGACCTGTTGAAGGTCCTATCAGAAGATGTGAAGTGTGAGCAGTGTCACGATCTGATGATGCATCAGCAGCCAGTAGCACCAGTAGAATATAAGCTCTATAACATAAATAGCCTAGAACATAAATAGACAATACTTTCGAGTTTATAGCCTACTAAAAATACACAGTCACATAATAAGATTAATGGAGTCCACTGTGTGCAAAGTGTTACAAAATCTCAATACACGTGTTGCTGGAAGCCAACAGAGTTGGTTAAAGAACATACCTAATATATATTAAAAAGAAGTCAGCCTTATGAAATTGCATTTGGAGTATGCTAAAAAGGCATATTGGAGACTCAGCAAACATGTAGAAAAAGGGTTTCTGGTCTGATTAGACCAAAACTGAACATTTTGGCTTTGGCACAAAGCACTATGTTTGGCAGAAACCCAACACTGATGATCATTTTAAGAACATTAATCCCCACAGTGAAGCATGGTGGTGGCAGCATCATGTTGTGGCGATGCACTTCTTCACTAGGGACTGGGAAACTGGTCAGGTTAGATGGCAAGTTAAATGGAGCTAAGGTTTTTTCAGACTGATTTTATCATCACAGAGGAATATTGTACAACAGTATGACACATCAGTGTGACTGCTCCTATGACCTTCATCTAAAAGCCACAAATAGGAGGATGGCATAGGATGACATGAAATTCACAGGGCAGCTACAAATATGCTAATGGAAATGACAAGATGTAAACAAATCATGTTAACAGACACAGAAATATCCTTATTATTTCAAGCTCACTTTGAAACATATTTCTCTTTATTAACACTATCATTAGAGGATCTCTGTCACATATTCTGACATGGAGAACATGTTATTGCACAGTCTGTTATAGAATTTGGCTAAAACATTTTACTGGGATCATTTTATACAGAGTGACAAGTAATCTTAAAAGGCTGAAATCGCATAGCCTAAAACTGGCTTTAGAGTCCTGTATTCTGTGTATGATTTTAAAAGCAGGCTTATAATTAGCCATTTTATGGAAAACCTTTACGCACCACTAAAAACATAAATAAAAATACAAGATATCCAACACCCAAAACAATCCACACTACTCTATGCTCTCAAATAACATGTTGCCAGGGGGTGTGGCCACATCTTAGCAACTGCCCCTACCCATACAGGGAATGAGGATGTCACCTCACGGTGCATTACAGCATGTGAATAATAAACCCTAGGGTAATTAATAATGTCTGTCTGACGTGCCAGATAAGGCATGTCACTAATTCTTCACACACACCTGCACAGGTCGTGATCAGTCCATGACAGGAATTGTTCACAAGATGGCACTGGCACCCCAAAGCACATGTGATGTAGCTGAATTCCAGTTCAATTTACAAAATTTGGAAGGAGCTGTCTGCTCTCTTTCTCTCTCTCTCTCTCTCTCTCTCTCTATATATATATATATATATATATGTACATATATATACATACATACACAGTTAGGTCCAGAAGTATTTGGACAATGACAATGAGTTTTTGTGATTTTGCCTTTATACACCACCACAATGGATTTGAAATAGAACAATCAAGATGTGATCAAAGTGTAGACTTTCAGCTTTATTTTAAGAGGTTCCACAAAAATATGGCATTTACCATTTAGGAATTACAGCCATTTTAAGCAAAGTACTTCCATTTTCAGGGGCTCAAAGGTATTTGGACAAAGTGACATACTTGTAAATATAACCATAATTTTAATACTTGGATGAAAATCCTTTGCAGTCAGTGACTGCTTGAAGTCTGGATCCCATGGACATCACCAAGTTTCCACTGAGTTTCCTCCCTGGAGATGCTTTGCCAGGTCTTCACTGCAGCCACCTTCAGGTGCTGCTTGTTTGTATGTCTTTCTGCCTTCAGTCTTGTCTTCAGTAAGTGAAAAGCATGCTCTACTGGGTTGAGATCAGGGAACTGACTTGGCCATTGAAGAATATTCCATTTTTTTTGCCTTCAAAAAGTCTTGAGTTGCTTTCGCAGTATGTTTAGGGTCATTATCCACCTGCACTGTGAAGCAGCATCCTATCAGTTTTGTAGCATTTGGCTGAATGTGAGCAGAGATTATAGCCCTATACACCTCAGAATTCATCTTGATACTTCTGTCTGCAGTCACATCATCAATAAACCCCAGTGAGCCCATTCCATTGGCAGCCATACATGCCCATGCCATAACACTGCCTCCACCATGTTTGACACATGATGTGGTATACTTTGGATCATGAGCTGTTCCTTTGTTTCACCATACTTTTCTCTTCCCATCATTCTGGTACAAGTTAATCTTGGTTTCATCAGTACAAAGAATCTTATTCCAGAACATGGGAGGCTTTTTAGATGTTTTCTGGCTGAAGTTTAATCTGGCTTTCCTGTTCTTGAATGTTACCAGTGGTTTGCACCTTGTTGTAAATGCTCTGTATTTACATTCATGAAGGCGTCTCTTGATGGTAGATTTCGACAGTGATACGCCTACCTTCTCCAGAGTATTCTTGACTTCTTTTGATGTTGTGAAGGGATTTTTCTTCACCAAGGAAAGGATTCTGTGATCATCCACTTTAGTTGTCTTCCGTGGTCTTCCAGGCCTTTTGGTGTTGCTGAGCTCGCCAGTACATTCCTTCTTTTAAGAATATACTAAATTGTTGATTTGGCCACTCTTAAAGTTTTTTTCATCCTAATGATGGCCTCCTTCACTTGCATTGAGATCTCCTTGGACTTCATATTGGTAGCTCCAGTCGAACAGCTGCCAAATGCCAACTCAATACCTGATATCGGCTCCAGACCTTTTATCTGCTTCATTTGTCTTGAAGTAAAGAGGGAATGGACCACACCTGGCCAATTAACTTGTCAGTCAATTGTCCAAATACCTTTGAGCCCCTGAAAATGGAAGTACTTTGTTTAAAATGGCTGTAATTCCTAAATGGTAAATGCCATATTTTTGTGGAACCTCTTAAATTAAAGCTGAAAGTCTACACTTTGATCACATCTTAATTGTTTTATTTCAAATCCATTGTGGTGGTGTATAAAGGCAAAATCACAAAAACTCTGTCATTGTCCAAATACTTCCAGACCTAACTGTATATAGACTTTTGCACAGTACTGTGTGTGTGTGTGTGTGTGTGTGTATATATATATATATATATATATATATATATATATATATATATATATATATATATATATATATATATATATATATACAGTACTATGCAAAAGTCTTAGGCACCCTATATTTTTTAGTACAATCTTTGTTATGGATTTGTATTTTGTGACTTCTACATTATCGAGTCTGTACAAAAACATTATAGATTTCCAAACATTAGTTTTCCAGCACAAAATTAAGTGTTACAGAACAATGTTTGTATGTCAGTAAGGAAAGCAGCATGTTACGTAAGAGACCACTTTTCATACAAAAAACATAATGAAGGCTGCTGGGTTTCGCTGCAGAAATAAGAAGCAAGTGCAACAGTCAAAGTCTCCAGAAGAACTGTGGCTGGTTCTGCAAGATGCTCAGTAACACTTACAGCTCATTTCCTTATAAAACTGCACACACTGAACCTGAGACTACTATTTTTTTAAAGCAACAGGCTGTCACACCAAATATTGATTTGTTTCATTTATTACTGTTTACTGCTCTTTATAGTATGCTTTAAAATGTAGAAACATTTAATTTTTTAAAATTATTTTTGAAGGCATCATTGCTCTACAGCGTTTCTTCGCACTTACCTAAGACTTTTGCACAGTACTCTCTGTGTGTGTGTGTGTATATATATATATATATATAAATCGAAGAATCTGTAGGAAAAAACTCTTGGAGGGGATTCCCATTCCCAGTGAACCGGCATGTATTGGTTTACTGTGGAGGACGAGTGTAAATTGAGAAAATGAGTTTTCAGCCCCTAGGCAAAGTATCAGGTTTGACTGTAGTTTTATGTTGAACCACACCCCCTTCTTATCCACCTTCCTAAAGCAGTGAACAAACTATATAAAATATTTTTATAATGACTCAACATTCCTATCCTACATAGGTTATATATCCTGGATTATTATTACTTTGTCCATCACTGCAACATTTTTTTTAGCTGGAGGATGAAACTCTTAAAGGGGGATTTCCTTTCCTAGTGAACCTGCATTCTTGTGCACTGTGGGAAATGAGAAAATGAGTTTTTACTCAAAAGCGAAGTGTCTAGCAGATAAAAATTAGGATGTTTGTTTGCATCTGCTAATATTTGAGTACAATAATTTAAAAATTATATATATATATATATATATATATATATATATCTGTATAATTTATTTTATTTTTTTGGTATTGAACTTCTTGAACCATGATCCCAATACATTCAACCAAGGTGAAGGTCATATTTTAAACATATTCTCTGGAGGTGGAGGGACAATAAGGCATAATTCAAACCCATTTTCAGTGCTTGCTACTGTGCTCTAGATGAAAAGATCTGGTTTTCACGTTGCTAAAACAGGGATAGGAGTTTACAGCCACAGCCTGCTACAGGTATGCACCAAGCAGGCTTAGCGAGTCTCTACATGATTTCAAAGCTGGGAAATATGTCTGGTGTTTCTTGTGGAGTTTCGTTTTGTGTTCAAGTTAAGTCACTTTTCAAAAAGCAAACGTGACCATTGCATCTGGCGCATGTGAACATCTGGTGCACAATTCAGCCTAGTTTGTTGTCAGTATGGGTTTGGTATTGTTGGGATTTTGCATTTCCGTTAATGAGCAGGAGGGCGTGCTTTAAGCGAGCTGCACAACAGGTAGGCTTTCTTTTTTTTTCCCCTCACACACACCTGAGAGTCAAGAAGTTACACGGCGCACGGCGCACGGCGCGGATACACCAGGAGATTCCCGACGAAAACCCTTCCTCCTTTTAACCTACACGTAAGCAAAATTCCCTTATTCTGCATTACACTTTCTCCTGTTTATATATGTTTCTGTGATTGGGGTGAAGCTCAGCCTCTGACATTCTCTACATTGTCCCTTTAATTCATCACCAGGTTTACGCAGATGTCGGTTTGACAAAGACAGGTATGCTTTAGCCTAATAGTGAAGTGTAATAGTGAAGGGCTCAGAATTGTAATGGCACGAGCTGCAAAGCAAACACAACTGCCATAACAAAAAAAAATAAAAATCTCAGATTTGAGTGCACACAAAAGCAAGGGTGTTGAAATAAAATATGGTTAAAATACCTCTCCAACTTGGGTCATTTTAAAAAAAAAACTTATTGCTGATGGGGAATTTAGTGCACAGCTCCCTCTTGTGGAATTTGGCATTTCTGAGAAAAAGTGTTGCATAAAAATCTTTTTGAATTGCATTAAATTTTATATAAAAGGTTTTAAGTATATATATATATATAAAAGACAGTGGTTTAGCTAGTGATTTAGAGAGGCTCTCTTTAGGAAACTTGGGTGAAACAAACATGCAACAATGCAAATTAAAAAAGTATATAATGTAGATTATGGCACATTGGAATAAACTCGAACATACCTGATTGAAATTGAGATCCAAGGAGAAATTTGGGTTGCAGCCAAAGCTGCAAAGTTGAGCATGCACGATACAAAAAAAAAACAAACGCAGAATGCAAATAGACAGACGTTTGTCTAGATAAGATGTGCAATGCAATGCAATGCACAGTGCAAAAAAAAAAAAAATCCAAGACATTACACAACGCACTACACAGTCTGACTAAGCAGCTTACATAACCATTTGAAATAAGCATGGATAAATGATGTTTATCCACACGCACACGCATTTGGAGACAGTCTATCTGTGCATCAGTGGAGTGTCGGTCATTTCTGAATTTAGGATGTGTATATTTATTGCATGCATGGTGTACAGGCTTTATATTCGGATTGATGCTTTGTGACAGCCTGAATGCAACCTAGCGAGCAATAATCTCCAAAAGAGAGAGAGAGAGAGAGAGATATCTTGCTGTAGGTTTTACTTCAGGTCGGGTGCTGTGTGTGTGTGTGTGTGTGAGAGAGAGAGAGAGAGAGAGAGAGAGAGACGTTTTTTATTGATTTGTTTTTTTTTCATCCTCGCGCTCGTATACGCGCTCATTGTGGTCCAAAGTGATGTTTAGCTGTTGTATAAAACCACATTTAGTGGGTGGATCGACCAATGCTTTGCTCATCCATTCCCATTTCCCACCGCCTCGGTGTGTGAGAGACGCGTGTGTGAGCATCCTGTGACACTCTGATAGTGGCAGATGGTGAAGCCTGGCAAAGGATTGGACACACTCACTCAGCCGTTCCCTCACTGAAGTCTGAAAAGCACGCTCTGTATTCATTTTAATGAAAATATTTGACTAGTGCGCTTCGATGGAGGCTGAAGGTGATGCAAATTCTGCCAGGGAGAGTGGAGATGTTCAGTCGGGTGAGTTCAACGCAGTGCACGCCGTCCCTTTCTGCTTTTTTTTATTATTATTTGGAGAATACGCACGTTTGAAGTTGTCGCCTCAGGGCACACGACCTCACCAATCTGCACTCTGAGCATGCATTCATGATGGTTTCAAGCTTTCTGAAGCATGGCCAGGGTGCTGGATTTTGTGCATACACAGTGTTGAAGTATACAGTGTAGATTCTCCAACAATGTTCGTGCGTAAAGCCAGTAATTCAGGAGTTTAACTGGGTCTTAGTTCATCATTCCAAGCATTCGTTCAATGCTGGGGCTTTGTGTTGGGTGTATGTCCGTGATAATCTGTTGATAGTATAATCAGCTGTTTCCAGCACCATTCAGAGCATGGTTACGAGATTAGCTCACTGTTTCTAACGTAAAGAAAAGGCGCATTTGTGGACGAGTCACTACACGTAAAGAATAACGCGTGACTGCAAAGAGCGCACAAATCCTCAGAGCGTGTTTCATTGCGCAGGCGATACACAGGAGTTCGAGGGATTCCCTCGTTACCAGTGTTGCCAGATTGGTCTAAACAGCTCCTCTGAGGGGGAAAAAGACACCAGGATACCTTTCAAACGCTTTCTGCTGAGGTTTGAACCCTCAAGAGCAGGTCATTTGTATCTTTAGTATGTATCTCTCTCCAGATAACGCCATTGAAATCCACATTCAAATGTCACATGCGGATATAAAGTACATAATTAGACCTGGGAGGGGGATTTGTATTGTTTTGTAGATTGAGGAAAACACTAAGCTGCCTTTTCTGACCAGGACAAGATAGGAGCAATGATTTTGTAAAATAGGCTTAATTTAAAAAAAAAATAGACATTTAAAAGACAGCTTGGACTAGTTACAGTGGAGGAAAACTGGTTTAAAAACGGGAAATCTGGCAACCCTACACATTAAAAGCGTACTATACGTGCGCTCCGAGCGCTATTAGGTTCTCCACTTCAGCCCTGAATGCCAGTCAGTACAGGGATATCCAGATCAAATAGTGAAGAAATGAAAAGCCCATCTTATCCCCTGCTGCTGGTTAATGATCTGAAGTGATACACCTGATTGAAATTATTACCCAGTGGCCTAAATTCCACAGCTGAATGCCAGACTGAAAGAGTTAGGTGTTAATGATTTTCTCTGCAGCATACAGTACACTTACTATTAATACATACTACTAGAATTTAACATAGTCAGACATTTTTAATAATAAACAAATATACTTTAGGACTTATCATTTTAGATGCTTTATTTTGAAGTAAATTACACTTTTAGATATTTATGTAACATTCATGGAAGGAGTCTCCAGTGTCACACCAGTGTTACTTTGTAACAGTAACTTTTTCTGCCATGTGAAAGACTTCAGGACTTTGTGGTTTTTATTTGTGTCTTATTTAACTTCATGAGAGAGAAAAAAGAGATGCTGGTAAAGCTATAACATTCCATAATATTACATTCTAATTATAATTGGTTGAAATGTACAAGGTGTTAGTCATTAATAAATTAAAAAAAAAAAAAAAAAAAGCAATTGTTGACAAATTGCTGAAGTAAAACACTTGAGACGTTGGGACGGATGACACCACGCCATTGTTGTTAATATTCCTATAACGGCACACCCGGGCATGTTTTATTTCTTATATAGTAATAGTAATTCAATAATAAATAATAAATTAATAGACCTTAGGGCTTATTTTATCAGATCAAGTTTGGCTTTGTATTGTTAATTGTTCATGTCTGGTATTTGATTACCTACTGAATGAACTACACACACAAATTTGTTTTTACTTCCTGTTGGCACAGCCCTTCGGATACCAAACAACAAACGTCAGCTTTAAGAAGTGTACAAGTATATTATGCGTCTATATTGTGTGTTTTTATATTTCTACTTATTGTTGCTAGATCATTGTCCTAGGTAAATATACTGCATCATATTTTTAGACATGGGCCTTCCACATTAACAATGAATCAAACTTGTAGTTATATGTAGAAAGACAAAAACAAAAACAATGCATTTCCTCCAGCTGAGCTTTACTGTGGCTGGCACACCCAACTGTGATTGACGTCAATAATTTCTCTGTTCTAAGGTGTCTGCAGCATACCTTGCTTTCTCCATGACACATTTGGCAGAGTTTTAAAGGAACCAAACTTTCTGGTTGTTGGTTGCTCTTTTATTGGATTAAAACTGTACTGTGGCACTGAATCATGCCTCTAGAATAAACCTGAAATATTTTGAAGGACAAAAATCAATTGTAAATTGATTTTCTAATTCCAACTGTAAGTTTCAGGGAGTAGAATGAATTGCCAGTTTACACTGATTTAGCCAAAGCCAGAGCGTTTAACTCCAGCACATTACTGGAGTTTAGAAATCCACTAGAATCAAATTTGGAAGCTTTAAGACAACATTATACATCATAATAAATTTAAATAAAAGCTCTCAGTATTTAAAGCCACTCGCATCCTCTCTTTATTGCACTGAATAACATTGGACAAGGGTCTAGTTATAATGAAAGGGAAATCAGAGATGCCTATTATGATCTCTGAAAGAGAAAAATGTAATGTTTAATGCTTTTAAAAAGGATTAATCAGTAATGGGGGAGGCATGATGGTGCAGCGGGTTGTGTTCTCGGCATAGTGGTGCAGTGGGTAGCTTTACTGCCTCACAGCTCCAGAGTCCTGCGTTTGATCCTGACCCTGATCTTGTTTCACATTATCAGTTCAGTTTTAGAATTAATATATTAGATGAAGATTGTAGTAAATAATTTTTACATGTTCTTCAAAAGCATACATTTTGACAATAACATTACACAAAAAAGTCAAAAGTCAGAATGTACCAAATGTTTTTTTTTAAACTTATTATGCATTCATATGCATGTGATCAAATGTCTTAAACTTGTCTTTCGTAAGTAATAGTTGAAATTCATGTTCAGTTCTTGCATCATCTCATGTTTGGCATAAATATAGAGTAGACCTACTGTATTATTTGTGGCTGAACAGATTGTGATGTCTATGAACATGCCATTTCTCTGCTGAAGCGTTGCCTGGTAGCTTGGTATGACTTCAGCAGTGTCACTCTCTAAGTCCGTTTAGTGGAACATATCATTCGATTTAATTAGTGTGTTCGCTTCTTCTCTTGTCAGGTGAAACGTGCTTGGTTCAGAGCAGCACAGAGGAACAGCTCTCTGAGCTGGGAGAGGAGACCGAGATGTGGCGGAACGACATGTTTTCTCAGCATGTCCCAGCGAAGGACGAAGGATTCAGTGTACGGGGTTCCAAAAGCGCTGGGGACATTGGATATGCTGAAGATGATTCTATAGTAAGTGAAATCTGTTGAGGGAAAAATTTCTCTCTGCTCATTTTGTTGTTGAGGAATTTTGAAAAATCACATTTTTTTTAGGACAACCACTGCTTTGAATGTTGAATGTCCAACCCATTTGCAATGCAAACTAATGGAGAAAGATTATCTATTGGTTTGGTTTTTCATAAGTGCTTCTGCCCGTTCTGAGCTGTCTATGGAGATTCAGTGCGTGTTCTGTCGCGTGGGTTTCCTCCAGGGTCTCTGGGTTCTTCCCACCTCTCTAAAACATACTAGTAGGTGGACTGGCTATGATAAATTGCCCCTAGATATGATTGAGTGTGAATGAATATGCGAGTACATAGTTTATTCCCTTCTCACACCAAAAGAAGGATTGTTTTGTCTTGGATATAAGGCTCATAAAGAAGAAGATCGCTTCGAAGGTTCATCTGGTCAGTAGATTTCACTTTTGCAGCACTGTCATGTCCAGTGGATAATGTAATGTATGCAAACATGGTTTTCTTTTCATCCTATCCATGTCCTGGGTTGCATTTTGTATTTTTTCCACCGTCTTTTGCATATTTGTTGGCACACCTTTGGATTTGCATTCAAATTTTGTTTTAGTGTTTGCATGCTTTTTGATTTTAGCTCTCTGCTGACCTGGCCACTTTCCTTTTCTTAGTCACTATAAACCAGAATTGAATTTTGGGCTGAAGCTCAAAATTAAATACATCAGGTGTATTTAGATGATTTTATATTCTGAAAGTAATTATTACTGTTACTCGGTTTATTATCTTCAGTGCAATGCAGTATGATGGCTAAAAGTTTGTTGGTTTGGAGCTCAGTCTTTGCTTGTGCAAAATTATTATGAAAAAGGAAAAAAGATATGCATGCAAATGTGAAAACGAATGTCTCACGTTCTATACGTGATGTCTCAATGTCTATACGTTCTCTCTAAGGAAAGAATTTTGAAACACACTGGCTAAATATTTTCCTTTAAAACTCAGTTTTTATGAGGCTCTTTTCTTCATCTATATTTTACAGTCCAAGTTTTTAAGATTGGACTTTGATCTTCCCAAGCGGTTTGCCATAATGGATTTGTGCTCCTTGATTTTAGCTCCTGATGCCCCCCTGTGCATTTCTAACATCTTCTTTCTACACTTTCTACAAACACGGCACCTCAATGAATCATAAAATCCAATTTCCTGAAATGTGTTTGGAGTCGATCTTTTGGCAGCATCATAAATAAGTAAAGTACATGTGCAAAAAGCACTTCGTAAACACCACAATTGATTCTATTCCTGCCCACATGTGCATTTGTTTCGATGCAGAATGTGGTGTGATTTCTTTCTAATAGCTCTGCTCTGGAGAAGAGAGAGGATTTTGAGTGGCTCTCTTCTGATAGATGTGGCGACATTTTCACAGACCTCAGCTGGCGTGAGAGACAATGTTACAGTTCATTATCCAGAGGCAAATATTGACTCGAACATGTACCAGTCAGCATACACCTATTATTTTTTTAAAGCTATGTTTGTGTTACCCTACAGGTTCTCTTTGGTAAATTAAGGATTGTAGATTAAGGACATTCCATAGGTTGTATTATATAGGTTCGTAGGTTAGTTGTTAAAGAGCCTTGATGAACAAACAATCAATTGAGAGAGTAAACTGAAGTCTCATCTCTTAAACCAGCAAGCCTGTAGCTGTGTTTGCTCACGTACTCTTCGAGGTTTTTGCTGAGAGAAGTAAATAAGGTGTATGACTTAAGCATATAAGAAAGCTTCATTGTTTTTAAAGCTAGAGGCCAAGTCAAATTGTACATGTGTGTTTGGCTGTGACCTCAAGTTTTATAGGTCTACTTTTAGTCAGGCATTATCTTGTTTGAAGATCTTCAGGTTGTTTTTTTATTAGATCTGGTTTGGGATTACATGAAAGAATTTGTGAATTTGTTTTAATTGAGTTTAAATATATACTTTATACTGTTTTTTTTCTATTAGAAAACAGTTTAATATTATATTTAATTTGGCAAGATTGTCTGTCAAAAATAGTAGCAGGGCCAAATCCCAGAGTCCAGGATTATGGTTTTAAAGGTACTGTATTTTTTGATGTACAATTCTTTTATAATTAAACTGACACATTAGAAAAAAATTGTCCCTATCATCAAGAGATCCATGGCCAGGAGTTCAAGAGAGTAAACTTGGCCATGCTCTCTGTGTGTGGAGGGGTGGTGTTACTCTCTCCCCTGTCAATCACAGCGACACTAGCCAATCGTGTGCATCTGTGAGCTCATGTATGCAGAAGATGGTTAGTAGAGCTTTCCTCTGAGTGTTACACTGCCTTGTGATGTAGCGTGAGCAGCAGTTCAAAAAAAAATGTCATGGATGGCTTCAATTGTCTTGGAGGAAGCACATGTTAGTAACCCCAGTTGTTAGCTGTCATGTGTTGGTCAGAACTAACTAGCAGGCGATTTTTATTTCAGACTTCTCTTCATATTTTCACAGCTCAGAAATGAGCTTCGCACCCAGCTGCAAGGGAGCTGCATAGTTTTGCCACTTTTCCTTAAAAGGCAACCTCACAAGGCATGCATAGATTTAACAGAGGAGGAGGGTTCTGTCGGGGGAAGGTAAATGTTTGCCAGTGTTTTCATCGCAGTTGTGAATCATGTTCCAGGACAGCAATTTTTAATTGGTGACTCCTTTAATTTGACTTGCACATGTCCATACTGTGAAATATCTGACACATACTCCCTCATCCAGTCTCGTTTTCTTTCTGCCCACAGCTTCTGAACAGTCAAAGTTCGAACAAGGTGCCTGAGCACTCCAACCTAGGGCCGTATTTCCAGGACGGCCAGAGGCGCATCGATTACATCCTGACCTACCATGTAGACAAACTACAGCGCACTCGCCACCACTCCTCTAGCACCTTCAAGAGCCTGAAAGACAGCCTGAGCTGCGTTGGGAGACGCAACAGGGCCAACTCTACCCATCACGACCCCGAGAGCGCCAGTAATGCGCATATCCACAGAGAGGAGTTTGAACAGAAGCTTATAGACATGGGACTTGAGCTGGAGAAGGAGGAAGATGTGAGTACATGTTATATTCTGCTCAAGACTTTTTTTCCTTGGAACTTGGAAGTTTCCCTGTTCCACATGATGTGATGGTAGAAAGTATTCATTCTTTAACATTGTTCCTCTAATAACACAGCGCTGTTGAATTCTCAATTCTGATTGGCCAGAAGGTGTTAGTAGGTGATAGTAGGTATGGTTGCAAGGTTTATATTAATGCACACATTCTAATAAAGTATCACTTCTATTATAACAATTTGCGCAATGATTTGTATGGTGGTTGCTTTAAAAAGATTAAAAAATGTGTAACTGCTCTTAAGGTGATGTTCTCTATGATGAGACGTTTACCATTTGTGGAAGGAGTCTCCAGTGACAGAGCTATGTGACAGGTGGTTGCATAGATGAAGCTGTAACATCACGTTTTCAAGCATAGGAAAGTCTTCTGGAAGAAGACTCTTCACGGTTTCTTTATAATTTCTTTATAATAATAATGATTTCTATATTCTTTTCATCTTATTAACTTCACAAGAGAAAAACAGAGAGGCTGGTGAAGGAACGACTGATTATAGCTGTAATAAAGTTAAAATTATAGCATAACTATAATAAAATTATAGTTAACTTGTTTCACAGACAATCCACAACATAGATCAGACATAAATATATGGATAAAAAGTGTCATTCTTTAATACATAAAAATAGTTTGCTGTGGTATATGAGGAATAAATCACTTGTTTTAAGTCTTGTTTTTGGACAAAAAAAAAGTCACACCACCCTGTCATTGATTATTTTTCTATAACTGCAAGGCATATTGGCTTCCCTTCGGAGGGAAACTTTAAAGGTTAAGCTACATGTGAGACACCACAAAAGTGTTTTCCTGGCAACTAAAATCTTCTTTTATCAAGAGTGTAATATTAGTTTCCACTAGTTTTGCACTAGCCTGTCATACAGGATACTGTGTAGCAAAATGTATTGCCATGAATGATTGCTCTACAGTTCATTAAATTAAGTCAAATTTGCTCATCTTATTTTCTTAACCACTAAGGCCACCTTTTTAAAAGAATTCAGGTTTGCATTCCCCTTAATCTTTGTTGCCGTTGCATGCATTTTACTTGATGTGTCATACTTGTTTATACAGCACAAACAAGCAGCAGAAGACACTAAATTAGCCTCCGATTACACTGGAATGGGGGTTGATTGTAAATTGATTGTAATTAATGCTAGCAGTTATCCAGGAATGACGGCACGGCATAATTAGTTAACAGTTAGCTGGCATATAATTGACTATGTAATATGATTAGTTTGCAGACTAAGTGCACTTTGAAGCTAACGCCCAACCTTGATATGCAGAATGATTATGATGCTGCTTATTCTTCTCTCTCTCTCTCTCATATATATATATATATATATATATATATATATATATATATATATATATATATATATATATATATATTCTTTCTTGTCTGTTATCTATATCTGAAAAAGGAATTTGTTTCTCTCACTGAAAGAAGAAAATTCAGTGTTTTTGTAAATAAAAACAGGTCAGATTATTTGGATTGCTATTCTGTGGGTCAGTAAGGATATTGTCTTATACTGTTGGTTCTCAGTGTGGGTCCGGAGCACTTTGTGGATCTTCAGTAACATGATAAACTGCGTTTATTGACTTCAAGAGAAAGAAATCAGAGATGATAAACAAAGGGAACAGAGGAAACCTCTGTTTATAGGTGCTAACTCGTTTTGCGGACATTCCACCACATTAAATGTAACTATAAATGGATAAAAAGTAGAACATTTTATAAATAATGTCAACTTGCACCTAAGGTGTTCTGTCAGTTGAAATTTCAGGTATAAAACACCTCTAACGGCTGGAAATACATGTTCAAAATATTATTTAAATAATGATAATATTTAAATATTCAAATAGTTGGATTATATTTGGAGGGGGTGTGTGATTTATTTACACTTAAGGATGCCTGGCTGCAGAAAGTTTAAGAACCAGTGCTTTAGATGACAGAATGCAGTGTTGCGTTTGTACAGACAGGGTCAGACTTGATGTGTGGGCTGGCAGTTATAACAAGACTGGAACATGAAGATAATCTTACATAACACACCCTCCAGCTGGAGATAACTAAATGAATCCCCATTCTCCCTCATAGACACTGCAGAATTTGTTCTTGTTTGCGTTTTTCCTTGTGATTATAGGTCATCAGACACAAATTAACCAATTGAATTTCATGCTTTTGGCTATTGTCCTAATTGGTCTACCACACAGGCCACAAGAGTGCAGTAGCAATAACGCAAAGGTCCACTTTGGTTTTGCTGTGTTGTCTTTTCAGGCTAAAATTCCCGATGTGGGCTTTCTGAAGATCCATGCACCCTGGCAAGTTCTCTGTCGAGAAGCAGAGTTCATGAAGCTCAAGATGCCCACCAAAAAAGTATGCACATTTTTCTCCATTGAAAAGAATTAGGTAGCTTTGTGCAATGAGCAGTGGTTACACAGCGTATTCCAGCCAACAGTGTGCTTTCTGCAAATTTTCAGAAATATCAAGTCAGTCAAGGAAGTAATGGAATACGTGCAGTGAACGCGTTTATCCAAAGGTTGTCTGCACCACTGACTCCCAAAGTCGAGGAGAAGTCCCCCCAGAATGAGAAGCACATCTGTTATCCATTCTCCAGGGAAAAACAGCACTTGTGAGTAAAACACTAGAACTGAAATGAGGCAGTGAGTTTGTAGCGAAAATGGAAATTAGAGCAATGGCAGCATGCCCATAGGGGCAGGAGGAGCAGAGCCAAACCATATATATATTAGGTGTTCATCAAATATTAATCTTTAGAGCGTCCTCATTTACAACTCCAAACATCAAACATTTAAAATTATATTTACATTTACATTTACATTTGTGGCATTTGGCAGACAGGCCCTTATCCTGAGCGGTTTACAATAGTGCTTTGAAGTCTGATATTGGCTCACTCGGTCACCAACTAGGTCAAAAATTCTTTTGAAATACTAATTATCTCTTTTGACTGACAAACATTTAAAAATGTTGCTATTTGAAAGATAATCTTTTGATGTAGCAAAATCCTTTGGAAGTATGCACACTATCCCATTTAGCTCCATAGAGGTATTATTTCACCTAGTGGTAACGATTACTAGCAAATATTCAGAACTAAATCTAATACATTTCCGCAACCAAGGCAAAGTGTAATTGCAGGCAGTGTGTCTATGTATGATGTAATTTCTGCTGTAAGATATATTGCAAAGATTAGGAGAGGGAAAGGAGGATTATTGAGTGGATAATGTCTGTACATCAGAAATGCGTGCGCACCACGGTGAGCTTGTTTCCCACACAAAGGCTGAGAAAAATAATTATTTCCCTCTTTTCAATCCCCAAGGACTTTTGTTTGCTTTTTGAGATGTAGTTGGGCTGGAAACTTTCAACTCTAGTTGATCATGTTAGCTCTTCAGGAAACACACCTATTGTATTTAACACAGGTGAACAAAGGTACATCTAAAACCGCTCAAAACGAGCTGCTAGACCCTGGTATGTTGTCTACTGGAATGTTGTATGACTTCATTTTCTATGAGGCTATGTTATTATTAAAGTCATCCTGCCCCACCAAAATCTATGGTCACGAGCCGCTGCTGTGTTAGAATATCTATGTTGCAGATGTAGAATGATGCAGTTATAGTAATCAGCCTATAAATGGCTTAACGTGAAATGTAAGACTGCAAGCTGAATAAATCTTTCCCATTAATATTGTGACTCTCTTCACAGGTTTGATCTCTCAGATAGAGATTCCTTCTTCGACAGTAAAATTCGTGCCTCAATCGTGAGTATCAGTCCAACCCCTACTGTGCTTTCCTCTGCTTTATTATTGGAGTGCCATTAAAAGAACAGCATGATGATTGTACCACACGCTATACAAAAATAAAATGCGAGCGTTAAATTCTCATTCCACAACTCAGCTTCAGTCTTAGATAGAATTATTTGAGGCGTATATTGAAAGTTCTTTCTGTCTGTTCTGCACCTTCTCCCGTTTCAGGTGTGCGAGATCATAAAACGAATAAAGTGCATAGGAGTGAAAGATATCATGGGTAAGTGCTGTAATCTCATTTTGAAAAGCGCCTATCCATCTCCTATCCATTTCAGAAGTAAAGTTTCAGGAGATTGGCACAGTCTGCTAAGAGTACTATCCTATCACATCATTGACTGATTAATAGCACAAGAGCTAAAATAAAGGTAATATGGAGGCAAAAAAAAAAAAAAGGCATGGATTTGTGCCTAAATCATTTGCTTGTGCATTTACAGATGCTACAAAGCACCAGCCCATATGGTGTGTGTGCTAAACGTTAAAGGAATCATCCACCCTGAATGACTTGCACATGAATCTTTATAAATAGTGTGATCTTCAACAGCGTCCAAGATTTATTTTCTAATTTGTTTATTTTATAATGAATTTCTGAGTTGATTGTCATCTACGCCATCTCGCTCATCATCTCGTAGATCGCTAATTAGCCGTGCCAAGTCTCTATCCTAACTCAGCATCGAGCTGCATTGCATTCTTGCACTTTGAGTCTAACTTTTGTTGCCTCCACTATTCTACATTGGATTTCTCATTAGTATGTCATGAACGTCGCTGTAAAACGGTGAATGAGAAAAGAAGCTCTTGCGTTTTTGTTTTTAGGAGCAGTAAAATCTAACCGTTAATACTTATGTTTGAAATCGTTGAATTATTTTCTACTATGCTACTCTGTTGTAACTGCTAGCAGCATCACCCTGTGACATCAGAGCGGCACACAGCCACTAACCTCTCATGGAAATAACAAAAATGCAGCACCAACCAACAAATTAGCACCAGAATTACTAAACTCATCACAAATATTTCAATATAAAAATATTTAATGTGTTTCAGGGTGGAGTTTTCCTTTAATTAGAGCAGAAGGTCAATAATATTTTGTTTTGGAAGATTAAAAAAAAGCATATTTTTGGTAAGAATTTGGTGTGTGTTATTGAAATGTCATGTCTGTAGGCATTAACACGCTCATTGCTCATGGAGTTTACACATCAGCCTACCCCCTACATGATGTAAGTAATGTCAAAAAATGTTATTCAAAATGTTATAACTCTTACCTTTTTTTGCTGTCTACTTTGTTGAGTATCCTGTCTAATGCTGCTACTCAGCAAATGTCCTTTGTCTTGTATGTCATGTTATTTGCACTAACACTTGTTATATGTGTACACTTGAGACATGCTAAACGACGTTTTGTTATACTGTACACCTGTGTATGTAAATGATGACAATACACTTGAGCTGAATGTGTGTTAATATACTATTACAGGGCGACATTGAGGGTGTTGAGGCTGAACCAAATGATAGAAAGGTAAGGAAATTGAATTACAATATCTGAACATAACTCTAGTAGTATGTGTGGCGGTCTGGAAAAACCCTTCACATGGTGAAATTCTGACTTTTTTTTATATACAGTACTGTGAAAAGTCTTAGGCACCCTGTTTTTTTTAGCACAAACTTTGTTATAGATTTTTTCTATTTTATGACTTCTACATTATCGAGTCCAAACATTTCCAAACATAGTTTTCCATCAGAAAAATGTTTGTATGTCAGTAAAGAAGGCTGCATATTATGTAAGAGACCACTTTTCAGACAAAAAAACATAATGAAGGCTGCTGGGTTTTGCAGCAAAAATAAGAAGCAAGTGCAAAAGTCAAAGTCTCCAGAAGAACTGTGGCTGCTTCTGCAAGCTGCTCAATAAAACTTACAGCTCATTTCCTTATAAAACTGCACACACTGTACCTGAGACTACTCTTTTTTTTTTTTTAAAGCAAAGTGTCATCACACCAAATATTGACTTTGTTTCATTACTGTTTACTGCTCTTATAGTATTTTTTTAAATGTAAAAACATTCAGTTTCTTTATTTTTGAAAGCGTCTTTGCTCTACAGCATTTCTTTGCATGTACCTAAGACTTTTGCAGTGTTGTACATCCATCTGAAAACTACAGGCATTCCTGAACAGAAATGTGTATATTTTTGCATGTATCTCAACCACAAGTAAAGTTCTAGGTAGACAGAGCATTTTAAAATCAACCTCCAAAATAGCCAGGTGATCACTGTGAGAGGAAATCACACTTAACTAGAAAGGTTTTAGACAGCTTTAGGCTATGTTCACATTACCAGCTTGAAGTGACACAGTGTGACATTCTGTGGGGTCCAAAAGTCTGAGACCACTAGTGAAAATGAGATATTTTCACGTCAGACCTGGGCCACTTTCACATGTGGTCCAATACCGATCCAATAAGTGGTCATGAGACATGAATGACTGTGGGCAGATCGGAATTTATGTGGCATTTTCCCAACACACTTTAATGCACATATCACTGTCGTCGTCATCATTCGATGATGCAAAACAACAATGGACAACAGCAACAGCAGAGACTATATTCAGTGGAAGGATGGGGAATTTGGTGATTTATGTCCCAATAAACAAATGCAGCTATAATGCAAAAATCATGGAAAATTGATATCGATGGGTGTGTGATGTTATTGACTTTGGAGGTGTTAATGCTGAAGCGTTTACTTAATTCATTGTTTTAAAAAATCCAATGTTCTTTCATCTAGATATATCCAGACCAATCCAAGTCCAATGTTCTTCCATTTACTGTAGATATACCATTTAAGAATTTCAAAGACGATGAGTGTTAGATACTTATTATGAAGTGTGTTAAATTAGTATATCTGCCAACATATCAAGTATAACAAGAGCTGTTAAACTACTCACTCTGAAACAAAAGCTGTTTTGCAAATCTGACCTGCCGATGATTTTTAATTTAATTTATATTCACCGAAATATAAATGTGCTCATGTGAAGACCGAGGCCTTGTCAGGGGCGGCCTAGTGTGGTGTTGGACAAGATTTCTGCTTTCAACAAGGCATAATTATCAGTGTGTGAGTGTCACCAAGGCAACAGTATAATTTCCCACTTCACCATCTGTGAGCTGTGCGCCAACAGGCATGTTGGCGTGTTGGCGGTGAAGCAATATATTGCCAAGAGTAATTCCTGTAAACATGCTCAGAGGGACTTGCAATACAGACAAAATCAAAGAGATTTATGTTTTTGTCCACTATGTCATTTCCTTCTTTTTTGGGTCACCTTCTGAGTATTTGGAATGCGTTGTATGGAACTTGCTCTTGTATCTAAATGGCTTGTTGATACACTTATGTGCAGTCAGTGTGACTTTGCGTGCATGAAACATTGCACTCTCAGCACAGCCGAGTAGCTCCACGATGAACCTGCCTTGTTTATTTCCTTCTATACATCATGTTCTAGAGGCGCCGAGCGTGAAGCCCATTAGAGAATAAATTCCACATGAAATGTTTTTCTGTTGTTGTTGTTGTTGTTGTTATGAATCCATCACTGTTAATTTAGTTTTCGTTTCCCCAATTCCCATTATGCGGGGGAGTTTAATCACTGTACGCCTGCTTTCCTGACAAGTGGCATAATTGCACTTGATTGATCAATAGCCTGTTGAAATCCATTCATTTTCTCTGCAGGTGTTATACGAGCAGTGGGCGAGATACAGCCTCTTCTACAAGTACCAGCCCATCGGACTGATCAGGTAAGAACTATTAGAGACAGAGACAGGTGTTTCTTTTGCATTCTTCCTGCACAAACCAGAAAGCCCCTGTTTTCTCCCAAATTGGTCATTTCCTAATTCCCACCCAAAAGCTAGCTCTCCAGCTACCACTCAGGGAGAATGAAGGCTATGAAGATAAGCTTCCTCCGAGACACGTGAAACCACTGCATCTTTTTTTTTCCCAAACTGCTTTTGACGCTACGTCACAGGACAGCTCAGAAGAAAGTGCTAACTGTATTCCTCCACAAAAATGAGCTCATAGACACCCACAATAGACAGGGGAGTGAGTAATGCCATCCCTCCTGCCCAGATAGTATTGCTAATTAATGTGCTCTAGGACTTCTGATCACACATGGCTATAGGACAGTCAGGATTCAAACTTTAATTGGGTAACTAAAAAGCTGATAGAAATTGTATTTCCATCCCAATTTATAATCTTTTTTTAATTTAAAACAGAGACATAAATTCTCTGATTTTTGTTAAAACAAATTGACTCAGGAAACATGCACAAGCTCAAGCTGCAACAAAATAATAATATCCTATTACATTTGATATGCAAATTATTGGAGGATAATGATGTTGTAATTAGATTTTTATATCCCATAGAAAATTATGTTGTTACAGTCATAATTGGTCAGGATTGGCATTTATTATATGAATCACTGAGTATATGGTGACGTTTATTGACACACCAATACTATAATCTCGATCTACACGAAAAGGCTAATTAAGTAAGAGAAAAAAAAGGCAGACTATAATAAGCATTTATAACATTATAGTTCATTATATATTTTCAAAACTAAACTACATAATTACTATATTTACCTGAGTAAAATAAAGTTAAACACATTTATTTTTTTAAATTTGTTTTATTTAAATTTATTATATATATATATATATATATATATATATATATATATATATATATATATATATATATATATATATAATATAATCTAATTATATTATATATATATAATTAGACTTTTTAAAGTTTTTGATGCCTGCCAACTTCAGGTTTAAATAGAAGTGTTTGGTTTTCTTAAGTCAAAATATATTTCAATTTGCATGCCATTTTTGAGTAATAAATCCATCTAAAAAAAATCTTGATATGATTTCTAAGAATTTATGCATGACATGTTTGCAGAACAAAATAGGCCAAAGGTGGAGGGCGGATTAGCTGTTTGAATTGTGCAGTGAATGCTGTAATTAAAAATCCTCACCCTTGAGCACTTGTAGGTGTATGCCTACTGATCATTTTCCTTTGCTTTCACTCTCTCTCCCTCTCTCTCTTTGTCACACACACATACACACACAGGAAGTATTTTGGAGAGAAAATTGGTTTGTACTTTGCCTGGTTGGGTGTGTACACTCAGATGCTGATCCCAGCAGCAGTCATCGGTGTCATCGTCTTCTTGTATGGCTGTGTCACTGTGGATTCCGACATCCCCAGGTCAGTCCTGTCAGCCAGAAACATGTCACGTGAGTTCATCAGAGGGAACATACATACATGTCATCACAATGCAACGTTGTTATTATAGATGAGTTCTCAGAATTGCGCTCAACCTATACTCGTGTGGCACGCCTACTGAGCAGCACAATAAGGTAGGCATTAATATTTGGCTGACACATTATTGATGTTGTAGGTGAGCAGGTTCGACCTGTGTTCTCACACACTGCAGAGACACAGACACACATGAGTGTTGATGGCACGGTACATGTCTGAGTTAGTAAGAAACCATGCCCAGTAACGTTTATTACAGAGCTGCCAACTGGCCTAAGGCGTACTCAGGAAAAGCAAGTGGAAAACTCAGAAATAAAAGTAATTATGGAAGCAGTTATGCAGGTAAAACTTCTCTGATTCACCAGACTAACAGTCAGTTACTCATCTAGCCTCCTGAAGGATTTCCAAACACATTGTAATTAGATGGACAAAAGTTGTTATACAGTTGTCTGCAGTCATAATGGACACTAATGTAGTCTATAATGACAGTTCTCAAGTATATGCACTGAATTCGCAGCACTCTTGAGCTGCACTTAAGGCACAGATTAACTTCATGTGAATGGATGCTGACTGCTGGTATCCTTTTATTGTCTGAAGCTTTCACAGCAGCACTGAATACTTCTATTACTGCAACGGTAATGTGTTACTGTGCAGGAATATTGAGTGGCTCTGGAGAATACAGAGACCTACTGCACTAACTTCTTATATGATAAATTGTTTTCTATCAGGTCTTTCTTTTTGTTTTGTTGTTGGCCAGAACAAGGAATATGGTAACTGAAATAGAAAAGCACAGTAACAGACCCTAAGACAACAAAATTTAAATGTAATTTAACACACTGATAATATGTTACAGTATAAAGATTATTGCAGATCTTCATAAGCTATGTGGAGGAACTTATCGATCCTAGTGAGGAGAAGATTAATACATTTCACATATATTGTGTGATTATTTATATATATATATATATATATATATATATATATATATATATATATATATATATATTTATATACATATATATACTGTACTAAATTATTTTATGCCAATGATTATGCATGATTATGCATGCATCTTTCATACAGGCACTTTGACATCAAAAACAAAACTGGAGGAAAAATGTGGCCTTATTAGATATATCACAATGCATTTAACAATATATTTATGTAAAAATACATATACTGATAAATATAATACATAATATATAATAGTATTTGCAGTATATCAGTACATTTCCTTATAAGGGAAAACTCCATAACACTGGACTCAGGTCATTGTGTTTCTCTTACATTTGTTTCTTCTTTGCATTTTTTGTACTCAATGGACTGCTTATATGCAAAAGGCTGTGTAGATACAGTAATTGTCAGAGGCGTAGACTTGAGTTAGGGAGTTCACGACTAGACGCATGGAATATATGCCTTGATTTTAAAAAACAAAATGCGAAATTAGATTCATCAGTCTAAATTCAGGAAAAGAATGTCAATTTTATGACTGTCATGTGTAGTCATTTATTACAGTGCTATTCAAATGTAACTCGAAGCCATAATGAAGTGCAAAAACCAAAAACATTCTGAGCCGTGCCAAATTAAGTTTCTCAAAATCTGTTTTTGTGACTATGAAAAGTGTTCTTGTAGCGAGTAAACAGTCGCACCCAGACAAATCAGTTGAACTAAACAATGTGTGGCCATGGAAACTAAGCATAGAGATTACTGACAATATTACACATTATGGAATGCTGTGTAAAGACACACTGGAGTCACTAATGTTGCAATGTGGCTATAGCATTAGTCCATGTCACCTTAAGTGAATTCTCGCCTTAAGTGAATAGACTTTTTCGCCAGTTCCCACCCAATAATTAACAAGAGGCCACATATTCAGTATGGCGTTCCCATTGCAGGTTAAGTTGCGGCCTCAAGTTACACAATTCGTGGCCAAGTATATCACTGGTATCTTGACTTTGGTATCTCGTGGACACGACATAAATCAAGACTATTAGAGACTATTGGCTTCAAAATATTCACTCATGGTCTCAATATATTAATTTGTGTCCACACCTTATTAAAAATAACCACCATGTCACCTCAGCAGCTCTGTAGAGCAAAACTGTTTTCACAGCAAGTTTGCTGTCTCAAAAAAGTGAGTCAGAAAAACAGATATTCGTAATTACAGAAGTTTAGAAAAAGAAACTAATCCTCAGTTTTTTAAACTGTATCCAAAATGTACAACACACTCACACGATTTATCCTCGCATGGTAAATAGGATGAATGCATTATTAAGAAGGTAAAATGAGCACAGCTACTTAAATGTTGGTTATAGTCACTTATTCACTGTGTTCTTCTGGCTACATGCTAGAAATTAATGTTGTAATATCTCTCCTTAGGAAGAGTGTGGGTATCACGAAGATGTAGCATGATAGAAATAATTGGCAATTAAGATTATAATCTTGAACCACAAGCAAATTGGTTAATAAAGAAGAATTTCCCTTACTGGAAAATCATGATATTAAACTATATAAATAAGCTCCTATGACTATGAACTGCAGTGCTTTCCACAGAAATGATATAACAATGTTAATGCCACAGCTAATGATATGAATGTTGCATTTACGACTTAAAACTTGCATAAGTGGCTTGTGAACATCTCTGGTAACTTTTGGTTGAATTTTTATAGAAGAGCTTACAGTCTTAATTATGTATTCTTCATAGATTTTAAATAAAAATGAAAATTGAAGTCTATTTAAATTGATTGAGAAAGGTCTTAAAAGGTGTCATTTGAACAAGTAGTACTTTTCTTTGACTATGAGTGGAAAAAGAGCTACAGAAACATTTTATTGAAAGCTCAGTCCCGCCTACAGCCCTAGAGCTAACAACTTTTGACATTGGCAACAATTAAATGTTTGACATTTGGTATTTAGAGTAGCGTGTCATGCATTAATCCTTTGTGAATGCTGAATCACTGTCAAGTTAAGAACTTGAAGTATGTATGCTCTGCTCTGTCTGTTTATAATATTGAATATTGAAAGAATTCATATATTCAAGAACTCTAATTAGTATATGCGTAGTTAGGATAAAAGTATTTTAAGTTTTAAATAAATGAACAAATTGTGCTGGCTGTGTTCCTATTATTTTGAACTCAGCAAAATCCAATGCAAATGTACAATGTTGCATTACCTCTATTGACTATATTATGAAATGTCCATGATGAGTATATATATACAAACGAGATCAGAGTGTAAATCTGCCTAAATGCACTTAATTTAAATCCCCATTTAAACCAGTAGCTAAAGGAAGAGTAATTTTCAGGAAAGAGATAACATGCTGCTGATCTCCTGTCCCGTTTCCTACATGCGTCAGTATGGAGATCTGTGATGAAAGGAACAACATCACCATGTGCCCGCTGTGCGATCGTGCATGCAGCTACTGGAAGCTCGTCGAAGCCTGCGGCACTGCCAGGGCCAGCCACCTGTTCGACAATGCGGCCACCGTCTTCTTCTCCATCTTTATGGCGCTCTGGGGTAGGTGCCTTTCTAACATGCCTTTATCAGACCAGATATTATTTGCAGTTTTTATGGTTATGGAGTATTTGGAAGCAATCATAGTTGCAGACAGGTTTCAACAGGAAATCCTATGTCACGTCTCTTACTTTCTTATCAATAGTCTTTCTCTTTCTCTCCCTCTCTCTCTCTTTCTCATGCTTTTGAGGTCTCTTTGATGAAAATCTTCTTCGTGGTCAAATCCATGGCTTATTGCTTCCTTGGGCGTTTTTCAATTCTTAGAAAATGTCATTTGTTAGAAGCTTGAAATGTGGCTACTCTTTTTTTCATGTCTAGCTCCAGGCTATAAAAGACAAAAGCAGCTATTTCCCTGTTTTGCTAATGACTCCAGTAGTCAGATCAGTTTAATAACATCTAGACACAATGTGCATTCATTTCCCATTCATTTGTAGCATAATAATCATGTTAATGATCCATAAACATCTACTTTATGTTGAGATCAATACTAAAATGGGCTAAAAGGACTAGATAGGACAGTACCACTAATTGAATTTGGCGTCTTTGTGTTCTGCAGCCACAATGTTCATGGAGCATTGGAAGAGGAGACAGATGAGGCTTAATTACATCTGGGACCTGACAGGCTTTGACGAGGAGGAGGTTTGTTGTGCACTCTGACACGGAAATTAAAAATCCAGATTCGAGAATCAATTCCGTGTTTTTCGCCAGTCATTTTCAGCTGTTGATTTAATCCTGAAGCAATGCCTTGTCTGAGGAATGAAAGCATCTGATAATGCTTCATTTTGTTTGTGTGTCTTGTGCAGGAAGAAAATAAGGTTTGGATTTATGATATTGAATTCTAACACCACTCTTAGCCATTGCATAGTAGCTCAGACACTTAATCTCTTGTGTCTTCATGTCCAGTCATCATATTGTGTCATGTTTTTTGCTGTGGCCTTTAACGTTTGTTCAGGGGATAGGTTGCACAAAACCTCCACACTCCAAATCCAAATCACTGTGTGGGGGTTTGGAGGCTCCTATTCTCCTGCAGCCACGGTCAAAAGCCGTTCACTTTCCATCATGTGTCACCCAGAGCACTGCACCGTTACCGTTAAAACACACAGAGAATGCCACTCAGAATAACTGCACTGAATGTATAGTGGATGCATTGATGTTAGTGTCATGCTCACTAAATGCTAACACGACGCTTTTGGCAGAATTCCTCCTTCAACTTTGTCATCATGCACTTGACTCTTTCACCAATCACTCCTTTGGATGAGCTGGGCGTCAAAGCCTCATGCACATTTTGAATTGTGCTGTCATCTCCAGAGCCAACCGCGGCCAGAGTACGAGTTCCAAGTCAGGCAGAAGAGGCTGAAGAAAGAAAAGAGTAGTGGTGAAGGTCTAAAGGTGAGCTTCCACAAATGTAGGGCGGGTATCGAAACCTTTTATATTTAAACGTATCACAATTATTTATTGTAAGTAATATATACGTTTCTTGACTCATAAGGAAATTAAGTTCGGGAGGAGCTCTAACACCTTTGTGAATGGTGTTAATAATAATAATAAATAATAATAATAATAATAATAATAATAAAATTTATATGATTTACATATTCAGTGTGAAACTGCAATTAATTATATTATCTTAATTTATTATAATAATATTTTATATTTATATATTTATATATAAAATATCAATTTATTTATTATTTTATATATAAACCAAAGGTGCTGGACCTTCCATGTGCTGGCCATGTTATTATTATTAGTAGTATTATTATTATTATTTATTTATTTATTTATTGATAAAACAATGTTAGAATGTGTTAAGAAAGAAAAGGGTATTATTATTATTATTATTAACAACAAATAATAATAGTAATAAAGGTTCACATTGTTTTATAGAGAAATTTTGTGCTAAAAGTGTGAAATTTTTCATTTACCAAGGCAATTGTGTAATTACATTTAAGTATTAAAGCAAAATGCGTTCATTTTGCTACTTTTAAGGATTTACTGTACATTGTATCTAAAGGCTTTTGATGCCAAAACCTCAACTGAGGAATTCTGAATTAAGCCCTTAGGACTGAAAAGGGAATATTATAACCGAGAAATTAAACTATACAGTGTTTGCATCCATTAAAAAAGTAGAGCTCTTCCTCCCCTGGTTAAAACACAAGATTAACCATCTCTAGGGTATGTAAAGGATACAGACTTGACTTAACGGCCCAGCAGTGGTTCTCTGACAGTGCTTGGATTTTAAATGACAACCTTACAGCTGCTAGTGCAGAGTTCAATGGACACTGAATAATCATTGCTTCTAAATCTTTTTATGAGCTTTGGCTCACCTTCTCCCTCTCTGCAACCATTATCTTCATTTTCAGGTGCATATCCAACAGTGCACCCCTGTCTCTTTATTGACTGACCACTCTTTTTGTGGTCAGACAGCCTCCTGTTTCACTGTGTCATGTGCACTCAGATCATGTTGACCTAACTTGTTTTTATGCTGAAATGAGATGTGACTGCATGATGAGTCACATCCAGAAAGCTTTTGTTTGATCTGTTTAACTTAGTCTAGTGAACTTGCGTGTGTGTGAGAGAGAGAGAGAGAGTGAGAGAGAGACTGAGAGAGCTTAGTATAACTGATGATAGCTCACACGTTTTTCGATCTGTTCTAGCATGGAAAACACAAGCTGACATGCAGGGACAGGATGCCAGCTTACATGACCATCCTTATCATGATGCTCTTCATGGTAATGTAAACCCTTCCCTTCAGTCTAAACGTGCTCTGTAATTAGCACTGGATATTGTAATGTATCTCACATTAATCTCAGTCGTTAACAATATAATAATAAAAAAAAACAGACACACAAAAGACCTCCACCTGGTTGTGATTGTTGGGAATGTAAATAGAGATGAATGGAATGTGATGGCAAACAAAATCACCTTTTCATATCTGTTCACTTTTACCTGTTTCACTGGGTTAAGATCCTCCTGGGTTAAAATCCTCCTGACTGACACAGAGACACGGAGAGAGAGAGACACAGAGACACACGCACACACACACACACACACACACACACACACACACACACACAGAGAGAGACACACACAGAGAGTTGTGATGCTTGCTCTACTATTTAACAGTGATCTTTATGCTGTGATGCTTTTCAATAATTATATTGTTATATAATGTTTATAATGTACAGTACAGTATAGTATAATAATAAATATAATATACAACATAAAACTTTCATTTTTAATAATGATTTATTCAAATGATTTGACACAAAATATATAGTAGTTGTATATAAAAAGAAATATACTTTTGGATATAAAATATTGCATACAATACAATATTAAAGTGGTGTAATATAGTAGTATCTATAAATCTATATATAGTATATAGTATAGTGTATATATAGTAATATAGTAGTATCTATCAATCTATAAATAGATGTAGAGGTGTTTTGGTGTTTCTATTTATATCCATCGACGTGCTCCATACAGATTTGCGTGACCTTCAGCATCGTATTTGGAGTGATCCTGTACAGGATTTCTATCAAGACAGCGCTACACATGAGTTCCTCTTCCCCCTTTCGTTCAAACATTCGGGCCACGGTGAAAACCACAGCGGCTCTCATCAACCTCATCATCATCATCATCATGGACGAGATCTATGGAATGGTGGCACGTTGGCTCACGGTTCTGGGTAAGTTTGAGGCTGCTTTCTTTGGGACTTGTCTGCAGTGATACAGTACCCGAGTCCTGATGTAGGACTCGAGTCCATCAGCCTCAGTATAATATCTTTATTTAAAAAAAAAAAAAAACTCCAGTCTGTGTAGCAAAATTCTTTTCTCAAGTAAAAGACTGATCAAAAAACTGACCTAAATAAATCCTCTAGGAGTAGCTTCAAATCCTTCACTCACTCAAGTAGAAACATAGAAATGATTAAATATACTTAAAGTATGAACATTAAACTCCAAGAAAGATTCACAATAGTAAAAGACGTCTACCTCAATTTCAAATCACACATCTTTAGTTACTGATAGTAAATTAGTGCCTTTTTCATCTACATCTTTATTACTAATGTCTCAGTTTAGCTAGCATGATAATAAGTCTGCTGATACAAACTAGCTGAATGCTAATGCTGAATGCACCTAGCTTCTTGTGTAACATCTGATGAAGTTTAGATTTATTAGGAATTTAGATTGACTCCCCGAAACTGTCTGATGCTAAAAAAGTCACCTTATGACTTTATAAATATGTGATGATAGAGAAATGTAGTGATGTTTGGAAATGTAAGGAGTAGAAAGTAGAGTTTTCTTTTGAAATGTAGTGAGTAAAGTTCAAAAGTATTAGGTGAAAGAAAAACTTCCCACCACTGATCATGACACACTGAGATGTTCAGTGCAATTCCATCAGGTTAATTACTGGATGGAAAAAAAGTAAAAATTTTTAAAAAAAATTTAAAAGTTATCCCACATTTAATTAAAAAAAAAAAAGCTGCAGTTAACTTCCACCAAACTTGCTAAGTATACCTTTAAGTCACAATTTTAATGACTAGGAAGATGACTTGGACTTGGGTTTCTGAGATTTAGACTTGACTTTGGGCTTGACTTTGGGCTTGACTTTGGGCTTGACTTTGGAATTGAGGATGACTTGGGCTACTGTTTTCAGTCAGGCTTGATATTTTATCTTATCTGAAATTCATCAGAGGTGCCAAAAACAGACAAAAGCTTTGAGGAGAGGCTGATTTTCAAGGCTTTCGTCCTGAAGTTTGCCAACGCCTTCACTCCGATTGTCTACCTGGCTTTCTTCAGAGGCAGGTCAGAGCATTCCCTTATGTTTTTCTGTCAGCCCACACATAGTTATAACCAGAAATACAGGTGCTGTGTAATTACAGTAACGTTTTTCTCCATACAGCCCCCATACATTGTGCTCTTATGCTGTACAACCATATACATTCTGTATGTAAGTGCAGACCTGCCAACCTTCATGCATTTTGCGTCATTTTGCGTCTTCTTTTTTTCCTCCAAATAAATAATGACAGATGAGCCAATCACATTAATCTGGAATAACTGACAATTGCGTAGGTGTTTTGAACGACCTCAGAAAGCCTGTGCATGTTTTGGCTAGTTCTTTATATCTCAACTCGATATTCTCGCTTGAAAGATGTGCCCTTGCTTTCTGTCTAGGTAAATGGAGAATGATTTTACCACTTTTTTTAATTTTAATTTACATTTTTTTAATGTGAAATCAAATCTATCAGTGTATGTTTGATTTAGCAAACATTAGACACCAAGCTTATATAGCTAACATCAGTTAACTAGGCTATATTTATTAGGGATACCACCAACAATTTTCGCAAAAGCAGCATTTTTTTTTTTTTTTTGGCCAGCAGAGAGTCTAAAATTCTTACTGGAAATAAAGAGGATTGAATAGGCCATCATGGTAGAAAGTAGTATGTGATTATACAGGGTTTTACAATAAACACCAAAAAAAAGCTGTTTAGTTAAGATGTAGACACTAGAAAAGTTTACATGCACACTTTCTTATTAATTGCGTTATATGAGTATACTTCTCTACTGTAAACATATCTACTTTCCTATGTGCAAAATTTCAAGTTTATACCTCTTAACTAAAACAGATGAGCGGCAGCATGGACAAAACCCTCGTACACACACACACGCCAGATTCTGCTTTAGACAAGCGCTTTGTGGAAAGACAATATCGAAAACGTACAGCGGGACTACGCATTATTCCTCTTCGAAGTTGGCGGGCCTGCATTAGTGTGATGGATGGTAAACATTTCTTACTTTGACGTTATGTGCAATACCTTCAGGCTCATTGGCCGGCCAGGCAACTATTTCTACGTTGTTGGGAATTACCGAATGGAGGAGGTGTGTGTTTATTTAAGCTTACTCATACAACGATTACAAGCTTTTGGCATTTATAGTAGAACCTGCACCTGAACACAGGCATTATTTCTGTTGAACCTTTTAAAATAAGTACAGTAGAAGTGTTACTAGAGCGACTGTTTCATGAGCGACTGTGGTTTGTCTGTTTTGCACATGCTGTAGTGTGCTCACGCTGGCTGCCTGATGGAGCTGTGTATTCAGCTGTGCATCACCATGCTTGGCAAGCAGCTTATCCAGAACAATCTGTTTGAGATTGGCATTCCGTGAGTATACACAACCATGTGCATGCTCTCAGCCCTCCACCACAGTGTTCATTTCACATCAGTGAATATGCCATGCAAATACTGAATTGAAAGTGAGTGAATTGAATTTAATTGAATTGATTAAAATATATTAATTTTCTATAACAGCAGCTGTGACAGTACTTTTGGCGGCAAAACAAATCACAGGTTTATATTAATGCGCTCGTTCAAATACATTATCATATTTATAGTAACAACTCATGACAGAGAATTCTATGGTGAACACTGCACATAATGAAATCCTTAAAAAAGTGTTGTTATTAAACAATGTAAAATGTATAATCATTGATATGGTAAAGTGTTCTGTAAGGAGACTTTTATTTAATATTTATTTATCACACCTCAGAAAAGTCTTCATGGCAGACTTTTCAGTTATTCAGTAACATGATAAGCTGCATTTTTTGTCTTATTAACTTCAAGAGAGAAAAAAAGAGAGGCTGGTGAGGAAACAAATGTTTATAGCTGCTGTAACGTAAGTGATAACAAGAACCAACTTGTGCCGTGGGCATTGCAGAACATTAAGTGTAACTATAAGTGGTTAAAAGTATGATGTGTCATTCATTAATAAATTTAAAAATTGTAATCATTGACGATATGCTGTGTCACAGAAGGAATAAAACACTCTGGGAATTGCAGTTATAGGAAAATAATCAACTTCAAGTTGATAAGAGTAACTTCCCACTACCCCATTCATTTATTATTTTTCTATAATAGCACTCCATGTTATTTTTTTATTCCTTACATAATGAAGTGGAAATGTATGTAACCATTTAGAATATGCAAACAATCTGTATATTTTAATGTTGCAGTAAACTGAAGAAACTGCTTCGCCGCCGTAAGTCAAAGAGAGACAGTAAACAAGAAGAGGAGTTTCACAAAGCCCTAGCCCGACATGAGAAAGACCACTTCCTCAACCCCTATGTTGGCCTTAATCCAGAGTATATGGAGATGAGTGAGTCACTACACACCCACACACACACATGCATGCAGACACCAGAAACAACTGCAATATGGACAAGTGCATTTCTAGAGATTCTCCCAAAACCTCATTATTCCTTCCTTATCAGTGTGAATTTTGGCATGTTTGATGGGGATGTAGATTTTTATACTGATTATTATTAGTAAACACAGGCTGTAATGAAACAAGGCTGTTGAATCAGTGTCTGAACAGTACATAATCTCTTCAGTCTGTCCTTAGTTGTCCTTTACATTTTGAGTGGATTTGGATGATGTTACCTAACCCAGACAGAAAATACTGTCTGCTTACTACTAGCTCTGTAAAAGCGAGGTTGTAGAATCCGAGCAGCTTTCTCACTCATCTCTCTGTCTGCTGCAGCGTGGGCTGGCCTTCTGCTAAGAGAGTGGCATTGTGGGTCCTGCAGAATGGTGTGAGATTACAAGCTTTAGTTGTAGAAACCACTCAAGCAAGCTAAAAGAATGTTGCTTCAAGCTGATTTCAAGTTGCATCTGAAATGTTGTGGGAATCTCTTGACTTGGCTTTGTAACATTTTGATCTCTTGCCCCAATCATTTGATGAACTGCACTTGATGTATATTCTGGATTGGTTCCCCAAGCTATTTTTGTGAGCTTTTATTCACTGGAATTTTTTTATAAAGCATCATCACACAAGATGTTTATATGTTTTGTCCTCATCATCTAGTGGTCCAGTTTGGAATGGTGACCTTGTTTGTGGCCTCCTTTCCTCTGGCTCCTCTGTTTGCGCTCCTGAACAATGTTATTGAGATCCGCCTCGACGCCAAGAAATTTGTCACCGAGTACAGACGGCCCATTGCTGCTAAGGCTAAAGATATTGGTTAGTATCTGTATGCTGCCGTTCCTCCTTTTGTCCTTTCTTTTTCAGCTGAGTACAGCAGGTAGGATTTAATTACTGTAAATATGGACTGAAGACAATAGTTAAGAGTATCAACACAAGATGGTGGGAGATATGTCACAGACGGAAGAGCATGGTGCACAAATGTTACTGCATCTTTATTCTGGGTCTAAGCCTCATCTTGTCTGTCCTTAATCATTTATCATAAATCATATAATGCAAACCATATACATACTTCAAGTCAGTATAGATTCACACAAGTCATAAAGGGATTAACTACTAGTCCTAATGTAGCAATGGAATCTTCTGGTGTCTTTTCTATGGTTACCTTGTTGTTACCATTTGTTTTAACATATCATTAATGTGTATTTCAAGCAAAATCTTTTCCTTCTCCAAAAAAAAAAAAAAAAAAAGTGGCTGTACTCGAACACCACCTTGTGGTGACACTCTGATAGTAATGTGTCATTTGTAATGTGAATTAAATAGCAAAAATGAGATTTATCTTCTCTAGGCATCTGGTACAACCTTCTGAGAGGACTGAGCAAAGTGGCAGTCATAGTGAATGTAAGTTCTTAAGTTTAAATTTTCTGTTATTAATCTGTCAGATTTTTCTGTTATTAATGTGTCATCTTCTGCTGAAAAACAAAATTTGTGTTATTAAAGTGTCAAATCTAGCTATTACAAAATTTGGCCAGTTGCCTCTTTTGCGGTTTCTGATCAGAAACGAAACTGAAAATATCACCAGACTGAGTCATTTTCATAATGATGAGAGTTTAATGACATTTCCAATGCTCTCTGGAGATTTACTGTTGGTTTGTTTCTCCGCAGGCATTTGTGATCTCCTTCACATCGGATTTCATCCCCCGACTTGTTTATCAGTACGTGTACAGTCCTGACGGAACGTTGCACGGCTTCGTCAACCACTCCCTCTCTTATTTCAACGTCACCGACTTTGAGCCAAACACAGACCCAGTGGAGCCGATGTTCCTGGGCTACAAAGTGGAGGTTTGCAGGTGCTGGCAGAAATCATTTAGTTCAACAAGCACAAACCTTTGTTGTTCTATTTCAGTATTGCACATGCTGTGTTCATTATATTTTTCCTAACACAATTACAGTTTATGATATTTTACAGTATTTATACTACCCTGCTGTTGAGTTCATGATTCTGGTTGGTCAGAAGGTGTTGATTTATTTCCTATAACAGCAGCTCGAACAGTAGCTCGGGCTGTAATTCAAATCGCAGCTATATTTTTTATGTGTTGGTTGTAATGCATCACACACAAGTACACAGGGACTTGTATGACAGACGCTTGACATAATTTAAACCTAATAAGAAAAGGATATATAAAAAAGTGCTTTTATTTAACAAAGTTAAATGGATAGTTGTTGATATGATGAATATTTCTTAAGAAAATGTTTATTTAACATTTTTGGAAGGAGTCTCCAGTGTCAGTGCTTTGTAACAGTCATAGTTTTCCTTCGTGGGAGAGTCTTCCATCTTCAGAGGACTGGGTGGGGCGAAAAATATTGTTATTCAATAATATTGTGCCATGTTTAACCTAGTAGAAAAACATTTGATAGCTAGCTTGGTAGTTTGTTACTGTCAATCTAAATGAATAAATTAACAAATTTTTAAAATTTAATTATTACTTAAGGTAAACTACTGGTATGCAAGTAGGTTGCCATTAGTTGCATAACCATGAAGGTTACTATTAGTTGCATAACCATGATAGCTGTCTAGCTCAATGTAGTAACTCAGATGGGGTCCTCAATGATCCTTTAGTAAATATGATGTTAAGGGTGAACACTACAGCGGTACTACACCAGAGGGGTCACCAAAAATCAGTGAAGCTCTTGGAACCTATGCTGGCTTACCTTATTGGCTATATTCCTGGGGCGCATGGGCAGTTGTGCTCTGCCAAAGCAGATCTTGGATAACGGTGCAGTCACAGGGCCCATGATGGCACTCCATGCACATTATGTTACACGGCGGCTGTGAGGCAATCTGTACAGTCTGAGAGCATAAGGACAGGTGTTCGCAATATATTATATGACTAATTACTGACATACGGAAAGTTTATTCTGTTCTTAATAATGTGAATACTGTCTTTAGGTATAAGGATTACAGAGATTCCCCATGGTCAGATACCCCATATGAACTGTCAAGAGAATTCTGGAATATTCTGGCAGCACGGCTGGCGTTTGTCATCATCTTTCAGGTGACTGAAAAGGGTTCGACTCAACTTGTTTCAAAGAACATGTCAATAACATGCTTTTCCGTCTGATTTCTGAACTCGTTGTCTTTGCAGAATGTGGTGATGCTAATGAGTGACTTTGTGGACTGGCTAATCCCTGACATCCCCAAAGACATCAGCTTGCAAATCCATAAGGAGAAGAACCTGATTGTGGAGCTCTTTATGAAGGAGGAACAGGGAAAGAGGCTTATGGGCAAGCGAAAGAGCAACCCCAGTCCCCAGCCACGCTCTCGAACACCTTTGCATGTACAAGTCAATAACCACTAGTCCATGTGCCCAAGTGGGGAAGAATACACCTATCCCTACAGCACATCAGAAGTTCGTACGACTCGAGATGAGCCAGCTTGTGTGAAAGTATGACGGTTACAATGGTTTAAGCTGAAATGGTACATTAGACGTGCAGCTCGCTGACTGGAGCCAGAGGCAGGCACAGAGACTGCCTGATTATGATCACAAGAGATGCCCTAGACTGCCATATACCTTGCAGCTTAGCTTTTCTTTTTGCCTAGGTTACTTTGTAACAAGTAAACAAATTGCAGAGACATTTTTTGTTGTTGTTTTTTATCAATATGCAAATTGTGAAGGTTTTTACTAATTTACTGTTTGTGTGTCACAAGAAAAAATTCTCTGTAGTCATTGTTGATGTTTGTCTCACTTTTTTCAGTGCTTTTATACTGATTTTATTTAAACCACACCTCAACAAATATCCAAGTTTTTTTGTTTTTTTTTTAAAGATACTCTAAGAAAAATTATCATGTCCTAATTATGACATTCAGAGTTGTTCACAATTGTTTAATATTTTCATAATAAATGTTTCATAAAGTCTAACACCATTATGTGCAAGGTCATGCTTGGTAAAGCAACAGTTCTCAAAAATTGAATGGTAATTAAACCTGCACCTTTTGTGTTTGCTAGCAAATGAAAATTATAGTGTTACTGCTGAGAAATAAAGAATTCTGTCCCCTTAACATTTACTGTAAAACATAACTGACTGATTCTGTGTAACAGGAATAAATAATCAACTTGCATATTTGATAGCAAACTTGAAATATTATATAAAAGGCTGCAGTGCATTACTGTACTCCTGATTACTCTGCCATAGTACAGTAAGAGAAAATTGTTATTTTCTTCATGTCTTGGTCTTTTTAATACATTTCAGTAGAAACATACGTAATCTAGACTACATGGCATTAAAACAAATAATTAGGTGCTTTCATTAGGTGCATGAATGTTTTTGTACTTCTGAAAATATGTCTGCTGTCTTATAATACGTATATTATGTATAATTATGAAGTTTTTTTTTGTGGTAGAACATAGTGGACACAATATCTGCAGCTCAAGAGGCCTTAACAATGCGAAATGTATGTTGCTTTTTAAAAATTATTTTACTTTTTACTTAGTTTGTCTGACTGGGTGGGATCAAATCATAAGTGGTTTGATTCAGAGGTGTTTACTGATGGTCTACTCATTACTGTGATATATATATATATATATATATATATATATATATATATATATATATATATATATATATATATATATATATATATATAATATGTATACCTGTTTAAAGTATCATCTCCTGTCCTGACATGTTAATATTGCATGTGCATTGCTATGTCTTGTAAAACTCGCACTTATACACTTGTATTCAAATTTTACACAATTTTCATTTGAGGTCATGTCAGTAAAATTAGCATATTCTGCCTTTTATCAAAATTGAAAGAATGAATTCCTCCAAAATTCTGACCTCTTGCTCAACATATCTTTTTGATTTCTCCTGACTTTCTCAGTGACTGAGAAATTATATAATTATATTATATAAACTATATACAGTTTTAAGGACTGTCACTTTACAAATATGATGTACTGTTTATCCACCATAGATACTCCTCTGAGAGAAAGTACTTATTGATGTCTATAAAACTCATTTAATGTTTAAAACTTATTGAAAATGATAACGGCAACAGTGCAAATCTGTCACAATCAAATAAACTTGCTCTAAGCACACGGAATTGTATTTGTATTTTTTTGTATTTTTGAATTTTGTTCAAAGAATTAAAAGGTTCTGATGTAACCCTGGTCTGCATTTGGTAATGATTCTCTTACAAAATGAAATAGCGACAAAACAGAATTACTTGACCAAAGACGACTTCTTTCTATAAGAAATAAATCATAATCTGCCATACCACAGCAAGGGTGAACTCTCAACTCAGAATGTGTATATTAATTTCTTATAACAGTACAGCTCTCACAGTAGATCCAGCTAAAACATATATAACAGGATTATATTAATGCACTTGTTCTAAAACGTTATCATTTCTATAGTAACAACTTACACAGAGACCTGTATGATGGACGATCCACATAGTCAATGGCTAATAAATGGATTTAAAAATATGTGTTTTGTTTGACAAAGAAAAACATGTACTCACTGATGTGGTGAAGTTTCTGTTAGGAGAAGTTTACGTAATATTTATGGAAGGAGTCTCCAGTGTCAGCACTTTGTAACAGTCAGTACGTTTCCCAACATGGGAGAGTCTTCAGGACAGAGGAGTTTACATTATCGATTTCTAAATAAAATGACAAGCTGCATTTTTTTGTCTCATTAACTTCAAGAGAAAGGGGAAAAAAAGATTGATAAAAGAAACTAACTAGTCTTGCTGAAATGATATTCCCTAAGATTAACTGCAACTATAAACAGTTTAATAGAGCAATTTGTTGTTCATTAATAAAATAAAAATTGTAATCATTGGCAAATTGCTGTGGTATAAGCGGAATAACACACTTTGGGCTGTGCTGTTACACAAAAACAATCCACTTCACATTGGCCCATACCACACCACCCCAGCGTGGATGATTTGTGTATAACAGCTGGGTTTGTTGTGGGTTATTCCTTATTCCTTACCACACAGCAATTCCATCCATCCATCCATTCTCTGTACCGCTTATGCTACTCAGGGTCACGGGGAGAGCCTGGAGCCTATCCCAGGGGACACGGGGCACAAGGCAGGGGACACCCTGGACAGGGTGCCAACCCATCTCAAGGCACAATTGCACACACTCCAGAATATTTTGGAAATGCCAATCAGCCTACAATGTATGTCTTTGGACTGGGGGAGGAAACCCCTGAAGCACGAGGAAAACATGCAAACTCCGCCCACACAGGGCAGAGGCAGGATTCAAACCCCCAACCCTGAAGATGCGGGGCAACAGAGCAGCTGAGTTCTCAAATCTGATTAGTCAAAAGATGTGCATTATTTTTGTCTAACAGCACGGCTTGGAAAGTAGTTCCGGCTGCTACGTGAACAATAGGTTAACATTAATGCGCTCTTTCTAATATGTTATTGTTTCTATAGTAACAGCTACGGAGGTTTCCTCTGGGTACTCCGGTTTCCTCCCCAGTCTAACAACATGCGTTGTAAGCTGATTATCCATCTCTACATTTTCCGAAAATTGTGAGTGAGTGAGAGAGTGTGTGCAATTGTGCGATGGGTTGGCACCTGTCGTGGAAAAACTTTCTCAGTTCAGAATAAAGAAAAATAACTTTCCAAAGTCAAAGGGTCTTGGATGCTGAAAATCAGACTTTACTGAAACAACCAACAAAGCCGAGATGTTTAGATCATCTGATTTACACTGTCATGGCCCATGCTTTTATACAATACTAAAACAGTGAGCTCATAAGGTGTTTTCTCATTTTTTTCTTTTCATCATTCCCCTGGCCTCTCGCCACCATTGTTTCAATATCCCTGTACCTTCTCTTTAATCGTGGCTCAATCTTAGCTAGTTTTTTTTTTTAAATATTGATTAATGTTTTAACAACACACTATTTAAGAAATCACAAACGTTACACAGGTAAAAGATGCAAGCTCAATGTTGATTCACACTCACACAGATATACTTGTAAAATCATATGCTATAAATGCTGATTTAATATAAAGCCACAACATAAAATCACACTCTCTTCATGATTAAATGTACTATATATACTACATCTCTTATCATTTCTGATTATATCTTGATTGGACCTTATATAATAATTATATTTAAATCATACTCTGATTAAGAAAATTCTTCTATACACCCTGTCCAGGGCGTCCCCGGCTTGTGCCCGGAATTCCCTGGGATAGGGTTACCCCATGACCCTGTGTAGGATAAGCAGTACAGAGAATGGGTGGATGGATGGATGGATGGATGGATGGAAGGATGGATGGATGAAGACTATGATTAGGCAAATTACACCTTACGTCACCTAGCGATGATTTTTGGAGCTACTTTCCCCTGAAAAGAGTTGGTAGCACTGGTACTGAGGTGGTTCATGGAGTTAGAACCTTCTGTGTCAACCTTCTGTGTGCTGTTCAAAAACACTGAAGACTGTCACTTTAAGGCTCGCCTGAAATGAGGTGGAGCACTGAACCGGAAACTTCCCGCTCTCCACTTTCATTTTGGCAACCTGAAGACATTTTGGCCAGTCTACAAGCTTTGGACACTACCAAACAAGATAAACTTTCAAAATTGTTCTTTCTGAGCTTTTTAAAAACAACGAGTTTGCTGCTTTACGTCACTGTTTGAACCTTGGAGTCCACCTGCTTTTAAAACGGAAGCGGAAATGTACGGTGTGTGTCTGTAGGTAAGGAAGAGGAGTTATATTTTCATCTTAACTGCAGACACACCCACAAAAAAAACATGGATAGATTTAAAGTTATGCTGTTGGAAATATCCCAAAAGCTTGGCCATGACAATTTAGCGAAACTAAAATTTCTGTGTGGAAACATTATTGGGAAGAAGAAAAGCGAGGAGATCACCAGCGGCATTCATCTGTTTGATTGTCTGATAGAGAGAGCAGAGATCGGGCCTAATAACACGGAACCTTTACGGAAGCTTCTCGCTGACATTGGCCAACAAGCTTTACTGGAAATAATCGACAGCTATGAAGGACAACCGAGCGCCACCGATTTGCCGGATGAAGCGGAACTAGGTTTGTAATCTGTCCACAACACGGCGTGCTTTATGGGGAGCACCAGTCTTTCATAGCGCGTGCAGCTCTGAGGGAATTCACTTAATTCAGTTCATAACAGTTGTAATGTGTTGTGTGTAATTACTTTACTTTCCCCTTGTCCTGACAGTAAAACTGTTTTTCTTTCTTTTCCTGTGATTGTAAAACAGAAAATGACGAAAATGTTAAAGGAAGACTCCACCCTGAAACACATAAAATAAATTCATACTGAAATATTTGTTATGTACTTAGCAATACTGGTGCTAATTTGTTGATTGGTGGTGTTTTCCTGTTATTTCTGTGAGAAGTTGAGGTTGTGTGCCACACTGACGTCACCAAGGGACACTGCTAGCTCAGCTACATGTGAGGAATAACACACACAGTGTGTGCGGTTCTTATTTTCATATCACAGCACGGTCCGGGGGGGTGATATTCCGCTTATACCACAGCAATTAGCCAAGGATTGCGATGTTTCATTTATTAACAAATGGCACGTCACACATTTTAAAGGTTTATGCTGCGTCTCAATTCGCCTACTATCTGTACAAAATATTATCCGAGACGAGAATTAGTGTGTCCCAAATCGTAGTATGTTGAAATGAGTATCCCAAAGGTACCCGGATGATCTACTGTTTCTGGGAGATTTTCGAAGTGTGGATCCGTGGACACTTTTTCAGCTAATATTACCCACAATTCCTTGCACAATGGAGGGAGGGAGGAGGAGTGTTGGGACGAGCTGCTTCGCCGAATTCAAGGACGCATTTTAGAGAGGTATAAACGTAATGTGGAAAAATAAATCAAGGGAATGCTACATTAAATCATATAGTAGAAATGATATAAGGAATAATGAATGAAGAAAAGCTGAAATGCAATGAGGAGTTTGTTTACAGGGACAGTGTGTGTAATTAGACAACAACGTTCTCTTCCGTTACTTGACGTGTTAGTATGTCCCAGTACTTGCGTACTCTTTTGCTACACACTAAAAAGTATGTACTTTTTCTTCACAAAAAGAGTACATACTATTAGTGCATAGTATAAGTAGGTGAACTGAGACACAGGGTTAGTTAGATTTAATGTTGTGGAACGTCCAAGACACAAGTTATATCTTGTTATCACTTAGCCGCGATAAACAGTCATTCACTCCCCCGCCTCTCTCTCTCTCTCTGTTTCTCTTTCACTGTCTCTCTCTCTCTCTCAGTCTGCCAATTTTCTGAGAAACCGGAAAGCGTAAACTCCTCTTCCTTTGCTGTGCTCTGAAACTTCACAAAGCACTGTTACAAAGTGCTTACACTCAAGACTCCTTCCATAAATGTTAAATAAATATCTCCTAACAAAAAAAAAAAAAATCACCACAGCAACGATTATTCATTTTATTATTCTTGGATTATGTGGAGCTTCTGTCGTACAAATCCCTATCCCTATAAGCCACTATCAGCTGGGTAGTCCAAGGGCATTGTAGGTAATGTAGGAAACCATTAGAGCAACATGTTTGCCTCGCACCTCTGGGGCTGGGGGTTTGATTCCCGTCTCCGTCCTGTTTGCGCAGAGTTTGCATATTCTCCCCGTGCTTCAGGGGTTTCCTCCAGGTACTCAATTTTCCTCCCCCAGTCCAAAGACATGCGTTGTAGGCTGATTGGCGTCTCTAAATTGTCTGTAGTGTGTGAAGGGTGTGTATGTGTGAGTGTGTGCGCGATTGTGTCCTATGACGGGTTGGCACCCCGTCCAGGTGTCCCCTGCCTTGTGCCCCGAGTCCCCTGGGATAGGCTCCAGGCTCTCAGTGACCCTGTGTAGGATATGCGGTACAGAAAATGGATGGATGAATGGATATGCAAGTCATTCAGGGTGATTTTTTTTTTTTTTCCTTTGTCTGGATCATTACTTAACCTAACACAAACCTACTGTATAAAGTAAAAGCTTAACATATAACAATGTTTGGTAATTCTGACCAATTAGATTCAACACTTAATTCAACACTTACTACTTAATAATGTCTCTTCTATGTAATCAATAAAATCATTTCTATAAAAAAAATCAAACTAGGAATATGATCAAATAATAGTAAAGGGATTGAGCTCTTAGAAACTTTGATTTAATATTTCTTAACATTAACATCTGTCCTTAGATTTTGATACTTAATTATTGATGAGCTCTTGATTCTTGTTATATAGTAGGTTTATGTGCCATGGATACTTTAAGTTTTCAAAGGAAACTGCAGATTTTTCAAATAAAATCCATAACACAACTGGACACAACTTTTAACTTTTTGGATCACATCAAGATTTTAATTCAGTTTCTGACACTTTTATGGATTATGTGTCTTTCTTCTAGGAAAAATCAACTGTGCAACAGAAGTAATCGTTGAGCAGCTGGGAAGGAAGTGGCTTCAATATGGACGGAAACTGGGAATCACCGAGGCCAAGCTGGAAGGCATACAAGAGAAACACCCTCGCAACCTGGAAGAACAAGTGAGAGAACTGTTCAAAGAGTGGAAGAAGATACGCAAAGAGGAGGCCAAAGTGGACGAGCTGATCAGGGCACTCCGTGCCTGCGACCTGAACTACACGGCTGATGTTGTGGAAAGAAAACTCCAGAATGCTAATATGTCATGAAAATTGAACATGTACGTGTGCTAGCGATAATTTGTCTTGCAGTTCTTTGTGCCAAATATAATGCTGAAAGCACTTTGACCTTAAATTTACATTTGAGACGCTTTATATTTTTCTTTGGGATTCCTTTCTTGAAAACTTCACTCAGTCTTAAAGCTTTGCTCAGGTGGACAGGAATATTCATGTGTTGTGCTGGTTAGTAAACTGTGAATCCATGCTGTTTACAAAAAAATGGTACTTTTATGATTTTTTTAAACCACTGGAATATTATAAATTAGGCTGAGATTCAAATGTAGTATATAATTATAATATAATAAGACACTCAAGAAAAGTAATTATCACTAAATGTTATAGCCTCACTCTGTGACATTTTTTACTTTTGATTGGAAATTGATTAGAAAATGACAGCATTGTTCCAAAAGAATTGAATTTCTTGTTATGTATCACAACTGGATGTAAATAAAGGGAATAATTTTATTAACCATTGTCTGAAGCCTGAGACAATAATTCTATTGTCTGTGTGTCCTGGAAAATTTGGGAATTTCTCGAACAGTTATACAGTCATGGGAAACACCTACAAAAATGAAAGTAAGGTTTGTTTGTCTAAAATTTTAGCATATTTACACTTTTTGAGCATATTTACACTTTTTGGTTTCCGGTTTGCTCCTGAGCTCAGGTTACCATCTGTGCGGAATTTCGCAAGTTCTCCCCGTGTCTGTGTGAGTTTATAAAAGTTCTCATGTTTCCTCCTACCTCCCAATACCATGCAGGTAGCTGGCTTGGCTACTGTAAATTGCCCCTAAATGTGAATGTATGTGTGTGTGGTGTCCTGCGATGGACTGGTGTCCCATCCAGGGTGTATTTCTGCTTCACACCCAGTTTTCCTGGGATAGGCTCTGGAGCCACCTCAATTCCAGGATAAAGTGGCTGTCATCAAATAAAACTTTCACTTTTACCTTTACTTTTTCAGAAGATTCAAAGTAGACCTGGGTGTATAGTTGAAATTCCAAGCAAATTTAGGATTTTTATGCACTTGGGTAGCAATTTCAATCTGAACAATCGGTTACATTCTGCTTGATTCTTGGATGTATGTTCTTGATATGGGATAGACATAATTTAAAATGATCATCCACGTAAATCAGCCAGTGATCTCTACTATAAGTGAGCCTGTATACTTCGAATATTTCAGTAAAACTTGTGAACAAATAATTGGTTGGGGAAGATTTATCTGAAAGTGTGTGTTCCTGGTTCAGTCAGTCAGTGGGCCAGGCATTATTAGAGGTGGTCATGTGTATAAGTTGCATATAAAATTAGTGGGGAAAAAATTGCTTCCTGGAAAACAGCAAGGATTTGAGTTTGAGACTTGTTGCTGTTTGGATTTATGGATCTATTTCTCCAAAAATTCCCCCCCCAATTTTTTTTTTTTTTTTTTTTTTAATTTCATAGTTCCTGTTTTTTTTTTCTTTCTTTTTTTTTTTTTTTGTGTGTGTGTAATCCTGTAAACATTGCTCTATGATTATTTAATTGAGGAAAGGTAAAATTGCTGTATCATATTACTAAATGTGTCAAATGTCACAAAAACATATGGAGAAATTCAACCAGAAGGGGAATTACTGTTTTTATGGGGTTTTTTAAATAATCGACCCTGCACAGACGAGCCAACCTTTATTATTTTTATGTTCCTCGAATTATAAAAGTATCCCAGGCGTTCACCTAATACTGTGTCACAAGGTACTTTGTGTACTACACAACACAAAGGCGTTGCCTGCTGTCTGCTTAAGTACAACACAGTCAAGTATGAACAAGTTGAAATAATTACAGTAATTGCTAAAGTGCAGAAATGCTGGTGTATTTGAAATGGAGTTTGTGTCGGTGTAATGAATGATATTTAGCACAGAACAATAGATGATGTTAGGAAACCATGTACACAGTAGTGTATGCACAACACACAAAGGGATGTGCAAATAATAGTATTTAAAATTTGTATTGAATAACTGTGTTATGTCCACAGGTGCACGATGGTGTAATGTACTGCTACTGAGTCAGACATGTAAAGACCAATAGGAGATACAATAGGAGATGGGTGTATCCCAAATGCTAGCGCCTGAGAGAAAATTCTTATTGAATATACAAGACCTAACACAGCTCGAAAAAACGAGTCATTGTTAATATGGTTGAGAAGAAAAAGACCATGTCTTTGAAAGACCAGAGTGTACCTTTAAGGGAGACCAGGGTCAGTTGTAACACTATCAGTTGTTCTAATCAGTAACAAGCTACAGTGCTGACACTCAGTCTGCACATGCTCAGAAGCATCCTCTGCTTACTTGCAAAGAATAGCAACTTAGTGTGATGGACAGGCAACCATCCATGGTGTCTTCCCACCTCAAGTCCAGGGATAGGCTCCAAATCTGCCAGTGTCCAGCATGAATGCATGACTCTTTTGACTTTTTGATTTATCATCAAAAGTCAGATTTTGGGGTGTGAAAATTTTCCTCACCTGGAGAACATTTCGAATTATGTTTTCATTTTGTATGCAAAGAAACCAAAATAGGCTAGCTTTGATCACAGTCTATTTGACTATCAGTTAGCATGATTGATATTTGACAATGCTAAGTTAGCTAGTATGGCTACATTTCAGATTTCAAGATGGCTGACAGTGCGGGGTCAGTTGGAACAGTGTACGAAAAGTGAGTAACAAGAGTGATTCCGATTCATCGTTTCTTTCCTGGAAACTTTGTGGCACAAGCTCAAACATCTGAGCATCTCAGCTCTTATTCATGTGACTGATGTGTTTGTGTGTCATGTGGCGCCCATCATTTATGCACCCACTAAAGAATATTTCAGCAAAGAAAGTTCTTCATCTGATGCAAACAGTGTATAACTAGACGAGTTCTTTACTGAATTATAAAATTAATTTGCAAAAATATACCTTTATCTCCCACAGATCTGTACACCTGACATTGATTTAATTTTATATATATCCTCTGATATTAACTCAATAATGGTACTTGTTGACTATCAATAGTTAACAGACAAATGTACACTAAATGGCCAAAAGCTTAGGGACACTTGAGCTTCACACCCATGTGTGCTTTTATAATAGCATCCCCTTTGCTCTTATAATAACCTTCACTCTACTGGGAAGGCTTTCCACTAGATTTTGGAGTGTGGCTGTTGGGATTTGTGTTCATTCAGCTACAAGAGCATTAGTGAGGTCAGGCCCTGATGTCTGGCAAGGAGGCCTGGGATGCAGTGGGGTTGAGGTCAGGGCTCTGTGCAGGACACTCGAGTTCTTCCACACCAATCCTGGCAAACCATGCCTTCATGGAGCTCGCTTTGTGCACAGGGGCATTGTCATGGTGGAACAGGTTTGGGCCTCTTAGTTCCAGTGAAGGGAAGTTGTAATACAGCACACAAAGACATTCTATACAAATGTGTGCTTCCAACTTTGTTGCAAAAGTTTGGGGAAGAACCACTTTTGGATGTAATGGTCAGGTGTTCACAAATTTTTGGTCATATAGTGTAGCTTTGCTGTCCCATAGCTCCTGGGTTCTTCCTTCCCCGCTCCCAAAGACTGCCCCAGGTATAAATATGTGAAGTGTCGTTTGTCAGCGATTCCACTCTTTGCTAATAAATTGTTTCTAGAAAACTTAGTTTTGCTTTAACCCATTGTGCTCCTGTTCTCATTACCGTTCTTAGTGCTGCAAGGGAGAAAGCTGTATGAAGATGTAAAGTGGGACAGGAACATGATACATTGGTCATTATTATATCATCAAATTTTAATGCCTAGCATTCACAACTTATTCATAAACTGGCCTCCTATAACCTAGACATAGAGTTGTGATCACAAAGTGCTGGGAAAACACATGTATTAAAGTAAAATCTGAAATTCTATAACGGACTATAAATACGTTTTAACGAATGCAGTGTGATTGTACAGTTCCACTTCCAGAAAATTACAAGACTCTTGGGGGTAAAAAAAAAATCTGCCTCTGACTGAACTATTGTATTCAATTTCACTGTGTACTGTACTAGCTGTATATGGTTGAAATGACAATAAAGCCACTTGACTTGACTTATAGAGCTAACCCCCCCTCTCTGTAGTTATGGCCATTAAAAGTAATTAAAGGTATGCTAATGTAAATTTATTGTGTTTTTTACACTGATCCATTTGAGTTAACAGCAACTTTAGAATCAATCCATTAATAATTACTTAATAAATATGATTACCACATGGCCATTTTAATATAATATATGGTTCTTGTGTTATATTATATTAATATAATGTAACACAAGAACCATATAGTTTTTAAAATAATGGGTAAAATAAGGCAAAAGTTTGGGAATTTGTGGAATTGTTTGGGTAATTGGTGGAATTGCACTTTGTTTCACCGCCAGTAGGGGGCGTACTGTAAGTACTTCACCTGAGAGATCTACGGAAGCTCTGAGGGATCATGCAGGAAAAACACGAGCGACTAATTTATGGCCTCAGGTTATTACAACATGGAAGAGCGTTTCACAGGGTAAACACTGGAGTGAGGTTGGTAATTCAACACGGTAATAAACTGCGTTTAGTTGTTTCCATTCTGAGTTTTAACAAGTAAGCTAATATTTATTCAATACTGACTTTGAATACTTAAGAATTATGAGGTAAATGTTGAGGTAACACACATGAGGTAACAGGCTAGCTAACTCTGGTGCAGATTAAGATGCTAAATTGAGGGAAGGTTATTAAATTTATATAATGAATTACTAAATTAAAAAGACAAATTCTTCTGGTGTTTTATCACCAGTAAGGACCATCATATACACTATACAGCCAAAAGTTTGTGGACATCTGACCCTCACACCCATATGTGCTTTTTGAACATTTCCCCCTTTGCTGACTAAGAAGTCAAGTCAGTGTTGAAAGGTTCTGATTTCTAAAATTTACCCAATAAGCAATTCATGAATAGATGTGTGGCTGAAGCAGTATATTAAGTTTCCTTATACAATAGCACTGCTGAATTCCTGATTTTGATTTGTCAGAATTTGTTTATTAATTTTCTATAATAGCAGCTCAGACAGGAGTTCTGGCTACAAGGCAAATCACAGGAATATATCAACGCACTCGTTTAATAGTAATGGTAAGAGTTATTTCACAGGAACTTGTATGGCGGATGCTCCATATAATCTAAGGTGAATAATAAGCATGTTATTTCACAAAGAAAAATGCATAATCGTTGATATGATGATGCTTGGATGCCTTTATTTAACATTTATGGAAGAACTCTCCAGTGTCAAAGCTCTGTAACAGTCAGTATGTATTTTTGAACACAGGAGGTCTTCAGGACAAAAGCCTTTGAGTTTTGTTTTTCAGTGACATGACAAGCTGATTTTTTCCTATCTTTTTCCATCTTATTCAACAGCAAAAAGAGAGGCTAGTAAGGGAATGACTGTTTATAGCTGCTAGAACATAAGTGATAACAGGAACTAACTTGTCTCACAAAAGTCCCACAACATTAAATGCAGCTTTAAACAGTATGTTTTTCATTAATAAATTAAAAATTGTAATAGTTGGCAAATTGCTGTGGTGTCCGAGGAATAAAACATTTCCTGAAATGTTGTTATAGGAAAATAATATCTTTGGGGTGGTAACTAACTCTGATTCATGTTGGGTCACATCACACCATCTGATTGTTGATAATTTTCCTATAACAGCACGCCTCCAAGTGTTTTATTACTTAATTAGCAGTTGTACCCACATGCAGTGGCTTTATTAATACTTGCTGGATTTAACTCTCTAGGTAGGTGGCTATACAGATAGGGAATATTACCTTGAAGCTAAACAGTATGTATTTAATAATAATAGTTATAATAATAATAATAATAAATGATGCAGTTCCAACTGAGCCATAAATCCATCACCTATATGAATGGATATTGAATAGAGAAAGCTTTAGATCCAAACAGCATGAAATATCTAAAAATTAAACCATGCATAGCGACAATACGAATAAACACAAAACCCGATTAACCAGCTCATCTGTGTTTATTTGGATTGTATACACTGATTAGTATAGGCTGATACAGTAGTTGAAGGTTTACAGTTATGTGTCAGTCATAGATGTGGAAACCAGAATAATTCTTATATCTTCTGACACTCACACAGTCTGTACAGACAAGCAAACACAGATATGCACACACAAACACATGCGCTGCTCAGATAACCTCAACTAAGTCATTGGTCTGAGTCTTTAATGTTTTAATTAAAAACAGAAAATGAAATTAAAAACATAACTAAAAGAACTGTTCCATTTAAGCATCCTCCGCTTCAAAAATATAAATTCCTTTAGGACATGTCAGAATTAACTGGTCTTATAGAGCCCATTTTGATCCTTAAATTTCTTGCATTGTACAAATCCAGATTATTCTACAAAACTAAGTGTTCACGCTTAAAAGAAAGATTAGAAAACTGCCAATGCTTTCAGGAATCCTACAGCGATTTATAGCTATGTGCAGCAAGAGTTCAGCCTAGTTGTCCTCAAGTACTAAACCTGTTAAAGAAAAAAAATGTACACGGCAACATACATTTGTGAGAAAAACACAGTCAACTTGATCTGGTTGAAATAAATACTTGAAGTGATTTCTGATATATCTGAAATTCACAAGTACAGGACAGAAGTATCAGAGTAAACCGATCTCCCGCAACCTCCGACAGTGTAGATGCAGCCCCATGAAAAGAATATATATTTATCCCTTTAGAAATGCAAAAAGTCTGTATTGAGCATGGTGAGTGTGATGACGGTACTGTAACTCTTCAGCTCTGCTTTATTTCTGTCCTTTGAATCTTCCAGAAAAGGCACTGTACCTGTAAAGTCTCTCACAAAGCCATGGGTTAGGCCGTGGCACCATGATCCTAAATTCTCTATTCTGTCAACAAAGTATACAAGATGTGAGCTTTTTTCTGTGGTTCCTGTGTAAATGTAGCGATGGCTTGGCAGGGCCTCCATAGCGTCGGACAGGCCCCGCTGGCACAGTTCAGTGTGATCAGTTCAGTGATGGTATGGCCTTCTCAAGGAAGGTGGTGGGTCTTGGTGGGACATCAAGAGCCAATGACCTGGACGTAGTTAGCAGGGTAGAGGCCCACCTCACCGCTTTCCAGCTGACCTTTGCACCAGCCCTGCTCATCCTCCTCTCCCAACTTCATCAACTCTTCACCTGCCAATCACAGACTGCGTTAAGCTCCTGCATTAATCTTAACATTGAAACTACTTGGACTACATGGAAAAGCTAACACACAGAGTATGAGTAATCCAAGTCCATTTTAAATGTCTAATGAAGGGGTATTCAACTAAAATTTCTTACATAAAATTCTTTCCTTATAACAACCTGCATAAGTGACTAACAACTGAATGGTGACAATGGTTACCTTTTAATGCTTAACCATTAGTGACTGGTTTATAGCTATAAACAAGACCATTCAAAGTGGCTGTTTTGTTTGTACTGGTGTGTCGCATTACCATGTTTGACTAGTGCTACAGACTCTGAACAGATGTGAACTACGTGTGCCTAATGAAAACATGGTCATGATCACAAAAATGGTCATCCTACCTAAATATGGTCAAGTCAAAGTATGAAACAGTACATTTATTAATATGAAATTGTAACTTAAACTAAACAAAACTGAAAGTAGTGTTTTGGAAAATAGGATTCCTGTTTTTATGACTACCTTAGGTATCAGCCCATAGCTTTTTATTTCATTTTTATGAATTTTTTTGGATTTTTCCCAGCTTTTTCCCCAATTCCCACACACCAGCCAACTCTCCCCAATCATATGACAGCTTCCAACCCTGGACGGAGAAGGGTAACACGTGTTTCCTCCAAGACGCATCAAACCACCAACCGCATCTTATCAATACTGCTGCTCCTGCTGTGTCATGGGTAGGGGGCGGGGGGGCATATGCAATCCTTCCCACCCAAACAGCACAACCAGTTCTGCTCTCTTGTGACTTCCAGTCACAGATGGCTTTGGCATCATCAGGATGTGACTTCACAATCTCCAGACCACAGGGCGAATGCTTTTCTGTTGTACCACTTGGGAGTCTGCCCGGAGCTTCTTTACTTATATTTGTTTGCCTCAGCAATTTTACAAAAACATGATTAAGTTAACAGCAAGTGCTAAATGAAATTGGTGGCAGAGTGGGGGACTTTTCACTGCTTAGGCCATCTGTTCGTTATTAAACTGATATTAGTTCTTGTTTACAGAAGTGTCCAACACCAACTGTGGCTTGGAAAAATAATGCTGAGGTGTATTCCAAATGCTAGTTATTTTCGCCCCTATTACAACACCATGTAAGGCAGGCATGTTCAAACTTTTTACCAATGCCATCCACTTCCCACTCCCAGAAGATTTGCGGGGGTTCCCACGAGCAGGGTTTTTGTGTTTCGAGAGCCTTCAAATGGACCGCAGCCAGTGTGTTGGGAGAAGGGACATTTTTAAACTGTGCAGTACAGTGGATCCGCAAGACTGGAACTGTGAACTAGAGGTTCATTAGGACTGGAATACCAAAATCCCACACTGAGACCCAACAAAAAAGTTGCAGAAGTGGGTAGTTTTTACTCTCATGCAGATGGGGGCAGACAGTCAGATAGGAAGCATGTGGGACAAGGCCATGTTGAGGAATATTGCAGTGTGTTGGACTAGTTTAATATCCTTATACATTCCTCTAGACTGTAACTGTTTAATCCTGGTCAGGGTCATTGTGGTTTATATTTTGGGAAAGAGAACCAGCTGAGTTCATTAGAATAATAGCCTGGTACAAACAAAAATAACTGTGTTAGTGGGCTGGATTGGACAAACTTTCTATGGAACATACAGGAGTGGGTTTACAAACATCCCTTTTTTGAATCCCTGATCTATAGGACATGAGTAGTCCAAGCGCAAACTACAATCCAAGGATGGAGTGAGGAGTTGAGAGTTTAGAGCCTAATAATGGCTCTTTGGGCATACTAGGATTTGAACTTACAACCCTGTAGTCACTAGTACAAATACTTAACATCTGAGTTGCTCCTGCCCATGTAGGTTTAACAGGCTCTAGAAAATAATCTTTGTAATGAACCAGTTATTATTATTATTTGAATACTAGCTGGGTGGAATCCAGTAAGACTGTAAAGCCACCAGCAGATGGCAGAGATGACTTTAGAATAGAGGTGCTTGCTTGTTAATTATATTGTGAATCATGACACTGCAATGACGTGGCTGAAAAGGATCATGACTACACTGGATCCTCTGTAGAATATGAATGACACTAAGCCAATCAAAATATTTTAAAAGCTTAGGAAAGTCCCTTTTACTGTAGGTTACAAAGAATAAACCCCACCAAAAAAATCAGTCTTTTTTTTAAATCCACAAGGAAAAGATGAACCATGAGAATATAGTATATACCAGATTGATAGTATGCAACTGTTTCATCCTCTCATTCATCCATTAATCTAGTCAATAATAAAGATTTCATAATATTCCAGTTTCCCTCTCTTATGGCTGCTGAAGAAGAAAAGATCTCAACACTGCAAGCTGTAATGTTACATGTAACAGCAGAGTACTTTCTGAAAAATATAACAGAAAACCTTTCTCCTGTTTACCTATTTACTGTATGCCAGGCTTAAAAATTTACATTCCCAAATTTGTAAACCATGTAACATATGGTTTATGAAGCCCCATATTGTACGAGCTGGTGTGAGAAATTTGACATGCTACTTACATTGGTAGTAGTCAGCAAGGTAATTATATTGTTTTCAAATCCATTCTGAAAACCAATACGTGCTGTGTATCAGTGTGATTACTCATCAGCCAATGGTGAGACAATAAAAGGACACACAAGGATTTCCTCGTTTATCAATCTTGGGAATCTGGCCAATCACAGATGCTTTCCTAGATTGATGTGACATTAGCCATAGGAAAACCTGAATTAAATATCCTTTTAGGTCATTAGGTCAGAATCACAACAAGGCACTCATGCTTAGATTTGTCCAGCTCTGTTCAACATGTCTGTCATCAGTAAGAATGATCAACTGATTACAAACAGTAGCTGTTTACTGTTTATTGTTGATCCTCTGGTCTGAGAGAATGACTAACACGAAGGCAGAGCATTTAGACGAATCTCACCACTCCACACGCCATAATCATGCTCAAACATAGCGTACTACGGACTATGTGTGTGTTTGTACATGTGTGTGCAATTAATAAGCATTAGTAGGGATTAATACCTGCTTTAAAGCTCAGCTCATCAGATTCTTGGCCAGTGTAATCATACAGTGCTCTAACACGCACACCCACTACCTTCTCCTCCTCCTCTTCAAGCTCAACTCCATTCGCTGCTATGTACTTCTTAGGGCTCTCTTCATCAGACCAATCTGAGGAGTAGTCTTTGGCTGCGCTGTGTTACCCAGGAGACAAAACAGAGGTTACAGATGTGACATTTTAATCCTTATGATCCTCAAAATACATTTTTCTTTTGGATATACTGTTCTTAACAACAGAAACAAATGACTAAATGGTGATCACTGGATGATTTTTTTGATCTCATAAAATCAAAGATAAGAATATAAAAACAATCAAAGAAATTTATTAAAGGGAGCAATGATAAACATAATGATTTTTCAAACTAGAATCAAAGACCAATAAGAGTTTGTGGTACAGGAGAAAACTATCACAATAGATTAGCTTTTGAGGGACAAGGCTAATCTCTAAATAGTTATAATATTTACACCCCAGCACTATTGAAATCTCCATTCTGATTGGTTAGAAGGCGTTGATCAGTTTTCTTTAACAGCAGTTCTGACAATCGTACCTGCTATAAGGCAAATCAAAGGTTTATATTAATGTGATCTTTGTAATATGTTCTCATTTCTGTAGTTAACTTCTGGGGTTAACTTGTTCCATGGATGTTCCATAACATTAAATGTAACTATAAATGGATAAAAAGTACTGGACCATTTCTTCGTTGGCAACTACCTGTGGTATAAAAAGAATAAAAGACTTTGTGACGTGCTGTTATAGGAAAATAGTAAACTTTAGGACAGTGCCAGTATCTCACCAGCCTGTTGTTGATAATTTACCTATAACAGCATGATCCAAAGTGTCTTATTCCTTACTTATAACATGGTGACATGATTCTTCTAAAGCTTTTCAATAATAACTAGAAGCTAAATAATTGATTATTTAAAAAAACCTTGTGACAGCAGCACATATGTTTTCGTTTGGTAAACAAGCCAGATGTAGAATGTAACTGATGTTTTAAAGCCATTACATCAAGTGCAAGAATGTGCACCGTTAAATGGTGATGCAAAGGCATCTGTTCTGTTGCCCCCTGATAAACAGATGGCTATAAAGGACATGTTGATATATGCTGGACTTTGGTGCTTGTAGTGCTACAGATATTTACAACCAACTTGACTTTATATAAACAATTGTTCATTCCTGGGATATCAGCTTAAGTCTGAGTCAATATACCACCATACACAACCACACAGATACTGTACTGAATAAGCCCATAATGCTAGAGCAGTAATTATCTTGTATACAACTACCAGCAGAACAAAGCCTCCAGAGGGAACCACTGTTACCAAAATAAGAAAACGGATAGCAAAAAGAGCCAGTACCACTCTAGTTGAAAGGTTAATTCATGGTAAAGAGCTCTAGGATATGAATAAACCTTTCATGAGTACTACAGGTATATTTGGTGTCTCTCAAAACCTGCAATAAGTTAGGAGAGGAAAATGAGATACATTTGTCACAAGCATCTCTATATTCCCATGAGAACAAGCAGCTCAAATAACAAGCCATATTTTCTTTCTATCTGTAATCCCAGAGCTCTTTGTGCAAGCATTCCTATTACCAAATACATTCTGAGAAGATCAAGGAAAAGGGTTGTATCAAGACAAACAAAACAGGAAAACTATAAATTGTGTGTGTGTTACCGGGTGGTATCTTGTGGAGTCTGAGGTGCTTCATCAGCAGCAGAGACAATGTTGGTCAAAGTGACATCATCAATTCGGCTGTTCCTCTCTTTGCGGCTGATAGTGCGGTTGGCCTCTGGAGACCATTCCTGATAAAGTGTGTGCAAAACACAAAAAGAATACTGTGATTATCTCAGCCCCCACACATGTATAATTCCACAACTGTAAATAACAGCCACAGAAGGTGTCAGTCCATTTAATTAATGCAAAAGGGTGAAAGTAGAATCAATTCTAACATGACACATGGCAAACATTGTCTCTGACTTCCTGGGATGGCACATGCTAGGCCACTCTGGAGCTGCACAAAGAGCTTCAGTGTTCAGGGACAGAAATGAGGATGCCGTGAGGATGAAGTGAGAGTCTGTTTTACCTGTAGGTTGACCTGTGCTTGCTGTCTGTTCAAGAAGGCCCAATGGCTTGGTTAAGCATTAGCCAAAGGATAATATTTAGGTCTAATATTTAGTTGTACAAAAATATAACTTAAACTGTGGTGTTGATGGTGGGGTAAATATATCCTCAGGGATATATTTCAAGGGGGAGGAGAGAAGGATCCCGCATTCCACAAGCTATCCGTGGGCCATGGAAACAACAGAGCATTCACCATCAGCCCATTAGGATTCACTAAGCCCAGAGCTCATGGTTAGGATGGCTCAATGAATGACAACTTACAGATATGCATATTTTTCCAGATATACATACAGATGCACTATTTGAGCTTCTACTGGAAATATCATATCTCTTGGCTAAGCAGTTAGAATGCGGGTTCTTTAGTTTGTAGCTGAAAAACTAGTGTGCTGGCATTTATAGTTGATAAACACTATAAAACAATTGGCCTTTATGAGCGGAAACTCTAAAGTTGGTTCATTATTGTGACTCCAACTGGTGCCAGTTGCCACTCTATCTCACTAGTATACCTAAAATTGTGGGAAGAGGTCACTCTTGTACATCAGACTGGGGACATTTCAAAACAGACATCAAACTGGGGTTATTTCCATACTGTGCTGTAAAACTGTGGCCAGCTCACAGTTCACTATTTATATCAGTATTTAGTTCAATACTGTATGTCAACTTGAGGTAGTTGACTGTTGCACCTCAAACTGGGGCCACTTTTCTGTTGTACCTCAAATTGGCCCAGTTCACTGTTTTACCTCACACTGGGGCAAGTTTAAAACTGCACCTCGAATTGGAGCCAGTTCACTGTTGTCAGATTGGGGCCAGTTTAAAACTATACCTCAGTCTGGGGCAAGTTGACCAATGTACCTCTAACTGGGTCCAGATTAATACTGTATTTCAAACTGTGGTTAGTTTAATACAACCTGGGGCCAGTTCAATACTTTACCTCAAACTGGGGCCAGTTCATGCTCATTCCAGGTCCATGTGTGTTCCTCCACCACCGCAGGTCCTCCGTGTCACTGGCTGTATTAATGGTCTGGCCCAGGTCTCGGTACAGGGCCTTAAACCTTAGTGAAGCATTTCCACAGTATTTTTTTAAATCAAAACAATCAGTTACAACAATGAACAGAGAATATCTTTACTAGCTTTCTTCACATTCTTCATTCCTAGGAAATTATTAATGAGGGCATATGCATACATGGTGCCTGAGAAGGCATGTAAATTTTGTGGAATGAAGCCAACACACCTTAACCAAACACCCTGGAACAGAGTGGAGATTCCTGCACACAAATTACACAGGACTAACATCTTGGGAGCAGCCAGATAATTATAGGGGGAACATTAGGAAAAACTATGCCATTGTTTTAAAAAGCAACAGCAGGATATGTGGACGTTTTTGTCTCTGACAACCTTCAGGAACAATCCAATACAAGACAAGCAAATAACAGCTAAAAGCAAGCCCAGTTTTAAATGTTAGCCTTGCCTCAACCTTTGTTCTAAAAGACTCTGGTTAATGGACAACACCATGTTGAACATTCTTGCTAGGGTAAACAATGATAACGAAGTTCATAGTCAAAGAAAACTGGGACTAATAGTTAACATTTTGATGTATTTGCAAATACATGACTGAACTGTTAAACAGCCTTGAGGGTTCTAAAGCCTTACTACACAAGTCTGCATTGCAAAAGGCAGATATGATTTTTTATGGATCTTAGGGCAGGGATATTCTATCCTTCTAGGTAATGTGGTTAAATATTGACACAAATCTCCAAAATCCTAAATCAACTAAACTTTAACCATTAATGACTTTTAACTTTCAGCAAGACTGCACACACTTACCCTTCACTGGTGGAGAGGTCCAGATGCTGATGGATATCCAACATCACCTCCTTAAAGAAGCACAGCCGCTTCTTCTCAGCATCTTGGGTTATCTCGAACATCTGCTCCATGTCTTCCATGTACCGTGGGTTACAGCGGTTCAGCTCATCCAGAGCTTTCTCATAGCGCTCCTTTGCCTGAGGCATGACACACAAAGCAGCCTTTAATAAAAATTTTAAAAAATGCTTCCCATCTCAGGACCATGTGACAAAAAAGCATAGCTTATGCTCACCTTTAAGTAGAATTGCAATAAAGCAAAGTAAACAAAGATTTATCTTATAACATGGCAGAGTGATGACATGAATAGAAAAATTAGTTTGTAGACATTCTGTTCTGTGAAGTTAGGCCCATCAACATTTCCATAACAGGCCCAAAGTTTTGGCTGCTGCACAAAAAACAAAGCAGGAAACCTGCCTAGAGCTCATATCTCTCATGAGGTCCCATCCATGAGAAAGATGTACACAAAAGTTCATAAGTTTGTGAAAAACCAGATGTTTATAATTTTGCTTTTGAGAAAAAAAATCCTGTTTCTGAAGTTCTGAATAAATTAGTTCTCTTTTAGCTAAAGGTATGCATGTTAATATATGCTTTCAGCAATGCACTAATGCGATGAGAAAAAACATGTTTTTTTTTTTTCCCCCAATAGTTGGCACTAAATTTGTGAGAACTTATTACTCTGCCAGCGGCTAGTGTAGGTGGCATGTTGTTTTTTGTCAAGATTTAATTTTCTTTCACTTTTAATATCTGGATTCCACTCAGCTTGGGTCTATAGTTATTGTGAGAAAGTGTTTCTTGCTGCATTTCATTCTAACACCTGAACAAACTCTCACTAAGTACTGAGACCTGTGATCTGTGTTAATGAAGGGATAAACTGAAATTCACGAATGTGTTTTAGAACCTCTGCATAAGAGAGCATTAATGTTGTCACGTCTCTTTACAGGTGTGTCATTGCCTCCAGGAATTATGTTGGTTTGAGTTCTGGCTTGATTTGTTTGTGTGCTGAGAGATGGCAGCATCATGGGGCAGTTCCATTTGTGGCCTAAAATGAGCTCACTTAATTCCATCAGCTATTTTTAATGAGGGTAAGCAATAATGTAGCTTTCAAACAACTCCTCAGTTCCCCCAAAAATGGACTATAATTTACTTTCCTCTAAGTCCAACTATGTTACTTAAGGTAAATAGTTCAAATATAATTTACTTTCAAAACATACTTTTACTCTCTGAGTGGCTGGATGTATCTATCTTAACCTATAAAAACAATTATTTGATTGAAATAATTGATTGTAAGAGCCAGGAATTCAAGTGAAGCATTCCATATATAAAAAGGCGTGTGAGAAGTCTCAATTCCTCTTAAAAAGCTTGTAAAGACATCCTACATCTTGTCTGTTAATCCAAAATGAAAAGCACAGACACATTAATACGGGACATGTGTCCATAAGCATATAGTGCAATTACTGACAAAACAGATCCAAAATAGCACTTGCTCCATCACTAAACAGGCCAGTCTTGTCTTGGCTAAACAGAAACCGGCACTTTGATCTCCACCCATTGTGGTTCCTAAAAACACAGGCACCAATCATTCATCACATCATAAAGATACACCATGACTAACTCCACTGAGCATTCTTTACTTCATCCAATTATAGCATTATCATACTGGAAGCAGCATGAGCAATAAGACTGAATAGTCTAAACGTGTTGATTCATTCATTCAGTAAATGGTCAAGGTCATGGTGGATCCAATGATATCCCAGGAATTCTGGGTACAGACATAGTCTAAACTGCATAACTGATTTCATGAGGTGGCATCAGTGTGATGAGATTTCAAGAGCTTTTGTGATCCCTAGAGGAGCCATAGATAAACATAGCAATTTAGGAGCCAATGTTTCTTGGTTCTGTTACCTTCTCTGCCTCCTGGGTGCATTTCTCCACCCGATCCGTGAACTTGCGCACCTCCTCCGGGGACTTGGTGGAATCAGCCTTGGCGTGCGTTTCGCGCGTCATTGCAGTCCGCTCCTCCTTACGGGCCTGGTGGTAACTCTTTTTAGAGGCCTCTACCTACCAAAATGTAACAGAACACTCATCAGCTCATTTAATCTCTATGTGTTCCTTGCTAAAAAGAGAACTGTTTCTGAGCTGAGATTTAAGGAGATACAACTCACTTCTTTAAGTTTGCGGACCCAGGGTTTTTGGGCCTTTCGGAATCCCTCATCTGCGTCTTTGGTCTCCTTGAAGCCTCCGATCATCTGCTTGTGGTAGGCGTCCTTCTGCCAGATGCGGATCTTCTCACTGTCCTCCATAACCAGCTTTTCCTTCAGCTCCATGTGGATCTCGCTCAGCTTGTCTGCTGCATTCATAAACGCATGCCAAGCCTTCTCCAGGGTGCCATACTGTGGGCCTAGAAAAGGAAACTCTTGTTCTTTTTTTTTTTTTTTTTTTTTTTAAACTGAAACAATGAAAATATAAATGTTTTGCTAAAGCAAAAAAGCCAGCCCCTCAATGATGTCTATGTAAAAAGGTTATCCGATTCTGAATAACAAGTACTGTACATATCAATTCACTGGGAAGATAAAAGAAGGAAAGAGACACCATCATAATTCCACCATGGTGTGATTCATGGTTTGTAATAAAGTGCTTACAGAATATAGTAGTACATCTTATGGCATGCTAAGTTATCTTATTATAAAGAAGTGCACACTCCTCCAGCACAAACCTACATTCGAATCTCTAACCAAAGGTGTCTGGACTGTGGCATTCTCCATTTAAAAAACAAATACAAGTCAGAGAAGCATTCCAGAAGTGGAGCAATATGGGTATGGTCCTAGATGAGAGTTCTAGATATGGTTCACTGCTCCTTTAAAGAGGCCACATGGGCAAAATTAGTGTACTGAGGCCTGCACAGGCAGGTCATCCTGTCTTACTCTCTCTCTCACCTCCACAGGAGTACTGTTATTGTACCGCACATGCTAAACACAGTCATAAATGCCACATTATCATATTTATGAAATTCTTAACATTGTAGAAGAAAGACTTGGCCATGTTGAGCAAGCTAGCATGATGCACCTGCATGCCTGGTAACTTAATCTGGTAATCAACAAGTGAAACATAAAGCTGTCATGTCAACCAACAGAAATCTGTTTGGGCAACAGGTTATTTTGAGAGGGCAGGGAGAGCCCCTGTGGCCTCATACTAAATCCCAAAGTCCTGATCACCTTTCTCCACAACGCCCCTCCATTTTTTGGCCCAGTCATTCAGCTGCTGGGAATAGGCCTTCTCGATCTTGGCACGCTCCTGGAAGCAGCTGATCAAGTCGTTGCAGAGTTTGTGGCCGTCATCAACCCGTTTCACTGTCCTCTTGTAGTTCCCCGGCTGAGAAACAGATACAAGGTAAGACAGTGTAGAATAAGAACAGGTTTATACAGTATTGGGATACTGAGGATTAGGGCTATCCCAAATGTAAATATCACGATATGCATATCGCAAGGGCTCGCGATAACTGAATGATTTTAATACTTCAAAAAGTTATGAAACGTCAGAGATTTAGGGTGATGCAGATAGCAGAGAATGCTTTCTTTTCCTCAAAAGAACATGAAACATGTATGTTGGTTATGTCATTTTCAGTTTATATCTATCTATATATATCTATATATCTATCTATATCTATCTATATATATATATATATATATATATATATATATATATATATATATATATATAGATAGATATATAGATATATATAGATATATATATATGTATGTGATATTATATATATATATATATATATATATATATATATATATATATATATATATATATATGTGTGTGTGTGTGTGTGTGTGTAAAATTTAAATTGAATTTACACACTTACAGCATTATCGTACCACATATCACATTATTTAACAAGTTATCGCATATCGCATTTTTCTTCAATATCGTGCAGCCCTACTTAGGATTCACATTTATAACCATTTATATTAATAACGCATACTAAACCGATCTGAGGTATATTAGCAGTGTTTGTCACCATTAACCAACTTGGTGGTGGATCTTTTTGCACTGAGCCAAGCCAAACAACTTGTGCAGACAGTTGTACTGACAGTAACTAAGCTCCTTATTCCTCATATAAAATGTCCTAGAGCCTTTATTCTGATGGATTCCCAAACAAGGTACAGAATCATTTTTCATTCCCATCCCCACAAGCACTTGGGCAGCAGCCACCTCTGCTATGCAATGGCTTTACAGAGCTGAGCCTCAGTGACGGTTGCTAACTCAGGCAGACTTGTGCAGGCGAGTGCAGACTTGACTGAGTGTTCTTACACAGGAGGTGGAGGAGGGGCAGTGAATGAATTACAGTTATGAGTCTCTCTCTCACAATCCTACCCATCAAACATATATATATATATATATATATATATATATATATATATATATATATATAGTGTGTGTGTGTGTGTGTGTGTGTTATGAAAGGGCTTCTAACCTCCCAAAAGCTGTCATAGCTCCCAACGTCTTGCAGGTCCCCGTTGGAAGACATTTTGGGGTCGCCCTTGCAGCACGGAATGATTGCGGCTTTCTGTCAAACTGGGGACAGAGAAAAAAAAAAAAAGCATGAAACACTTGAACACAGCAGCAAAAAAAAAATGTAACATACCACATGTGTTAAACATGAGGAAGGAAGATGAAGTAGCAAAGATTGAAATAATATTTATTTTCCAACAAAAACTAGTTCAACCAGCCACTGCCTTGGCACGCTGCCCCACACCACATCCAACAGCACAGACCGAAGGTTCAACAGTCTCTACAATTGTGATGTGTTACACCAGAGCTTTCCAATCTTATACGCAAAAGGCTGGTGTGGATGCAGGTTTTTAATCCAACCAAGGGAGGATTAGACACGTCTGCATTATGGCAACATTCCCCCAATCCTACCATCATTCCTGACTCAATACTCCATAGATCAGACACTTTAAGAAACTGACAGTGTAGCAAGATTTGCAATAAAGAAGAAAAGAGAATAGATAATAGAGCAGACTCACCAATAAACAGAACTTTTGTCTTGTCCTAACGTGAACAGAGTTAGAGAGGCTCTACCTCAGCTTGGGCGCAGCAGTGTGGCTAAAGATAACGGTACCCTGTCTACCAGCTTGTCCCCCCTCCACCCAAGCTCCACTACTCAACACTGCAGTCATGCGAACTGTAATACCCGTTCAGATCCCCATATGACACACTTCTATCACTCACGAAGCCAAAGGAAACTCCCGTCTGTGACATCGCTCATGTTCCTGAAATAACCTGTGTTTATTAAAACACCAACTGTTGGCAAGAGTACCTCAGGCTCCATTTGTCAATAAAATAGTTCTGGGTTCTGAGCAAACTGAGGTTTGACTCCGAAAACAAAATAAAGTTAAACCTGATGACCCTTTCCTGTAAATCCTTGTATTTACAGTAGCCCATGGCCAGACCTGGGATCTCTAGCTGTTCCTATTGTTAAAGCCAAGGTCATTCTGGCTTGCTTCCTTAGACAGCCACAGCAAGTAAGAAGAAAGACAAAGATTCATTAAGAGCATATGCTTCCAATCCATGCCAAACACGAACAGTGCTAATGGAGAATTTACACCCTCAAGGGGTTCTGTGACCTAACCAAGAGTCTTTAAAAGAGTCTGCTGTGGAATTGCAAGAAACAGCTCTCTGCCAACCTTGCTTAATACAGATACACTACCAAACTTTTTTCATTTCTTATTCCAAACCAGTCACACACATTCACAAACATGAAAACTAAGAGAGCTGCCTTCCATAAGACATAACTAATTAATGCTTCTGAAAGGTTTTTTTGAAAAGGCATGACCTCCTGCAATGGAAATTACAAGCTGCAGCACAACACCACCACAACTGTTTGTTTTTTTGCACCTCTGAAAATGATATCGGTCCGAGTCCTCGGAGGAGGATAATATTACTGATAATGTGTGATGGAGCAGGAAAAATGCAGGCTGTTTTCTTAAGGAGAAAAGGAGCTCAGATTACTTCCCCTAAACTTCCTGCGCACACGACAGCAGGACGGGGGGGGGTTTCAATGGAAAGGCCACTCCTAATGGAGGCATTTCCCAGAGACATGCTGAAAAAGGAACATGCATGAGAGCCCCACTTGTACCATGCATGATAATTGAAAACTTAAATATCGCAAGGTCGACCTTGCTGCAAACAAGGCTTGGAAATGGTGAACAACAAGAAGGACCTTTGGTTAAAAGAACGGCTGTGAGACTCAGGTTATGAAAGAGTGCCTCCATTTTCAGGGCCTTGGAAAAGATGGTCCCACCTACACGCATGGAGCATCTCTGACAGGCTGTGAATACTGAGGGCAGCAGCTGTGTCATGCTGGACTCCGGAAATAACCAAAGCCCCTGAGATCCAGCAGGACTAGTGAGAGAATACAGCACACACCATTACAAGCTTAATCTCCTTTGGATATTAGCAACTGATTTAAACAGCTGCGTGCAGATGCAAGTGAAGAACCTCAATGAACTCAATGGAAAAACCTTAAAGTATGTGGTGCACTCTGGAATACAAAAGCCAAAAATCTGAGGGCTATGCTAAATAAGTATCAGGAAAATAGAACATGTAACTAGGAAGTGTTGTATAAATTCTTTGAGAGACATTCTGCACAAAAACCCAAGAGACGCAGAGACATAAATCTGTTCTCATGGTAATCCTAGGGAACAACAGATCTGGAAGGTTGCTGATGGGGCCCTTCTAAAAGCAGAGGTTCTAGCAACTGAGAAGGTGACAGGGTTGCACAAAAAATAAATAAATAAATAAATCATACAGTACAGCGAGTCTACAGAAGAAAAATGGAAGAAGCAACGTCGGATAACCTGAGTGAATTTTACATTGATCTAAACACCTAGTGAGAGGGTACAAAATTGGTCCTAAACAAATGTTTAATATTATGTACTGAATGTTAAATTCCCAATTACAGTCCAAACGATGACAAGAATATATGAAATTAATGAATGGAGTGACTGAGTCATGGCGCCGCCTCTCTCAAAACTCATCAGTGAAACATTACACATTGATAAACATTAGAGCATGTTTATCAAGAATGATTTTCACCTACGAGTGGCTTCTGAGTCGTTCTTGGCAGAAAAACAGAAACAACAACTAATTATTTAACCAACCATTAATATTGCTGCTTTCCTTTTAACTTTATGCAGACACGCTGCACTCTTAGGACTCTGGTACAGTTAATGTTTTGTACTAAATAGCAATTATTTTTGCTCGGGATTTACAAGTGCGCAGTAATTCAAAATGCAGACGGGCCGCAATTCACAAACAATCCTTTAGGAAAATGGAGATACCACACTCTCCTAGAGTAATATAGGAATGTAAGATATACGCATTTTATTCCTTAGAAAATTGGTCAAGCAACTGTGAGTGAGAATCCTTAACTCAGTTCTGAGCCAAAAAAATCATGATTCCTATTTCATCAAGAATCGTGCAGCCCTAAGGTGACATGATGGGCATGAACGTGGAAATTCAAGAGGAGTAAAATGAAATCTAAGAAGGGAGCATTGAGACCTATTGTATTTCACACATCACTGCCTTTCAGTCTACCAATTGATCTCACCATGATAAATGTCTAGGGAAAGGTCAGTAATTACTTGGCTGTGCAAGAGCTTCCAAGCAGCTTTCTGACTACATGAAAGCATACACACCTAACACCTTCCAGGCATTTAGACTCTAAATTAAACTGAATGTTAATTATCAAATACCTACTTACAAGCTAGTGTTCACTGTCTAAAACCAGTGTAAAGAAAACAGATACTGAAAGTAGAAGACATTTTGGCAAGATTAGCAATGTAAAATAGTCTGTGTATGTGTAACATGCTAGAAAAGCTTGAATCAACAGCTACATAAAACTGCCACAAAAAAACGTTGTGACACGATAAAAAGAAGGACTTCATCAAAACAGGTGTTTGGCAATTCCAATATTTAGCCTATTCTTAATTGTAAAAATGAGAATAACACTAAAAATATAGAACTGCATTTAGTTCAGAAAACACTAACTTCCCATATACAGTATATTTCCATCAACACAGTGACGTGTTGTACAGATTAAGAATCTACCCATGGTTAGCAATCGTAGCTTACATTCTACATTAGCAAAAGTATAGAATTGTACATTTGAGTAATACAAATAGAGTACACTAATAGTGAAATGCGTTACTTAGCATTTATTAAATTAATTAGCAGTCATTCAGGTTTCTTACAACATTCTAGGCAGATGGTAGGCAGACACTCATCCTACTCCAGCTGCTAACCGATAGCTAGATCAACTATGCTAGCACACGGGTGTGTACTAACATCAGGCCAAATATGTAAGAATGGTCCCAAAGGGTCCCTCGAGGACTAGCGGTTAGGCCTGGACACTCTCATAGCTGCGGCCCGGGTTTGGTTCCCAGCCAGGGAACCGACCCCAGTCACTGGGGTTGCACAAGACAGTGCATTCCTGGTGCCGGTGCCACTCCCAAGCCCGGATAAAATTGGGGAGGGCATCCAACGTAAAAACTGTGCCAAATCAAATCTGCGGACCAATGATCTGCTGTTGCGACCCCTAATGGGAGCAGCTGAAAGAAGAAGAAGAAGAACAACAACAACAAGAATGGCCCCATAATCAACTGTGCCTTCATTGGCGAAATCCAATACATCAGCTTAATCCATCAGCCGGCTAATGTACTGTTTGACTGCTACTTTAAAATGTCGGGTGAAGGTTACACTACTTTTGATTAATGGAACTGTACATTTCTATGCAAATGTCAGGTTTACCCAGGGGAAAAAAGCTAAGAACTCTTAAATATATAAAGGAAACCCTAAGCATGTACTGAATACAACATAACAGTTAATATTGTACATTCTTACTTATTTTTAATTTTGCATTTGTGTTTTTATTAATGATCCTTCAGCAAAAAAGCTATACTTCTGCTGTTCATGCAAGTCTCTTTCATTTTAATGTTTTCTGCAGGTCTCGATATCTGTAATACATACACTAGTATCTTACTTTTGTTGGCCTGCACTGCCCTGAAAAGTCACATGACCAGAAACACACTCACTTACTGGCACTAACCCCGAATTTACACCGGACATGCCGTGTTAGCGACAGTACGCTTCATTTTTGTCAACAAAATGAATAGTTTATATACACAACAGTGTCTTTGCAACATGGGGGATGGGGAAAGCCAAGGCTGGGTCAGCTGTAATTACATAACACAGCTTAATGAAAATGTGACAGACAGCAGGACAGTAAACAAACAGTGTATATTTTTTTTTCTGGTTATCCATAAATGTCAGTGCTGTGCACACATTTCGCTATGTGCCTACAGGTTACGCAATTATAACATTGCTGTTCATTAAGGATTTTACAGTGTATAGAAGGTAGAGGTTTGAAATTGGATTTTGCACTTCAATTTAAGCATGCGAGTAAAAAATATCACATACTGCAGAGTCATATACTGAGTATAAGTGCATCTGATCGAGTCAGTGTGAATTGAAACACTTTTTAAAATGGAAGCATATAAGTTGTGTTGAAAAATGCTTAAAAACACAGCTGGTGGGAATTTGCTTTAAGCTTGTGCAAGCATGAGATCAAATGTCACATTTGTAAAAGGAATTGAAGAACAATAATCAAAAGCACACGTCTTACAGGAAAACTTCACCCTGAAACACACTAAAAATGTTTATATTGAATATTTGTGGTGGGCATAGGGATTCTGGTGCTAATTTGTTGGTTGGTGCTTTATTGATGTTATTCCCGTGAGATGTTAGTGGTCACAGGGGACACTGTTATTGCTAGCACAATTACAATGGTGTTTAAGAGAAGAAAACTTTTTAACAGTGTCAGACATATGGGATAACAGTCAGGGTTTGCTGTTAGCTATTAAAAACAGAGCACTCAGCAACTTTCAGCATAATATATTTGAGAAACCCAAGGTAGAAGTAGTGAAGACATCTATTTCCAAATGTTGGACTCAAAGCAGAATTCTGCAGAAGAGTGTGATGGCATTGAGAGTGGTATTTGAATGAAAATTGAAGTTTTGCAAGCCGATCTGTTTGAGCAGAGTACTGATGAGGAGGTGAGAGAGCTGGACAGACTAAAGGATTAAAGCACCGCTGCATCACTCTCTTTAAGTAGATGGCTAAATCCCGCTAAATCAGCTGGTAGTCAAACGGCACAATGTGGGTAATGTAGGAAACCATTAACCAAATCAACCAAAGAAATCAAAAATAGTCCAATATGTCAATGAAAAAAAGTTTAAACTAAAAAAGTCAACTCAGAATTTAATTACAAAATCAATCTTGGATGCTGATGACAGACATGATAACCCTAAAAAGGAATAATACATTGTTAAATATAGTTAAAATCACGTAACTATATTTATTAGGGATGACATTGAAACATTTCAGCTGAAAGTAATTTAAAAAAAAATGCACTTTTTCAGACGATGTTTTCGGTGGCATCCAGTAATAAATATAGTTAACTGATGTTAACAATATACCTGCCTAATGTTAGCTAAATTGAACATACAATAATGTATATTTCAAGTTAATGAAGTGAAAACAGTCTCCATTTACCCTGACAGTAAGCATGTGTCACAGCATGTTTCAAGCAGGAAAATCGAGAGGAGACAAGACTAATATGAGACAGGGAAAGGGACGGGGCTTCCAGGCTGTCAGTTCATTTCGGAGATGTCACTGAACTGTCATTCATTCCAGATTCATGTGCTCATTATTATTATTATTTTTCAACAGGGTTTGTTAAAATGTGGAGTTCCTATGCAAAAAAATTAAAAGTTTGCAGTTCTGCTTTGATGTCACAAGTTATTATGTTATTATAAAGATTAATATGGAAATCATTCATGGTGGGTTTTTTTCCTAAGAACTGTCCCTGCCTTAATTTGAAATCATCTGATTTCATTGGCCCATACTCATTTCACAATTCATTTAAACTTATAGTCATGGAGTCAACAACGTGACCTTAAAGAGATAGAAAACCCTCCCACAACTTCCACAATCTGCAACACATGTTGTTAGAAGGGGCTCCTGGACACAAACCGGGGGCCACATCCCTGCTGCTGGAGGATGTTTACACTGCATCGGTCATTGACTCTGTTTGGGCCTTCATGCCAAATCAGTATACAAAGCTGTCGGGTTAAATCAGAGGAGCGTTTGTTGGCGTTGTACATCGGCAAAAGGAAAAAAAAAGATCAAGTGTGTGTAGAAAGTGGAAAAGCTGTATATCCTATCTAACTTTTTACAGCATTACTTTCCACACAGAGGTAGAAAAGTGTGTAGTAGGAGCCTGGATGAAACTGGATAGCAAATGGCAGCACATTTGGAACCCATTAGCCTACTTGTCAGATGTGGCTTTGAGTACATGACTTGTGGCATGTGGTACTTGTTTGCATGGCTCTCTCTCACTCCCTCTCTCTCTTTTTCAAATCTTGCCCACACATACACTCACACCCTCAGACACAGACAAATGCACTGATTAAATCCTGAATTAACTTCAGTATACATGAAGCAAACTTTAATCCCAGTGCGAAGACCAACACGGTATATCCGTAACACTCATACACTGAAGTGCTCTTGTTTAGGACACGTCCATGCAGCCTCCAAACAATGAGAACAATGGCTTCCATTTCAGCATAACGAGGCCACGGGGAGGGAGGGGTGAAATATTCACATAAGCCCTGCTGGAAACTTGTAGTCATTAATCTGATTAATGTATACAAGGTGACTGAGTGCTGCAGCGGTTATTGTTTCAAAAGCCTGCCTCCAGTAATGGAACATGGGAACTTTTCAATGAGCAGCTTTCCGTTTGTTTGTTTTTTTTTTTTGTTGCTGTTGTTATTTCGCTCATGGAAAAAAACGAGAATGTATGAACCTACTGGTTAAACTTATCCATTCAATACCTAGCAGAACAATAATTGTAAAATCTGCAGTGAAAATAATCAGTACACAAGCTTGTTTAGGACTAGGGATGCATCCATACCATTTTACCATTCATCAGTATAATAATGAAATGTGGAACCTACTTGGTATTTAATCAATCAGGGACACTGTGGATGTCCACACACACGTTAATGGACTTGTGAGTGAGTTTAAGTAAAGTGCATTAGCTAGCTAAGTTAGTTACCTTGGATCGAGTAGAGTCGCAGTGGAGAAGAGTGGGTTTTTTTCACTATTCAATTCAATTTTATTTGTATAGCACTTTTAACAATGGACACTGTCACAAAGCAGCTTTACAGAAATAAATGGATTCAAAAAATATATTGTAAAAATGTGAATTTATCCCTAATGAGCAAACCAGAGGCAACGGTGGCAAGGAAAAACTCCCTGAGACAACATGAGGAAGAAACCTTGAGAGGAACCAGACTCAAAAGGGAAGCCATCCTCATCAGGGTGCAACGGATAGTGCAATTATAAATAATTTCCTTCTATTATTGTGTACTATATGGACAAATATACCACTACCAAAAAGCATTTCTGTACAGCAATAAATAAAGTAAGTTGTACTGTTTTCATAGTGTCAGAAACCCTCACTGTGAATAACTGATAACAGCTGATTGTCAAGAACAACATACTGGATAAGAGCTGTTATTTTCACTCTCCTGGCATTCTCAAGACTTTTTTTCTCACCTAGACAGCATTTACTGATAGCAAAAAACTCCTTGTGCTGAGTTTTGTGTTTTAGATCTTTAATCAGGTTGCTTCTATTGTTGGAAGTTGCTCCTCTTGATATTTTTAATTTGCAGCCTGCTTTGCTTTGATTGCTATCAGATGTGGATAACGGACCATTTATTATGAGAATGAGGAAATGATATTGCACGATATTGTACCTGATACCAGTGTTGGTATTGATGCATCTCTATTTATGACCACAGCCAGCAACCACAGACAACTGCTGAAGATTAAAACTAAAGCCCTGTCTTCAACAGTCTGCAACAGCTGCAATACACGGCACAGCACACAAAATATCAGCTGGGAAAAAGACTACGAAAACTACAAAATCAATACCAGAAACATAAAGCTATACAGAGAATATTAGAGCGCCAAATACACTGCACATCATTGCCCACCAAGCATTAGAAACTTACCCAATACGTGATGAAATGTTAGGGGTTAGTATTGCCTCTGTCCAGGTACGCTGCCTGTACAGTGGCCCTGCAAGAGACGGGAGACGAGTGAGCTGTTAGAGAGGCCGAACAGGAGAGCAGGAGCTCGTCATGCTGTGTTAAATGAGGTAGCAAGTTAATATAAGCCTTGACACCCAAAGGTGGCACATTCCAAGCCAGAGAGTCAAATGCCGCACATAGAAAGGTTAGAAAAGCCATCATAGCGCAGTGAAGAGCTACGAACCATGACGCACTGTTACTACTCCGCGAAGCAGTGGCCGGTCAGCTCCCTAATTTAAACCCAATCAATGTTACGCTTAAGGTCAATGCCATATAACAGGACTTGAAGCAGAAAATAAGTGCTGGTACTCCTCTTTTTAGCATCTTTTTAACATTTTTTTTTAACATTTAGTAATTTTGTAGCTCTGCAATAAATAAGAGTTTCTTAACACTAAATAAGACTATCATTATACTATGACTGAACTGCTGATGTTTAAAACATGATGTATATTAATGTAATAAAGGAAACAGAATGAATAGGATACACACTATACAATTTACAATATAAAATTATTAAAATATCCATCAGTTTTTGGCTTAAAATACCATCAGTACAACTAATTACTCCATGTCGGAGTATCTGACACTCATTCTATGGCAATGTTTTATCATCCTCTGGCTCCATTCAGGCCAGTTCACACCAGACAGTGTGTGGGCAATATGACAAAAATATCATTTCGCAATACTTGAAGACATTTCTACGATACACAATGTGTATCACAAAATACAGCTTGGATTTCCTCATTTTTGCTTGGATTTGGAAGTCACTTTGGATAAAGGCGTCTGCTAAATGACTAAATGTAAATGTAACTGTAATACAGGTACACTAATACACTGCCAACAAACACACTGCCAGTTTTTTACATTTACAAAATTGGAGGGAAAAATGGGTTTTTAATTTAAAACAGAACATTTAAAAATACATTTTTTATTTAAATATTGAATACAAAAGTTTAAACACCAATTCAGCTGCCTTATTTGAAAAATATTCTTTAAAAAAATAAATAAATATGTTGTAAAAAGTTATCACAATACCTGCACTATCTCAGAAAATTGTATTGTGACATAACTTATCATGATATCTATATTATAATCCTCATATTGCTCAGCCCTACACCAGGCTGGTTTCTGAAACTACTTTAATACACGTAATGTAGCAATGAAACTTCAACTAACTTTTTTTTTTTTTTTTTAAGCAAGATCCACTACAGCACCAATAATGTTGTGTATTATGCAAGGTCTTGTGCCACACTGCACTAATTGTCTTCATTTTTTTCCCACACACATGCGCAATAGTAAAACATAGACTTAAGAGAAATCCACTGGAGCCACACTTTATATACACAGTGAACTTAACGAACTTCCATTTAGTTTTGGTGTGTGAGAAAAAAGTAGTTATTATTATCAGTGAGACAGGTGATTTGATTGTGCAGTTACACATAGTAAAGTGGAGTACTGGGAGCTTACACGAAGGTACTTAAAACGGCGAAACGTAGACATCATAGGACTACCGGCCCACTTAAAGCACTGCTGAATGCAAACATTATACAAGGAAGTGTATTAGAAACAAAACAAAAAATTAGACAATCATTAATACAACAGCCTCATAACTACTATTTTTATACTATATTTTATACTATATATGCACTGTCTGAAAATTATTTTATATATATATATATATATATATATATATATATGCGCTAAGATAAACATGTGCTTAACTTTAACATAAAACACTTGTTAAAGTTAACATAAAACACTTGTTTCCAATCCAATGTTTACACGTAACACCCATTTAACCTAGGTCATGTGACATCATTCAAGGCATTTCCCACATTCCTGGTCTCTCAGGTTCAAACATGCTTCTCTCATTAGTCTCAGAGCACACAGGCTCTCACATTGTCAGAGCAGTAGCTTGTTCCTCCTTCGCAGACTTTACTTTAGAACACACTTTCTACAATTATTCGCTTGCATGAGCTGTGCATTGGTTGAGTAGTTAAGTGTTTTGTTGAGAGTTGGGCCGAATGAAGTAATAATACACATCACAAAATAGGTTTGACAACCTAAAAGCAAATGCGACCTTCGTGTGACAACAGTGCCGATGCCTTGTTTACAAAAATTAAGATGAAACATTTGTTTTGTGAGTAATGAAACATTTGGGGACATACTGTTATATGAAAATAATGATGAAGTGATGTGATGCGGCTTGAAGCTAAGCAAAGTTACTGTTACCACCCCAAAGTTGTTTTATTTTCTGATAACAGCACATTCTGAATTGTTTTATTCCTCTTATACCACAGCAATGATTAAGATTTTTTATTTATAAAAGGCTGACATGTCATACTTTTTATCCATTTATAGTTATGTTTAATGTTGTCCATGAAACAAGTTCGTTCCTGTTATCACTTACATTATAACAGCTATAAACTGTTGTTCCCTCACCAGTCTCTGTTTTTTCTCTCTCTTCATAATAAAGTCCTCCATCCTGAAGACTTTCCCAAAGTGGAAAACTCAAAGTTACAGCTTTACAGCCTCTGACTTTTACAAAGCACAAAAATCTCCTTGAGCTTCACAATATAATAATTATTATACATTTTTCTTTGTTAAAAATCGACGTTTTTATATCTGATTATTATTATGCTTATATTATTCAATTCAATTCAATTTTATTTGTATAGCGCTTTTAACAATAGACATTGTCACAAAGCAGCTTTACAGAAATAAATATATTCAAAGTTAATTAAATCAAAATAAATTGTAAATATGTGGAAAAACTCCCAGAGACAATATTATATGAATAATCTAAGCCATACAAGTCTTTGTGAATGAACGGAGTCATGATTGTCAGAAACATGTAATATGAGGTAATTTATTAGGATATCGATGTTATATGGTCATATCTCCATTTCCAAGCAGTTTTTAGCAGAAGCCAGAGAGCTCCTGCTTGTGTCTGTGGTGTACACTGTGCTGATGGCAGGATACTGGGCGTGGAACAAAAGCCCCTTTGTTTTTGACATGCCTAAAAGGGGACTCAAAGGCCACTGAGCTTTCGAGAGAAGGGTATACCGAGCGGTTCCAGAGGCCAAACACTGAGCTCTTTGACATCTGTGGCTGTGCCATGGATAACAAGTAGATATGAAAAAATAGTGAGTATGGAGAATACAGTAGCAAACTCTGTAATTTGTCTATGAGTTGCACAACAAATGAGTCACAGTCACTCCATACTTTAGGGGAAGAGCAGCTAGAGTTGGGCAATATGATGATATAATATTGAAAAATTATGTTTTCTGAGATTACAATCTCTGAATGAAAGCATCAGATTTGATGTTAGGATTTTGATCTTTAAAATGATAAAATATTGAAATTTTGCAGAGATTTTTTTTTTTTTTAAATTCCCTCCTTTTCAATGTTAAAAGAAAACCAAGAGGGCGTGTTACATTGATTTTTATCAAGAGTAAGAGTGTTGTTAGGCATGGCACTTTTATAACACGGCGTAAATAAAAACAATTGGATAAAATCTAGTATTCAGGAAATAATTTAATATTATTGTTACTAATATTTGCAATGTAGATGCGCTCGCAGGTGTGCAATCATTGAGGATTTTACAACGGCTTCAAACACGGCTCAACCAATCAGATTTTAGAACCGAAAACTTTATAAAATTTATTTGTGTAGACATTAAATAAAATAATAATTGAACTTTTTTAATGCAACAACTCTGTTTACTGGAAGTTTGTTAGCAAACCTAAATATTTTGATACATATCATGCATTACAGAAATGTATTCAGTTATAATATATGATATGATATTTTTGTCATATCTCCCACCCCATAAGTAGCTACAATTAACCTAAATTAAACAAAAAAATTTCCCACTGGTTTACCTAGAATTATTGCTTCACTCTGTGCAGATGATCTTCATCTCCGTTTAGCAGAGCATCATTTGTTCCTTGTCAGTCATCTTGTATCTCAATGCTTTAGCTATCCACTTAATAATCCGAATCAGTTCCACCCTTTGCATTACTAGAGCTATAACAGAAAACCTTTTCAAGTCTACTGGAAAATTGGTAGGTGCTATGATTTTATATATACAACAAAAAAAGGTCCTGATGTAAATAACATGACCAACAAACTTGATATGTGATATATTTATATACTTGATATATTAAGATAGTGAAATTCTTAAGAATTTCAAGTCGCTATTCTAGGAAACTTAAAACATACATAGAAAACAATAACCAGAACAACAGGTAGCAAGGAGCGGATATAAAGACAAGAACTCGAGCAGGTACAGCGCAAAGTCTGGGCTTGCTTTGCCTTGAAAGATTACACTAGAAAAATATGTCCAAAATAAACCTGAATTTCATTCATAAACACACTCCTGGGCAAAAAAAAAATGGGCCAAACCCAAAATGGCAAAATATTAAAATTTTAATGGTCTTAATAAATCAATGCTTAGGAAATTAGCAAGAATTAAACAAATAGATAAAGAAACTTCCTTTTGATTTCTTTTAGCTTTTCTTTTTTATTATTTAATCTTTTAAGAAAAAAAAATCCCAGAAGATATTTTTGGAAAATTTTGTACACTCAGACATGTTAGTTTTAATTTTACATCAAACATTTTAATCATTAGTATGATTTTTACCTTTGTGTACAAGAAGACTATATAAGTGAATCTCCCTGTTTAACAGTTCACTGCAACAAAAGCAAACCAGCACATAGTGGCACAGGAGCTCTCAGGAGTGCATTTGTTTAATTCTTGCTAATTTTCTGACCAATGATTTGTTGTTAAGACCATTAAAAGCATAATATTTGCCATTTTGGGCTTGGGCCATTCTTTTGCCCAGGAGTCTACTTCATAAAGAATTCCAAATCACAACTTTGACTTGACATACATAGACCTACACTAGTAATATGGAATTTGCTAGAAAGTAGACTTGAATTTAATGGAACTGAAAGTGGAATTAAAATTAAAAGGAGACGATTACAAGCTAAAAAAAAGCTGAGTGGAATTTCCTGTTACTCCACTCAACTTACTATTATTAATTGTCTCGATCATTAAGAAAGAACTGTACTTGAACTTGACCTACTTTACAGGTGAACTCACCAGAAAATGACCAGGTGCCACCCACATTATAATGCCACACATTCCTGGGAGCAAAGTTTCCATCAGTCAGTCCGTTCAATATCGTCCATACTGATATCAAACTCGTCTATGGCATATATGACCAAATGTTTGATTTTGGTCCGATTCAACCAGAATATCCAGTTTCAGTGATAGTTCAAACACTTTTCAAAGTTCCAGGAAACGTCTTTCACCTCAGGAGGTTTGGATTACTTGGGTGATTGTTATGGCTTTTTCCTTGTGCATGTTTTGAAAAGAACCTGTTTCCATGGAAGATGACTTTTAAACAAATGATTCTGAGATGTGGGAACAATAACACTTGGATCCTACGTAAAGAATAAAAACCGGACAGGGAGTGCTGTTAGAGATAAATAATCCACCCTGAAGTTGATTATAGTCCTATAACAGCACATCCTGAAGTGTTTGATTCCACTTATACTTCAACAATTTGACAATGACTACAAGTTTTTATTTATTAATCAACACCATGTCATACTTTTTATCCAGTTATGCTTACATTTAGTGTTGTGGAACATCCACAAAACAAGTTCCTGTTCTTACTTATGTTATGGCAGATCTATGCAGTCGTACCCTTCAATTTCTTCTGAAGCTAATGCGAAAGAAAAAACACAGCTTGTTACCGAGAAGTCATTCGTCCTGAAGAATTTCCCATGGAGGAAAACTTACAGGAACATCTTTATCCTGTTACAAAGTGCTGACACTGGAGACTCCTTCCATAAATAAATGTCTCCGTACAGAAAGCTTCACCATATCAACGATTATACTTTTTTTTTGGTTAAATTACATCATGTGTTTTAGACCTACAAGTCCCTGTGAATTAGCCATTACTACAGGAACAAGAACGTATTAGAACAAGTTGATGAACATTATCATAAGTCAGAGCTGTTGTTACAGAAAATGAAACAACAATCAGGATCGAGAATTCAACAGCGCTATGGTATATATCTTATTATCTACCCAGACGTGTTTAGCGGCAGGTTTAGGTGTATTCTTGCCTCAATTACCTGCCATATGTAGGTCAATGATTGCAGGTCTTTTGACTAACACTCATGACAGGTCTTCACCACGTCAGAAGATGACTGGCCCGGTTTATGTTTATCTCAATTTCATACGTTGGCGAAACAGGAACTGAATAATGGCCACTGTAGGATTTCAATGGTAGCATAAGATTATTACTTGTCACACTGGGCCTCATTTATCAAGCTGGATTAAATCATTCGTCATTAAATCATTCGTACAAGCGTTTAAACATGAAATTTGGTTTTCATGAAAATCTTGTAAATTTGGAAAAATGTTCGTATCCTACTCACGCTCCATGGATTACTGCACTTTTATATACACCAATCAGCCGTAACATTAAAACCACTGACTGGTGAAGTGAATAACATTGATTATCTTGTTACACTGTCACCTGTCAAGGGGTGAGATATATTAGGCAGCAAGTGAACAGTCAGTTCCCGAAGTTGATGTGTTGAAAACAGGAAATATAGGTAAGCTCTCTGATGCGCGTGGGGAGCGAAGGCTAGTCTATCTGGTCCAATCCCACAGAAGAGCTACTGTAGCACAAATTGCTGAAAATGTTAATGTTGGCTATGATAGAAAGATGTCAGAACACACAGTGCATTGCAGTTTGCTGAGTGCCCATGCTGACTCCTGTCCACCGCTGAAGCCCCTACAATGGGCATGTGAGCATCAGAACTGAACCAGGGAGCAGTGGGAAAAAGGTGGCCTGGTCTGATGAATCACGGTTTCTTTCACATCATGTGGATGGCCAACTGCGTGTGTGTCGCATACCTGGGGAAGAGATGGCACCAGGATGCGCTATGGGAAGATGGCAATCCGGCAGAGGGAGTGTGACGCTCTGGGCAAGGTTCTGCTGGGAAATCTTGGGTCCTGGCATTGACATGGATGTTACTTTGACACCTACCTAAACATTGTTGCAGACCAAGTACCCATCTTCAAGGAAACAGTATTCCCTAATGGCAGTGGCCTCTTTCAGGAGGATAATGTGCCCTGCCACACTGTAAAAATTGTTCAGGAATGGTTTGAGGAACATGACAAAGAGTTTAGGGTGTTGACTTGGCCTTCAAATTCCCCAGGTCTCAATCTGACTGAGCATCTGCGAGATGTGCTGGACAAACAAGTCTGATCTATGGAGGCCCCACCTCGCAACTTAGAGGACTTAAAGGATCTGCTTCTAATGTCTTGGTGCCAGATACCACAGCACACCTTCAGACGTCTTGTGGAGTCCATGCCTCGATGGGTCACAGCTGCTGTGGTGGCACAAGGGGGATCTACACAATATTAGGCAGGTGGTTTTAATATTATGGCTGATCGGTATATGGCATATACTGTCGAGTTTAAATTGCCATCAAGAACATTTTGTGAAAAACAGTCATTTTATATTCTTGGAATTAATTAAAGAACATAAAAAAATAAAGAAAGCGAGCCAACACAAACCCATAAATTAAGACATATAAAAGAAATGCTGTCGTATAAAGAAAGGACGGGACCATTAAAAGACCATTAAAAACTAATTGATTTACTGCACGCTTCTTCTTTTTCATTTTCTTATATATTATTAAATATTTTATTGGCATAGAAGCGAGTCAAAATAACCTCCACTTCAGTCCTCATCATTCCTGTCAAGGCAAAATAACGTCCAGTTCTTTTTTTCAGGCTTTTCCCTGAATCGAGCTTCCAGCTGTCTGTGCACTTGAACCTTTATGGAGTTTTGTTTGCGTCACTCATGCACTACATGAGCTGTGTTGGGAATGCACTTTGCACTTAACGGGTGATCAACATACATATGCAAGTACAAAGAATATTCAGTGTTTCCCAAAACTTTTGTAAATCTGGCAGAAAACTTTAGTTCGGTTTGGCTTACGCAAATATTGACATACAAATTTTTACAAAAGATTGATAAACGAGACCCTCTGTATGAGATGATTCCCTTAAAATTTTATATTCTATAACGCATGTGCTCCATGTCATATTATATGATTCTATAATGACAGAGTGTGTCATCAAAAACAGAAACAATGGCTACGTTTACATGCACATCAATATTCTGATATTAATCAGAATTTGGCAATATTCTAATTAGTATTGAGTCATGTAAACGCTGCAATCTGATTGCCTGATTCAGATTAAGACAATATTCTGATTCCCCAAATTCTGATTCCCACCCCTGATATGTGCCTGTTTTAATCGGATATTTGTTGCATGTAAACACCTTATTCAGAAAATCCACTGAAAAGAGGTATATGCACATGCTCAGTCTGCAAGGAATTATGGGTGCTAACAGATTGTTAGCTGTAGGCTAGGTATATAGGAATGGCATCTCAGGCATACATACAACAACCACGTATATAGGAATATTCCGATGCATGTATGCATATAAACATCGTATTCAGAATACGGCTGCAACCCGAATATAGACCTTAGAAGGAATTTGATGTGCATGTAAACGTAGCCATTGAGTGAGCTTGAGATAACATAAGGATATTTTTCTCATAATTAGCATGTTTCATTTAGGTTTTTCCAGCTGTTTCAAGTCATCCTAAACCGTCCTCCTATTGGTGGACTTTAGACTTTTTGACACTGCCAGAACTTTGTCGTAGACGTAGCTTTGGTCACAATGACAATGCGCTCTAAGACCTCCAATCCCAACTCACGACCAACAAATTCTTTTTCCAATGTGTGTGTTTTGCTAGTGACAGCAAAATGGGGTCTAAAATTGTACACCATAGAGAAAAATATCTTCTTAAGAGTCTGAGATATTGCATCTTACAAATATATTTATACCCCGCCAGTGAAGTAAGACTACAATAGTTCTGCACAATGGGTATATCATATTGCAGGTACATTGCTTCATATTACCACAGCGCTCATATTTTCACACTGAAATATCATGCTTAAATATCTAATTTCGACAAAATTATTAAAAAGTTGCATGTACTGTGATTCAGGATAACACCCAAATACACACATCTGGAATGACTAGGATTGTTCAGCATGCTCTCAGGATACAAGACGACGTTTGGTGATTTGGGTTGAAAGCATTTGCACATTGCAGCTTTGTGCGATATCAGTTTTCAAAGGTCAGTATCGCGATATCGGTTATCAGACGATATGTTGCGCAACCCTTTAAACCAGGTTATTCTTTATGTAGCAGAGAATCGAGTTAACACGTGTAGCCTGATTCATGAGGAACTGAAAATGCAGAATGAGTGAGGTGATAAAACAGGAGAGAGACAGAGAGAGAGAGAGTGTGTGTGTGTGTGTGTGCTCTCCATTCTGGTGCAAACATAAACTGCGCCATTAATGTGAAGTGTGCATGAAACTGCGACATTGCAGATCAGATTGTGGGTTAAACCTGCATTTAGATTAGAATCAGTCAATCAGTCATCTAATGTCTGTGATTGCAGTATGAAGCTAAAATACTGAATTTGAATCCAAACACACTTACTTGCAAGTTTCCAGCCTGGGAAACGCTGAGCTCCACGAGTTGTGAAATCAAGAAGGATTATTATTATTATTATTATTATTATTATTATTATTACAGTCTGCAGCAATGCGATCCAAATATGACTCCGTTTAGAAATCAAAAAACAACAAATATCACAATCTGCAAAAGATGCAAAAGGAAAAAAAGCTCAGTGAGGGTTAGAGCAGCGTTCAGGGGCCTTGCGTTTCTGCCATGGTAACGAAACTAAACGGGAACTGATATCCAGGACTCCAACAACCAGCACACAGGATCATCCGAACCGTTCAGCTGCACGCGCGAGACTCGCCCGTCGAGCAAAACAAATAATCAGGAGAAACCGCAGAACCTGCTCAAACCCGCAGTCTTCAGGCTTCACCCCGCGCTCGTGCGCTGTAATTAGACGACGTGGCTCAGCATTATGTCCATTGATCCAATTACAGGAATTAAGCAGTCGGAGTTTCGCGAGGGAACAAAACAAGCCGAGATGACGGTGCTACATCCGCCCGGTCAGGCGCGAGCTCTGCTTTCCTCTCCGCTATCCGCGAGCCACGAGTGAGTCAGCAAGCAGACTTCCAGATCTCAGAGAAACAATCAAAATAGCCTACAGAATACTCCCAACTGCTCATTAGCAACAGGCAACCCCTCTAACAAGCATTACAGTGTTACAGCGTCCTCTGGAGGTCAACTGTGGGAGGAAAAAACGCACACACACTGAGTCATGACTCACTTCACTGAATCGATTCTTTCGTTTGAATCCTTTGATTCCCGGCATCCAAAATTCATCCATTTTCTGTATTATCCTACACAGGGTCACTGGGAGCCCTGAGACTATCCCAGGCGACTCAGGGCGCAAGACAGGGGACACCCTGGACAGGGTGCCAATCCATCGCAGGGCACAATGGCACGCACACACACACACACTACAGACAATTTAGAGATGCCAGTCAGATTACAACACATGTCTTTGGACTGGTGGAGGAAACCGGAGAACCTGGAGGAAACCCCCGAAGCATGGGGAGAACATCCAAACTTCATGCACACAAGGTGGAGGCGGGAATCAGACACCCAACCCTGAAGGCGTGAGGCAAACTTCCAACCACTAAGCTACCATGCCCCTTCTAGCCAAAATCACAATCTATAAATAAATAAAAATTTGACATTTAATTGAAGGTACTTCCTCTGTTTTGGTACTTGTTTTGTTTTATTTTTATTTTATTATTGTAAAATTCTTTGTGTTATATTTAATTTAAATTTTATATATATATATATATATATAAATAAAATGTTATTGTATATTTGTTATTTAATCAGCCAATCGTGTGACAGGAGCACAATGTATAAAATCATGTAGATACAGGTGAAGAGCTTCAGTTAATATTTACATCCAACATCAGAATAGGGAAAAAGTGTGATTTCTGTGACTTTAACTGTGGCATGGTTGTTGGTACCAGAAGGGCTGGTTTGAATATTTCAGAAACTGCTGATTTCCTGGGATTTTCACACACAACAGTCTCTAGTGTACACAGAGTGGTGCAAAAAACAACCTGTGAGCAGAGGGTCTGCAGGCTCAAACACATTGTTGATAAGAGAGGTCAGAGGAGAATGAGCAGGAAGACAGGAAGACTTGAGCTGACAGGAAGTCTATAGTAACTGAATTAACCACTTTTTACAGCGGTGGTGAGCAGAAAAGCATCTCAAACGCACAACACATCAAACCTTGAGGTAGATGGGCTACAACAGCAGAACACCACATCAGGTTCCACTCTTGTGAGCCAAGAACAAGAATCTGAGGCTATCATGGGCACAGACTCAACAAAACTGGACAGTTGAAGACTGGAAAAAAAATTATCTGGTCTTTTTCCAGTTTTCAGCTGTCCAGTTTCAGCAAGTCTGTGCTCATGATAGCCTCAGATTCTTGTTCTTGGCTAACAGGAGTGGAACCTGATGTGGTCTTCAGCTGTTATTGCCCATCTACCTCAGGATTTGATGTTTTGTGTATGCTGAGATGCTTTTCTTCTCACCATGGTTGTAAAGAGTGCTTATTTGAGTTACTATATCCTTCCTGGCAGCTTGAACCAATCTAGCCTTTTTCCCCTGACCTCTTTTCTCAACAAGGTGTTGTCAATGTTTTTTTTTTGTTTTTTGCACCATTCTGTGTAAACTCTAGAGACTGTTGTGTGTGAAAATCCCAGGAGACCAACAGTTATTGAAATTCTCAAACCAGACCATCTGGCACCAACAACCATGCCACGGTTAAAATCACACAGATCATACTTTTTCCCAATTCTGATGTTGGATGTGAACATTAACTGAAGCTCTTGACCTGTATCTGCATGGTTTTATACATTGTGCTGCTGTCACCTGATTGGCTGATTTGCAGGAAAGACCAGGTGTACAGGTGTTCCTAATAAAGTGGACGGTGAGTGTATATCTTCTTCCTCTGTTGACTTCATCTTTTATTGTATCCTTGTGCATTCTACTGCATTACTTTTCATCATGACAGTTTTTACTACTTGATCGTACAGCACTTGTGTACTCTATAAATAAAGTTGCACTATTATTATTATTATTATTATTATTATTATTATTATTATTGATGTTTATACTACTACTACTACTACTACTAATAATAATAATAATAATAAGGGCTAAACCTGCTAAGGCAGGTTATTTTCAATTTTTTTTTTTTTTTTTGTGGAAACAAGTGTAACACCTCCAAGTAGTAAAGAGGTGCTTCTGAAGTGCTGAATTCTTTAAAGCCCAGACTGTAGCTTCATCAGCATATTTCAGCTTTCAGCCCACTTCACTTCACAATCGCCGGAGTAATAAACACAAACAAAGTGCATTATTTACTCCATCATTCTTTTTTCTTCAAAAAATGCCTTTGAAGGAGAAACTAAAAGTAGATAGGCTGAGCACACGTTGTCCAGCCAAAGTACAAATTACACGAAAGCACACATCATCAAGATGTAAGTTCAGTATTTTTTAACTTTTGAATGAAAGAGGGACATCTTTTCTGTTTTTCTTTTCTTATTTGAAGGACTTGAATGCAGCTGCACATCTACCTTTAAGAGTGTATGTGTCTGGTGTTTGTGTCTGTCTATGTGTGTGTCTGTGTGTGTTTGTGTGTGTAGGAAACACAATATGAACCCAGCAGAGCATTGCAAACTTGAAATCCTTAAAAAAAAAAATCATGAGTGCAGCTGCATATCTGCCTTTAAGACTGTTTGTGTGTGTTTGTGTGTGTGTGTGTGTGTACACGGTATGAACCCAACAGAGCACTGCAAATTTGAAATAATAATAATAATTAAAAAAAAAAATCATGAGTGCAGCTGCATATCTGCCTTTAAGACTGTTTGTGTGTGTGTATACATGGTGTGAACCCAGCAGAGCATTGCGAACTTGAAATGCTTAAAAAAAAAAATTATGAGTGCAGCTGCATATCCTTTAAGTGTGTGTGTGTGTGTGTGTTTGTGCGTGTGTGTGTGTGTGTGTGTGTGTATTTTGCTCCCTATCATTCTCATGATGCCATTGAGACCTGGTGATATAATGCATTGCTCAACCCTCAGTTTATATCTCTCATCTAACATCATCACTGCACCACTGCAGCAGTCTACAGTATATCACATGTTAATACCACCACCTTGTCTGCTGACACACACACACACACACACACACACCTACCTATTAAGTTGGTTATTATAGTAGCTTAGGTAGGATCGCATTTGTAATCCAGTCTAATCATTAGATAATACTTTAGAATGCAGGGTCACTGATATGAGACAGGTATGAGAGTATAGTGATGCAGACTCAATTTAAAAAAAAAAAAAAAAAAATTTAACATGCAGTGAAACGAAGCTCTCATGAAGAATCGACTCCTTTGCGATTCACTCATCAATAACGGCTCGCGCTGCTGAGTTCCAGTGGCATCATTTGACTCTCGGATGTTACAGTCTGAGAAAGTGAACACTTTAAAAGTGAAAGGGAGGTTAGATATAATATTATAGTGGTGGGGGATTGACATGTTGACTGTTTCCCCAGCAGAGGGCGCTGCTGACAAAATAACTGGAAAACAAAGAGTCAGAGTGTATAGGAAAATAGATATATAATCAATAGTTACATATTTTGGTTATATGAAAACAAAATGGAAAGTGGGTAAAATAATATATGTATTATTATTATTATTATTATTAATGGTGATGAAGATAATAATGGTGATGAAAATATCATCAACAGTTCCATTATTGTTGTTATTATTATTATTATGAATAATTTCTTCTTTTATTATGTTGTTTTGCTGTCAACAACAGCATATATACAATTAGCATTTATATATGTTAGATCCTTGATATATATTGAATTATCTATCAGATTTAAATTATGTTATTATGAATTAATATTTCAGTTGCTAAAGCAGAAGCATGTTATATTAAAAAAAAATCATGTTCAGGGTATTCCAGCTAGAGACTTTTATTTTGAATTCCGGTGAGGCTCGCTGACCGGAAGTCGGTCTGGTTAGCGCTGGTTCACGTTACTTGGAGAACACTAAAGAAAAGGAGGAAAAGCAGCCGCTACTTGGAAGGACACAGGTTGTTTTTTTTTTAATTAAGGATATTCAACACAAAGAAAACTCCGAAACCCAAGAAGGCACTTAAACCAGAAGTTTATTCGTCCGACATCAGCAGCTCTAACACAGCGGCAGTGGAAGTAAGTCATTAGAGCGCCGCTAACTGACTAGTTGCTAGGTTGCTAAGCTAGCATGCTAATAATGGGTCTGTTAGTCGGCTAGCACTGGTTAGCTAGCTAAAGAGCTCCTGAGTGACAAGCCTGTGTTTATTAGCTGCGTTTATCAGCGGTGAAAAAGTGTGAATCATCTGCTAGCTACCTGCTCGTTAGCCTGTGTGCTGGACCTGACTGGACAAACACGATGTCAGCTAACGCTAATGTTAACGTTTCCGCGAATGCGTTCGTTACTCTTCGATAGCTCGTTAGCAAGAAGCTAAATTATGTTGTTGTATATAATTTATGTTGCAGTGTATAATCTTAAAATTACAGTGTTATTATTTTTACTTGGTCTTCCTCCAAGTAATACAGGTGGAAAGAGAAATATCTCCCGGCTTGTGTGTTTCTTATCGCTTGTACAAACGGAATAGTGGCTGAGTTCCATATTGCACCGCGCTCCCTAGACAAGTGCACTACAAAGAGCATGAGATAATGGTTTATACGCCCTATGTAGTGCACTTTGAAGCGGTTTCGGCCACTGAGCTCCTCGTACAGCAGACTGTATCGCCATTCATAAGGGCTTTTGTCCTCACTGGGGGGAAAAAAAGACCCAGAGGCTGCTAACGTTAGCTCACTCGATCATGATAGACAGTGTGATATTGTCAGTTTAACACCTTGATATCTGATTTCAAGAACATTAGTGAATGAGTGAGTGAGTGAGTGTTTTCTCTAGAATGCAAGTGATGAGTGAATTTGACAGGCTGCAAGCAATCATCATTATCATCCTCTTCATCATCATCATCCTCCTCATCATCATCATCAGGCCTTGATGTGATTTTAATTTGAGGTGTGTTAAATGTTAAATCAGCCTCCATCATGGCAGATCTTCCTTGCAGAGGAGGTCTCTGTAGGAATCCATCCGTGATGCCGGGCTTCCTCCTGAGATAATCTCTCTTGTAAAGGTTAATGACTTCAGGTCAGCTTTTTAATGGCTGCAGTGAGGAGCGCAGGAATTTCTCCCATGTGGATCAGGAAGTTTTTTTTTATTGCCAATCTAGAAACATCCTTTGTCATATTATGATCCTTTATCATTTACCGAGTTCGTCTGTGAATAGTAAAACCTGTCCTGCTTCTGGCATGTTGCTCACTAAACCTCGGAGGAAAAATTTCCTTTTGCTCAAACTGGCTCTCAGATTTCATGAGTCAGCACATTCAGGATGAATGACGTTCTCGAGCCAGAGCTCTCCTTCAAAAGAGCTGCTAATGATAGATACACTGATAAAGTGTGATGGCTCAAATGAAGTCAAGGTTTTATATGGTAATAAAACATCTTCCACATTATGGTGGAGTTGTTTTTCTCACCAAAAGAAGCGTACGGTAGCGAAGCACTAGGCCTGCAGCTGTCAGGGATTTTTCAGATGTTTCTAAACGTTCTGCTGAATAATGGCTTGGATATTCGGATATTCTCCAAGGATAAGAAAAGCTCAAGACTGCATTCATTTTAATGATCAGTAGAATACAAATCACAGGAAAGGTTCTTCTGTGGAACATCATCGCATTGCATTTCAATAAGAGCTTAACGCTTTTAAAACATATCAGTAACAGAAATCACCCGTGCCAAACAATAAACAAGGTAACAAAAACGACAAGAAAATTATGGCTGATTAGATCACTGCTTTGTTTAATTCTCGATTCTGACAGCAGTGCCGGTTTATATTAACATACACGTTAAAATATGTTATCGTCTCCATAGTAACAGCAGTTTTTATTTATTTATTTATTTATTTTTTTTTTATATAAACAGGGACTTGTATGGCAAACGCTTGTGTAATCTATGACTAATAATGAAGGGATTCTTTTCAATAATATTGTATCCAGATATTTGAATTCATAACCAACAAGTATTCGATTATTCAAGTTATTCAAAGAGAAAGACGTTATGAAAAAAATTTTTTTAATCATTAAGATTTTGTGACCATTTTAGAACAAGATCATAATTAGGCTATAGCCACAACAAGCTTACGTTATATCCTGTGTTTTAGTTGAAAACATCAAGAAGTGTTTGTAAACAAAAAAGTACAGAACAAAAGCATTTAAGCTCAAGCAGAACGAGAAAAAAAAAAAAAAACCACTAATAAAGCAGACTGCCCTGATTAACGTATCAAACGTACATAAACACTCAGCATGTAATTGTTATCGTGTTTATATTGTTTCACGTGTTCTTGTTGAGAAAAATGAGCATATCCACATGCTCAGGTGAAAGTCAGCTCCGTAGTGTGTTAACAATAAGGCTGGCTGCAGAGAACACACGCTCCTCTGACACAGGCGTTGCAGAGAAACACAGAAAACGGTTTGCTAAGTGACCACGTTTGTTGAAGCGCTTAGTATTTTCTGTCCACCGGTGAATCGGATCCTCATCTGGTGGAATACATGGCTCCATCAGCAGCTCTTCTCGGCTAGACTGTCTGTAATCATCTCCGAAGAACTGGCTCAGCCTTTTCCCACGAGCGGCCACTGCGTCATCCTCTCCATCACTGGTGGTGGCGACGGCTGTATTTATGGCCAGCAAAGCAAAATTGAACGAAATCTGAGAAGTATTTTTACTTTTTAATATTCGAATATTTGACTAGTCGTTCACACTCCTAGTATAATCACTGATGTGGTGAAGTTTTCTTTAAGGAGATGTTTATTTAACATTTGCAGAAGGAGTCTCCAGTGTCAGTGATTTGTAACAGTGAGGAAGATTTCCATCCCAGGAATGTCTTCAGGATGGAGATTTTGCAATTTGTCTTGCTTCGTAGAGGTTCCACAAAATGAAAAAAATGTAACTATAAATGGAGAAAAAGTATTGCACATCATTTCATAAATAAAAAAATATATAATCTGCAGCAAATAGTACAAAAGGAATAAAACACTGCACACTATAACATGCTGTTGTTGTAGGAAAAGAGTGAACTTTTTGCGTCATGCCTGGCTGCGTCACACCATTGATTATTTTCTTTTAACAGCACATCCTGTTGTTTTATTTATTACGTATTAAACTATATTTCTAATGAACAGCTGAGTCGCTTTTTTTGTCCACACCTTTATGCGCTGCATGTATGTCTTATGTTAATGGTTTTGCGTTTTGTGGTAATGAAAGGTAACTCGAGGCTCGAATTTTAATGCCTCCACACTCTGAAAACCGCACCAAGTTTCCTGCTGATACAAAGTGCTAGCTAGTTGACGATAGTATCAATTATTTCAATTTAAAGTCTTCATTTCAGCAATGCAAGCTAGCACACTGGCGTTAAGACCGTTTTTAATTCAAAATCTAAAAATTAGCAAGACGTAGTTAATTAATGGGAGCTGCTGTAGACAGCTTGGTTGTTATGCCTTTTACGATACAGTTAAAGTTTATTTACTAGTAGCTGTGTTAACGCTCGTCACCTCACACCAGGATGTTTCCACTTCAGGCGCTCGCGCATGCAGGCGTTGATGATGTGCCAGGCTAATTCACGCTCGCATACACGCCACTGAATGTTAGTGTTTCTCCAAAATGCGTGACTTTATTTTGTTCCATCTTTTCATTTGTATATAGTTATTTAGCTAGCATGAAATATAATTCTGCTCAGAGTTTTAGAACCTCCGACCGGTCGGAGAACACCTTCCTCAACCACGAGTTCAGCAAGTGACGTCAACTCAAAATGGCTGCTTGCAGCATCAACAGTAAACAAATGAGTTTATTCTGTGTAAACTACCATTTGCTTTAGATTCAACAGCATACAGACATATTAGCTTGTTAAATTTATAGCACTGACTATACAGTTTGCTATTTTGAGGAGGTAAATGGACACGTCTCACCGCAAACATGGAGACGTCCGTGTCTATGGAAGAGGTTTAACAGTACAAGTGTCGATAGTTTGACTTGATTTACCATGTTAGAATTGATTTTGAATATCAAAGTCGTCAAATTACTGCACTGAAAAAAAGAGAATATGTGCTTGGTCAGATTTAAGAAAATATATTACACATAGTTTACATAAAAATAATAATTTTCTCATCATAAAGTGATTTTATTGCTTATACTAAACTTAACTGAGACTAGTTTCTAACGACTAGATTGAATTATGTAGAGCAAGCGCGATCAATTCATGTAGTATTAGCGTAAACCAATTATGTAATGCGGCTATTGCGGAACGCCAGAGACCTCAGTTCGATTCTGTATGTCGATTTTATTCAGGGCTTTGAAAATACACAACCAAATCAGGATTAATACAATTTGTTTTCATATTCTATACGAAAACAAATTGTGTTAATGTAAGTCAATTCAATCACGTGGAACCATTGTATGCTTTTGAATTAATTAAATTCAGTTTTTCAGTGTACTTGCACATGCTCGCTTTGGTGACCTTTCTCGCCACGGTACCAAAAGTACCACACTGGGAAGTATGGGTGGTGGATAAACAGGATCTTTACAGATTTATCCTGATAACGTGCATGTCTACAATCCTTTACTGGTCAGTTTGTCATGTAGCCTAGCTCATTTTGAATGTTATTAGCTTCCTTTGTTGCATTGGCTGTATGTCAAACTCGTTGAAGCCAGCGCCGTTAAGCTTTTAAGCAAGAGCATTAATCTTGTTAGTGCCAGGAATTCTGGAGCTGTTCTAGCCAATAGAGCTGGAAAATCGGCTCGGTTCCACCAGCAAAATCTGACTGATCTAGAACCAAGAAGCGTTTAGAGCTTGGGGGCGGCGATGTCGTGTCATCGCTATGCCAGTAACTCAAACGATGCAAGTTTTGTTTAAGATGCAAATAGGACTGGATTTAAAAAAAAAAAAAAAAAAATAATCATGAACTCATCGTCAAAGAATGAATCAGTCATTTTACTGACAGTTTCAGCAAACTAAATTGGAGCTACATTGCAACTGTAAGTTCAACTTTTTTTTAACCAACTTCGCTTAGAATCACCATCTTAAAGCAGGAATCTCTCATCTGTCACGTCACGATAAATGGTTTTGACAGTAAAAAAAACATGCTGAAAACCAGGTGCACTAGGATAATTGTTCCATGCTTGTTATTTTTCCATGTCGTACTTTAGAAAACGGCCGTCTCCAAGCTCTCGGGCTGATGCGAACGCATGCTGGTTCTCTGAACAAACTCCAGCAGCAGATAGCTTGTCTGTGGAAAAGCGATCCTTGTGTCCAGTACCTCACGCCGTATCCCTGTCTTCCGTGAGACGCCCTTGTAGCTGTTTTGTTGTCACGCTCCGCTCTGGGTTTTATGTAACCAGAGCTCCGTAACGCTGAGCTCCAAAGTAACAGACTCTCTGATGCAGAGATTTGTGCGAGCGATGGAATTTAGTATCTTCACCGTATAGTCTACACTATCATATCACATAACATGGCTGCTCAGACACTTCATCACAGCTTGAAGATTTAATATTCTTATTTTTATATGCACATGTTGTAGGAAAAATGCTTTATATTACGTATTAAATAAACGTTAATGATTACTCTTTCTTTTTTCTTCTTTTCTGTTTGTTCTTATGTCAGTAATAAGATAATGGCTTACATTATGAAATGACTCCACTAGGATTTTATCTTATTTCTTCTTTTTTTTTTTTTTTTGTGTGTGTGTGTGTGTGTGTGTGTGTGTGTGTGTGTGTGTGTGTTTTTTAGTGTGGTTCTCTACAGGTGCCTTCTTTTCTGCCTGCTAGTAGTGACGGGCACGGGGCAGTCGTCCCATGAGCTTTGTGTCAGCCTGACGTGAGCGCTGTGGGCCCGGGCCTGTTTTCTCTGGATCAGTGCGTATTCAGCACTGCAGTGATGGATCACCCCAGAGATAAAGAAGGCGAGAGGCCGGCGAGGAGCAGCAAAGTGGCCCAGGGACGCAGCGGACACTCGCGGCCTTCCAGCTCCTCAACCTCCTCCGGCGTCCTCATGGTGGGACCGAACTTCCGCGTGGGCAAGAAGATCGGCTGTGGAAATTTCGGGGAGCTAAAACTCGGTAAGCAGGCGGAATGCTGAAATAATTTGACGTGGGAAGTTACCCAGGGTGCATTGTTTTCCTGCTTGATACTTGACTAGTCCAGCATTCTGAATTGTAGTAGCTATGTCTTTGGAGTTCGTAAATAAGTAGATGAAATTATTTTAGTCTGTTCTTTTCAGTATTGTGTTTACACTGTAATACAATTAATGTCCTGGAAGATGCTGACTTTAAAAATGTATCTAATTCCAGTAAATCATAAAAAATATTTATTAATCTTTATTTATTAGGCTGCTACATTGACATTGAATAAAATATGTAGGGCATGTGTCAGCTGATCAGGAAAAATCAATTGACTTTTCTTTTTTTTCTTTTTTTTTAAACTTTCATTTTTTGCCAAATGTCTAATCAGCACACTGCTGTATAGGGCGAAACAATCATTATCTTATCCTCAGTCATCTCGTTTAAGATTATAAGATTATAAGATTAAGATAATTTAGGATTTTAATTGTTTGAGGGGCAGATAAATGTCAGGAATAGGGCCAGGCGATAATATCGATAATCGTGATATAGCAAAATATCATATCATATGATGCTTGATGAGATTTCTATGATACATGATATGTATCAGGATACATAAAACTGCTAACAAACTACTAGCAAAACAGTTGCGTTTAAAAAAAGAAAAACTGGTTTCAAATTTCAATAATTGTAGTAAAATCCAATAATAAAAACATTTGCATATTACAGTTTTATAAAAAATCAGTATGAAGTTTTAAAGCAGCTGCAGAGTTTATAATGGTTACTTTTTAGAAAAGGTCATTGCAGGTATTTTTTATTATTGTAATTTACTATAATTATTGGAATTTTCAGTTTGAGCCCAGTTTTTTTTTTTTTTTTTTTTTTTTTTTTTTAAACATTAAAAAAAAAAATTTAAATGCAGCTGCTTTGCCGGCATTTTGTTAGCAGTTTTATGTATCCTGATACATATCATGTATCATAGAAGGATCATATGATATGATATTTTGGCCCTTTTGCCCACCTCTAGTCAGGAGTGTGTAATTTCAGACAAATCTCTATGGTAAATGTGGTAGTGCTGAGGACTTATATTGCACAAGCGAGTGCTGCAAAATCAGAGGTGCCATTATTTACAGATTAGCTGTAGCATTTGAAATTTTTTCTCCCCTTTTCCTCTCTCTCTCTCTCTCTCTCTCTCTCTCTCTCTCTCTCTCTGTCTACTAGGATTTTCTTGTTAGCAATGTTAGCACCTCTGAACAGTGTAGTAGTCGCAGTATGTGCATAAAGAACAGATACTACTATACATCTCCAGATTTTCTACACAAATCAAGTCGTAACAAAAATTTTACACACTGTAACCATTTCCTGTAGCTTCGATATGTTTAGTTTATTCATTCTAGCATTTCTCGAGGCATATATACTCTGCTGAAACATTTTAGATTATTCAGTATTGTGTCCTGTAATTGATCTGAGTCCTTCTGTTGGAAAAAGGGGCAAGAGAACTGAAAACTGTTACCATGAGAACCAAAGAGAGATAATTATGAAGCTTCTCTGTGCAAAATCGTTCATCTGTTTTGTTTTGTTTGTTTTGTTTTTTGTTTTGTCTCAGTCCATAATAGGGGACTTCTCCTACGGAGTTTTAATGTATCTAACATTAGGTGTATTTCTTACTCTGTGCTTTTGGATAGTTATAAACTGCCTGCTAGTTTGATTTCTTTAATGGAAAAGTAATAAGAAACATATTGAAGCATTCAATCCAGCATTCTCTGGAGTATAAAAAACGATTTTCTTTTTTTAGTGTTTGTTCCTGTCATCACATTCATCATTTATAGCTTAGTTTAACAGTTAAAATGACTCTGTAGTAGTGACGCTAAGATGCTTATGGCAGTCTGTTGAAAATCGAAGATGATGTTGTGTCCATGTAATGGTGTATAATGGAACTCTGGCACAAGTTAAATGGAAGTGAGATACAATACAGGGTTTGGGAATCAGAGACAAATATATTATATTAGACATGGAAATTGTTCAGATGGAGTAAAGGGCCATTAACAGGGTTTCATAGCTTGGTGATTATTACTGATATGGAGGATGACGGAGACCCAGCCGCTGCCTAACTGTCTGTATGGATTGCACCAGTGGGTGGGTGCTTTCTCAGGGTCAGGATTTTTTTTTTGTTTTGTTTTGTTTTATTTTTTCAGATTATGCTTTTGACATTTGGGCATTTTGTCCTGATTTAGCTCGACATCGTACAGGTCCAGTTTAAAGCAAACGTGTTTTGGTTCAGTGGTTTTAATTTCAAAGTTGTAAAAAATGATTAAGATCTGAATGCTTACTACTATGCGTGTACTAATATTCATACTAATCATGAATGCAATGTTTTTTCAAATACAATTTTCCTATTTCATAGATTATTGGGCAGAACTTTACACAAAGCTTGACAGGCATCACCTCAATATCTGTCATCTTTTGTACATGCAAGCTATTTGCTAGATTTCCATCTTATATAAAACAGCCTGTTTTAGGATTACATCTTGTTTTAAAGAGCAATCTGACTTATATATAAGGAATAAAACTTGACATGATGTGCTGTTAGCGGAAAATAAACAATAAGTTACAGTTATCACACTGAAGTTGATTATTTTCACAGTTACAGCACGCTCTGAAATGTTTTATTCCTCTTATGCCATAGCAATTTTCCAACAATTACAATTTCTAATTTATTAATGAATGATGTGTACTTTTTAACCATTTAGAGTTGCATTTATGTTTAGAGGAACTAAAGTCATTCCCTGAGCATCCTCTTTTTTTCCCCTCTTTTCTTGATGATGGTAAGACAAAAATAATAAAAAAAGTATTTATTTATTTTAAATGGAGCTCCATTTTTTATTTTAAAACTCCTCTATCCTGGTGACTTTCCCATGGTGGAAAACTTAATGTTGCTAAGAGTTGACACTGAAGACTCCTTCCATAAATGTTAAATAATCATCTCCTGAGAGAACGCTTCTAATAATCATATAATACTATATTATTAATTTAATAGTGTAGTAATTATAGTTAATATAAACCTGCAATACAGATGAAACTCCTGTCAGACCTGCTGTTAGAGGTAAATTAATCAACATCTTCGGACCAATCAGATTTGAGAATTCAACAAATAATTTTTTTTTTTTACCCATGGGAACAAAGTTTGACACACAAAAAAAATGATCTCATATCAGAACAACAAAGAGCGTACCTTAGAACATGCCTGTTCTTTTGTTCTCTTCCTTATGAGTCAGGCTTTTGTGTTGGGGGTGTACCAGTGTTGCCCTACAATACAGGACTGGTGATGATATTAAAGTATCCACAATAACAATATGCTAACAGGGTTTTTCTTTTTCTTATGTTTCAGGAAAGAACCTCTACACAAACGAGTATGTTGCTATCAAATTGGTATGTATATTTCAATTCCTTTTTCAAAAACTTTCCCATCTTGAGTCGCAGTTCTAAACAAAGGTGCTTTGATAAACTGTGTTGGTATGAAGTATGTATGGTGTGACTGTGTGGCCATGAGAACAAGAAAGTCGTTTCTGAGAACAAAGCGCAGAAAGCTCTGCCCAGCTGTGTCGAGTTAAATCACTGGATGCTGTTTCCTTCTGTTTCCAGCCAAAATCCAGGGCTCGGTGGTGAACTCTGATTCTGGCTCACAAAATCCACTACTGCAGCACTACATTTTCATCGTTTAACTCTAGCTAGAAATGAATAGCCTACTTCTATAACGAGTACACAGTAACTGTAATACTAGGATGATGTGTTCATGATAGAATATATTTTATAAATTTTGAAACAATATTTATGTCCAAATTGACTGTTTTTCCAAATAATAAAAATGCTTATTAACACATATTTTGCCATCATAATGAAGGAAAATCAGAGATGGTCATGATGATACTTCACATATGCATATAAATATTATAGTAGGGATTTGTAGTGAATTATGTTAGGAGTTTGTGAATGCAAGGCTAAAATCCTTGAAGTTAAACAATAGATGGTGGAAATGCTGGCATGCCTGTGCCAACTGTGACCTTGGTTGACTACATTCCCAGTAAGGAAATCTCTATGGTGTGTTTATAACTGCTGAACTAGGAATTACATGGACTTTATGAACACCTTCTAATCATTTTTTTTTCATCTCCACCCTTAAAGGAACCTGTGAAATCCAGAGCCCCACAGCTCCATTTGGAATACCGGTTTTACAAAACGTTAGGGAGCACAGGTAAAGTTTTAAAGCTTTTCATTTCCTCCGATTCCTCGTCACGTGTCCAGTCACCCTTTCAGTGTTCTGGCAGATGCCTGTTGCATTTGTATTCTTCAGTTTAGGTGAAAGGTGGATCATTTCAGACTGTTTGCCTTCTTTTTGTTATAGGGTGTGTTTTTAAATCTATAGGCTAATAAATGTAGCAGTATTTACCCAGGTCATCGGTTCAGCAAAGCACTAAAGAACTGTACTGTTAGTTTTGTGGTTTGAACTTGCGCAGCTGGTTCCTGTTGCACTCACCTGCTAGTTTTATGACGTCTGAAAATGAAATAAAAGATCGACACAGACGAAATCCACAAACGCACTGATGATACGTTGGCACGACACGGTGAAGATCTGAGAAATATGCAGATGCGTTAGTCATCGGCGAACACAGGCGTTAGGTCATGTGCTGCTGCACTGCGGTAAGAACAGTAGGCCATAAAATGTTGTGGGGATGTGCGGGGGACTGCTGGGATGCTGTCAGCCACTCCTGTGATTTCTCACCCAATTTGGAGGCAGGTGCAGAAATGCATTTCCTTCCTGAGAGCGCTGATAAGATGGCCAGATTGGCCTCCTGCACTAGCGCTGATGGGATTTTCTCGGCGCATTGTCAAGCCTGATAAGTGGCCGTCGTGTGACGGATGGGCCTTTTGTTTTCTCTGCGAACTTCTGCTGGGCTCGATCCTTTCACTCCGTACTCTAATCCAGGAAGTAGCAGCTCGGGCGTCACGGAGCAGCTCGGTGACACCGTTTCCATGGTGATGTGATGCAAATGCTCTCGCTACTTTTGGAGCGCTGCAGTTTGAGCACATTCTCTGTACAGCCCCTTCGAGCTTGCGCTATTGTGCAATACCATAGAAGACAACAGTGGCACAATTTTGCTGGGTTTTTAAAAAGAATTTGTAAAGGTTCCAGGAAAGGGAAAAGGGACGTGACGTGTTTAGTTTGTTTCGGCTTCCTTTTCTCAGCGAGCACTGGTACTCATTGCTGGAGGGAGCCCATGGGAGCTTAAAATGTCACAAGTGAGCATGTTGTTACACATATGGTGTGGTTAGGAATGTAGATAATACGTAGGATAGGGATTGTTGGCTTCTTTAGTGGAGAGTATAGAGGTAAAGGGTAGCAGCATCCATCTGAGCAGCATCTCATCAATAATTCAGAGCACAGCACTGTTTATGCACCACCCTGAAGTCTGTCGTTGGCTCACTCAGCCAGACTTCTAAGATACTGGCCCACATACAGTGTTGCATTTTATTTTGTATGAAAACAGCAAATATCAAGTTATTTGTAGCTACTGTACATTTTTATTTAAGTGTCTAAATCTTCAGGTTTCCAGGCTGTTCCACATGAAACCCAATTCGTGCCTGAATTCATTCCATTGTGGTGATGCGTTATCTGGTTCGCATTTCTGCATGGCTGCCTTACAGTGGGCCTTTTAATCCCGGCCAGAGAATCTGTGTTAGTGATGAGTCAGCACTTCTGGAAAGGTGGCGTTCTTGCCAGGAGCGATTCCTGGATGCCCTCTCAGAACAGTAGTCATGGGATATCTAGAAAGAATCAACTCACTAAACTAGAACTTGGAGGTGTTTTTTTTTTTTTTTTTTTTGTGTGTGTGTGTGTGGGTGTGGGTGTGGGTGTGGGTGTGGGTGTGGGTGTGGGTGTGTGTGGGTGGGGTGGGTTACGTCTGCTATTCGAAAGGCTTTATTTCAGTCCCGACACCTAACCATTAATTAACAGATAGTGCCACGACGTTTCTGTTGAGGCATATTTCATTTGTAACTACTCTTTGACTTTGAATTGTAATCGCTGTTGTCTTGCATGATGCCAATCCTGCATTCCATTCTTTTATTTTTGGCCTCGCTTGGACTGTAAATCCCCTGCTGAGTGCTTAATGATGGAAGTAAGTGAAATGCTGATGCTACCCTCATGATATGTGTGGAGGACTAACATGTTATCAGATCGTATCAGGAAGCCTTGATGTCTCAGCACAAGTGAAAACGTTGTAGAGATGAGTACATCACCAGCACTAAAGTTGATATAATCCTAGACGGGATGACTCCTGCCTCTCACTGCTTTTCCAGATCGCAGTGGGAGGGGTTAGGGAGCCAAGTTGATTACCGACTATCATGAAATGACGTCATCTTCCTGACCACAAGGCTCAAATGAAGTAATGCCATATCCGAGCACGTCTGCAGTGCTGCAGGGTGCCATTATTATTTGTGATCTCCTCCTTATTTGGTTCCAGTGAACACTGTCAGTTTTCGAGCAGCTGAATGCCAGTGTCCTCTTTGCAGTTTTTATCTCAGGAACACAGAGCTAGTGCAGCATCCTGAAGCAAAAGTAAGCACATTTTTGGAATTTTGTGTGCAGACTTCAGGAATCCTGACATCCTGCTGCAGTGATCATGCTGTTGGTTATAGTTAGGAGATATTAAATAAGGAATAAAACACTTGGGGGAGTGCTATTATAGGAAAATAATCAACAGTTGGGTGGTATGGTGACATGGAGCAAGGTGACAGTTACTACCCTGAAGTTTCCAGTATGGTTGCATTTAATGTTGTAGAATGTCCACGTCTAAGGAACTCTGAGGGTGTGGTGGTATAGGAAAATAATCAATGACCGTTATTTTCCTAGAACAGCACCTCTTGAAATTTGTTTCATTTTATTTATACTCTTATGCCACAGCAATTTGCCAACAAGTTTTGTCTGGTTTTTATTTATTAAAGAACAACTTTTTTTATCCATTTATAGTTACATTTATTATAGTGCACCATCCATGAAACAAGATAGTTCCTGTTCTCACTTGAAGATAATAAGAAAAACAGGCAGCTTGTCCTGACTTGTTAGAAAACTTAAAGCTTTGTTTTTTATTTACTGAACACTTTATTAATGAATACTTTCTGACCAATCTTTATTTGAGAATTCAACAGCACTTCTGCTGACAGACTACCTGAAGTTTGTTTTATTATGTTTGAAGTCATCTTGTTTATCATTTAAAAAAAAAAAAAAAAAAAGGTTCAATAAATTTTGAGAACTGCAGATCTCCTGCATGAAGAAAAAAGGGTTTGCAGTAAGGTCTTTGAGGTCACAAACATGTGTTTCATGTAGAAAGAAAAAAAAAATAAATAAATAATATCATACGGCACCCGGTATTTTTATTCTGATTAGGTGGAAGTATGCTTAACACATCTCCGTTACCTCTTTTAAGAGAACAACTATGTTTGCGATCTCATTAGACATCATTCGATGTCCTTTTCTCATTTCCATAGCCTGAGAACAGGGTGAAAGCTTTAACAGATAAGCTGAGATCATAGCTACGAATTAGATTACTGCTGCATTCATCATGTTGCAGGCAGGACAGAGCAAAGGTCTATCTGTTCCTAAGCCTTGCCACTCTATGACTAAGCTTAATATTTATTCCCTTGATCGTTTTGTGAGTGTGGATTGACTGAAGGCATGAGGAAAATGTAATCACACGCTAATTATACATTACATAGCTATCTTACCCTAGTTGGGAACGACCATTCTGTCACAGTGTAATTAAATCTGTAAGTCCTGTAATCATCCATTTGTGAATTCCATGTGAACTTCAAGAGATATGTCATTTAAACAAGTAAACACACAAGCCACACACTAAATGTGCAATTAGAAAGTCTAAGGTAAGTGGTGGAAGTGCTTCTCTATCATTAGTCAGTCACTGTGTAGAAATTCGTAGAAACTGACATCTTTAATTAGACTGATTTTTGGAGCTACTGTCAGAGCCGTGCTGCAGATGCTTTGTGCTCTTTATAGCACCTGTTTGCAGTCATATTAAACAAGTATGTTGTAAGGAAAAGCAGTCTTTACAATCTACAAGCAGGCGATCGGTGTGCTGGACTGTTTTTAGCGTGCAGTTTTTAATTATTTAAGGGTTACAAACACTTCATTAGTATTGCTAAAATACTAGTATCATTTTTTTTGGTTAGTTTTACATGATGAGTTGGGGTAATATAATTATTGGAGTTTCTCTGGCTTTGGGTATTTCAGAAACTACTGATTTCCTGGGATTTTTATGCAAAGCTGTCTCTAGTGTTTAAACAGAATGGTGCGAAACACAAAAAACATCCAGTTCTGTGGACAGAAACGCCTTGTTGATGAGAGTGGTCAGAGGAGGATAGCCAGACTGGTTTGAGCTGATAGGAAGGCTACAGTAACTCAAATAACCACTCTTTACAACCGTGGTGAGCAGAAAAGCATCTCAGAACGCCCAACACTTTAAACCTTGAGGCAGATGGGCTATAACTGTAGAATTCCACATCGGATTCCACTTCTGGCAGCCAAGAACGGAAATCTGAGGCTACAGTGGACATAGGTTCACGTAAACCGGACAGATTGAAGAACATTGCCTGGTCTTTAAGAGAACCTGTGCCAACTGTAGCCTCAGATTACTAAACAGTACTTAAGACACAGGAATGCATTTTGGGATGGAAAACCCTGAAGTATGTATGCTTACTTTTAGACATCAGGGGCTAATTATATTCCTTCTCACACAGAAGTATAATCCATCCCTGTGAAGTCTTTGTTTTTGATGATATTGTAGTGCTCCCCTTCCACCCAAAGTCATCTTGCAGTGGAAGAAGACTAGCTCTGGGACAGGTGTAGGAGATGTGATTGTGATCCTGGCGTACTCAGGATGTACTTCCCGTGACGTCCTCTCCAGCTGTAGAGCTGATCCTCGAGTCCACCCTTCCCCCAGACTGGACTTCTGGTGTTAAACCCAGCTAAAGGAAGTGCTCCTGCTTTTTGTCATCCTCTGCTGAGCTGAGCATGGAACATAGAGCACAGTTTCTCATGGACCCTATAGACAGGGCCTTGAAAAGTTGGATCTAGTTGATAATGCAGCAGTGGAAAGCTCAGAGGTTAGGCCCAGAAGGACTGAATGTGTGTGAAGGGAGGTTGGATCACTGCTGTGAGAATTTGTTTAAGGCGGTTTTCTGGGCCTGCCACTGGGACTCCCTGCTCATGTGTAATGGATAAAGATGGGGGATGGGTTGAGGGAGGCTTGATCCCCCTCTCTGTGGACTTCCCCTCATTTTCTTCCTTACTCAGCACTTGCAGAACAAAAAGTTTGATGGATCACAGCATCTGCTGTGTAGTTGTCCAGTGAGTCTGTGAAGGTTTTCTGTTCTCTACATTTAGATTTTTTGAGAGATCTTTTTCAGACAGCTATAGTTTCCATCCACTTGTTTTAATGCAAAGTGAAGCTAAGTTAAAGTTAATCTCATCCTCAGACACTCTGCCCACAGGCCACAGATTGTCTGATATGTTTTGTACACTTTTCTGGCCACAAGCTTCAGGATCTTAAATGTTCCAGCCCAACTGACCTGTTTTCAGCAGAAAAACAGACTATTGAGCACCGTGACACATTGAGAATTTCAGAGCGAGATATAGTCGTTGGACTGAAATATTATAAAGCCATTAGTGTAAAAGAGATAAGCTCGCACATTTGACGAATGGCTATGAGAGAAAGTTTGTAGTTGGTCATATGTTATGTCACTCTGTTACTGGCCAGGTTTATTAATTACATGTTTCTCACTCTAGTGAATGCTTGAAGTCTGGCTGCGCAAGACTAATTTTTAGTTATTCTAACTAATAATACACAAGTTTTCTTGTTAATAAAGAAAAGACGGAAACATTTTTTGCAAGTCTGGTTTCCAGTGGGACTGCACAATTTGTGGGATTTTAATCGTGATCAAGATTTTTTTGGATTTCTCAACTGCAAAAGCATTCTCCTTTTTATGCTTCCCAAATGTACTGCCTCTTTGCACTGGCTGCCAGCTATAAGCGTTAAATTGATACTTTCTCTGTATTAAATTCTAGCAGTGAGATCGAATAGACAGCAAAAACAATGAATAACTATAAATGCGTGGGTTCAACTTAGTGATGAAAAATCATTAAATACAGCATCTTGATTTGTTTATTAAGAAGAAACTCAACTTGTACTCTTTTGTTGCTGTAGCAACTCCTCTCTAAGGTTTTAGGTTTATAGATCTCTTGTACAAACATGAGGATGTTTTTGATGGAGACTACAGCACTCTGGATAAGGACATCTGCCGAATGCCATAAGTGTAAATGTAAATTAATCATAGTATCAACATGAGTCTGCTGTTTGCTAGCATGCTCTTTTGGGTGTAAACAGTGTAGCGCTCCATTAATTGTCAGTTTGTTACACATGTTTGAGAACACGAACCTAAGCGCTATTCATTAAAAAAATGTATTCACATTTTCATTCCCTTACATTTGTGAAGTGTTTGAATAGAAGCATATCCTCATTCTCCCACTGAGCAAGCTCTTACTTTGAGGGAACACTTCCCAGTAACCAAAGTGTGGACCATGTTTCTAATTTCAGTCATAATCCCTAGACGGGTTCCTTGGGTTTGCCTGAGTGTGGAAATGGTTTTGCTGAGCACTAGTCATACTAACATGTCCAGACATGAGCACAGCTTTCTCTTGGCGGTATCATTTGCTTCTCTGTAGCGTTAATCTGCTGGAGAAGATTGCAGTCTTTTTAGGAGACAATGTATTAGACTGCATTGTATGCGTTTGGAGATAAAAAATGGGGAAAAAAAAAAAAAAAACACCCTTTTATCAGCCTTGAGAGGAGGGAACGTGAAAGAGAAAATGTCCAGCCTGAACAGCAATGTATACAGCTTTTAAAGGTCTGATGAAGCTTTCAGAAAACATCGCTTTATTATAAAGGTAAAGAGGAAGCTGTTGTCTGCTGTGCGCTAATGTAAGCATGCAGGACAGCCTACGATCAGGCATGTTATCGATGATTAGTCATCTTCGCTGCAACCACTCAGTGTAGGGAGAATGTGTGATCACTGTTTTCCCTCATGCTTGTTCTTATCAACAGAAGGGGAGGGACATGCTACTCGTGCAATGGAAACTCCACACATTGACCCAGATTAAACCATTGTTGTTATGATCATGTGTCTTGCAATATTTACACTTTAAATAAATAATGCTTGTAAAGAAATAAAGAGACCAGTTGAATGTCACGGCTCGGAATTTCCCCTTGTAGACTATAAGATGGAGAGAGATGAGAGATTAAACCAGATTAGCGTGTAGGGGTGTAACACACAGTCAAAAATATGTGGACGCCTGACCGTCACACCCGTATGTGGTTCCTGTTGTCACAATGTTGGAAGCACACAATTGTATAGAATGTCTTTGTGCGCTGTAGCATTACAATTTGCCTTCACTGTTCCAGCATGACAGTGCACCTTTCACAAAGCGAGCTCCACGAAAACATTGTGTGCCGAGATTGGAGTGGAAGAACTCGAATGTTCTGCACAGAGCCCTGACTTCCGACCGAGAGCACGACTTTTTTGTTGCGTCTCACAGGATTCCAGTCTCGATGCACTTCTCTAGTCTCAACCAAATGCTCTTGTGAACCTTGGCAAGCTTTTTTCGGGAAAAAAAAAGAATCGTGCACCTTGTATTTGTATCTGTTCATTCCAAATAATGCATTTGGTTACATCACTAGCAGTGATAGAATAGAAACTGATGGTCCTCTCAGTAGGAAGTCCAGCATGGACAACACACACACACACACACACACACACACACACAGCTAATCCACCAGTAATGATGATTGAGTGACTGCGTCTGTTCACCAGCAGGAACTTGCTCCATCCACTCCTTCCTTTGCCTTCTTTTGTTTGCTTAGCAGTGGTCTGGAGTTCCCGCATGGCTCTGAGCCACTAGAGCTTGATATCTCTCCTCCCAGTGAAGTGGGCAGCTAGATAATCCCACTGCTCTGACCACGGAGTTTGCAGCGTAGGAGTGCAACCGTTACTCAGTAAAGCCATGGCTAGCTGGTGGGAGGTGGCTGTTTTCTCAGTCTCTCAGTGCTTGTGCAACCAGTGTTCATCCTCTGTTTGTCTGTCTGTCTCTCTCTTTTGATCACTAATCAGTACCATCCGCACCACAGTTTAGGTTTTTGACCAGATGCATTTCGTGTGGAAAAGTTTCGAGAGGTCCTGGCTTCACTTCGGCGCATAACATGGTATTTCTGTCGCTTTGTGACTTTGCCTGTTCTCTGGGAGCGAGGCCATGTTTATTTATGATACCGTCCATGTCGCATCTGCATTCCACTAACTATCCAGTCAAGATCCGTATTCATCAAGAATCTTAGGATCGTCCTTTTTTTTTCCCCCTTGTGCAAAGCAGTATCATTTAAAAACTGAGGCTGGTTTTAAGGCACCTGGTGATTATCATGGCCGCTGACTTGAAGTCTGCAAAACTGCAGAAGCGGCACATTCGCTGGTGATTAAACACTTTATAAAAATATATTTTGGACTGTGGCAAGTCAGTGTAGGTTTTTTTTGTTTTGTTTTGTTTTTTAATTTTGATTTAATCTCTGGTTTGTTTCATTGCAAAATTCATTGTGTGTATTTCTAAGTTTGTAAGACTCCAGTAATTTATTTATTTTGTCTTTTGGTTAAAAATTTTTTATTTTTATTTATTTATTTATTTATTTATTTTATACCATGATACAATATTTTGGACAGTAATGGTGGTATTATATAAAAATGAAGCTGACTATACTGTACACCCGTCTCCAGCAGTACATGTGACTTGTTTACTTTACTTCATGAATAAGCAATCATTAGGATTCTATTCAGGCCATAATTAGCCACCTATCCAACCATATCTGCCTTTCTGGTCAAGTGCTTAGTGTATGCTGAAGCCCAGCCATGTGAAAATCCCCCAGTCGCATCGTGCCTACTCCTCCAGGAAGAAAGCCCATCCCCGAAGCCCAGTACAGTTCTTCTTTTGTTTCTGGTTAATGTGTAGCTAGTATTGTGCTGAACTCTGATATTCCTCCTGGCTAGAAGCCCTGGCATTGGGGCTTTACCGAGTGCCTCTGGCTGGGCTTTAGCTTGGCCACTGATCAACCAGCTCCACACACCAGAGCAGCCGAGGCCTAGCCATTCTTTAAGATTCGCGAGTGTGTGTGTTGGGATATTGGTGTGGCCTCAGGGTAGTCTGATGTGCTGTATATAAACTAGAGGATCGAGGATCACATGGCATTGTGTTCCAGTCATGTATCTCTGATTCAGCAGGCGTAGGTGGGCGGCCTGAAATGGGCCTGCTGGCAGATGGTGCTTTGTTGGAGCAGAGAGTCCGAGTGGAGCTGACTGGAAGAGGGATGTACAGACCTGGGGTCTTGTTCCTGAACATATTACAGTTCATAAGCAGTGATCTCATATAGTGTAAAAACTTTGGTTTGGAAATTACGGTTGTACCAATAATTACAGTTTATGGTCAAAATTACTTCAGCTTCGTAATGCAAACACTGACTTTACTAACTATGTATATTTATAGTTTCTTTTATATATAGAATACAGCTTTAAGTATTTTAGATGGATTAAAGGAGCCTCAACATGGCAAGTTATCAATTTTTTTAAATTAGCTAGAAAAAAAAATAAAATATAAATAGCAGATTTTGATTTATTTGTTTTATTTTATTGCACTTTAATTCATTTTATGTTATTTTAATTTTTCTTTTGGACCAAGAGTTACATAATATGTCTAGCATATTTTTAAAGAACAATATTTTTCAGTCAGACACTTTAAATTTGAAACAGATGCTACACTAATGACTGCTCTAAAACGATGTGCGCGATCTTGTGCAGTGCCGGTTGCAGAGTGTTGCGTTTTTAAGGAGTCCAGACTCCACTTGTTAGCATCTTGTCATGTGAGAAGGGTGAGTGAGCGATGTTCCTAAGCAATGATATTATTCCTGAAATTAGAGACAGTACTATTAACATTTACTAAAGAATAATGAAAAAGACGTTTGTCTGTATTTATAACACGGCACTGTTGCCAGAAAGACTTTAGTGATCTACTAGTTTTTAAAAGTAAATTCTGATTTATAGCGTCATAAGTGATGGCACTCGTTTTCCGTATCTTCTGTGTGTCTCGGTCATTGCTGAATGGAGTCCATTTTCTGAGCGATTTTAGTCTTTTCGCTACGTTTCTTCTCCTATTGCGTGTCTTTTTAGCATGTACCAGCGGGTGTAATCAGAGAGCAGCTAGCGCAAGTGTTAATCACCACGGAGACACTCTGCCGAGAAAGTGCTATGTGCAGCCTGAACACGGATGAGTCATCGTCAGACCAGCGTGCATTCCATTCTCAGGGGTGTTACAAACATAACCACTCTGTGTAGGCCCACGCCACAGCTACCCACTGCAGCCTCGCTGGATTCACTGAGACGATGATAATTACACGAGCCGAGCTTCAACGCTGGCTTGGTGATGAGTTTCATACAATATAGAGATGTATGAAATACCTGCAGTGATGCTCTCATGTGTGAAGCTTGTTATAGTTTACACACAGGCTTTGTGGACCAAAACAGCAGGTGCTGGTAGCATGGCGTAGCAGCTCAGATGCTACCAGGTTGTGTGTGTGTGTGTGTGTGTGTGTGTGTGTGTGTGTGTGTGCTTTCTCACAGTTCTGCCACCTAGTGGCATGATGAATAGTTAATTGGTTGGCTTCGACTGGAGCACAACCTGCTAGAGGATTAACGGTTTCCGTAACCTTATTTGTTTCCCATCAGTGATGACTATTACTAACTAACTTTACTACAGTGCTTTTTTTTTGCCTGTAATGACAATGCTGGTGGTGTAGAAAGCATGTGTTAAAAGCTTTTAAGGTGTATCAATATTCTTTACTGATCTACACCAGTAAATGCTCTAGAACAGTGTTTTTCAATCCTTAAAAATCCTGAAAAATAAAAGCTATGCTGAATGAAACAGTAGCCAGTAATGATGCCAAAATAGGTAAAATGTGCTCATTTGTTTGCCTCCGCCTCTAGGTGGTGGAGGCATTATGTTTTTTGCAGGTTGTCCATTCATCTATCTTGTTACATTTTCATCTTCAAGAACCTGAGACCCATTTTCTGTCTATCTACGTTTTTTTCTGTCTGTCAATCAGAGATCCTCATTAGCTCAAAATCTCTAGAAGGAGTGGCTGAATTTTTGTAAGATTTATATGGAATTATCATTGGGACCAGCAGATGAACGAATTCGATTTTGGATTTGATCCAAACATGGTCAAGGTCACAGCAAGGTCAGATATATGAAATAGGTTTTTCTTTAGTAGCTTCCTTCCTGTTTGAAGTATATTTTAAGGCTATTTGAGGCATGCAAATTAGTAATAAGAAGGACTAGACTTGTTGGGTGTAACAATGCACCCTAGTCATGATACTGGCTTAACAATTTTGATTCAAATTGATTCTCAGAATATTTTGAACAAAATTAGAATGAGGAAAAATTCTGACTAAACAGACTCTTTTATTTCTGAATTATAAATAATGCAAAACAATGTACATTTTGTCTGTATAAAAATAAATAAATTAAAACCTGCTATGAACAGAGGTTTGAAATTGTAAACAAAATATAATAGAGATTCAGTATATCTTAAAAATAAATAAATTTATAAATTTTCCCCCAAATTTTGCTTGAGTAAACAAAGTGTCTGACCTGTGGACTTTAATAATGATCTACCGAAACATAATGAGCTCCATAGCAGAAAAAGAGCTCCAAAATCGGCTAAAGTGGCTGATTTCCATGACCTTTAGTGTTGCTTGAAAGCTACTGAAGAGCTCTTTTTAACCGTTATAACATTGTCATGTAACCGTATAGCATATAATGCGTATTTCTCATTGCAATCCAGAGTTGGATGTGACCGTCACATTTTTGTATCGTCACAGTGTATCTTTACATCCATCAATACAATGATGTTTTGAGAAATGGGGGATGTGGGGGCTAACTGGCTAAGGCTTTGAGCTACTGACTAGAAGGTTGAGAGTTCAAATCCCAGCACACCCCAGCTGCCACTGTTGCGTTCTTGAGAAATTCTCAAATGCTCAGTTGTATCCCGTCTCAGTTGTCAGTCAGTTTGGATAAAAGTATCAGCCAAATAAGCAAAATGCAAATGTGGAGAAACTACAATGTAAATGGTTTCTTGCACTGGCTGTTAGAGAAAATGGCACCAAACAAGTTCTTGATTTGTTCCCAGCTAGGTAGTGGGTCCTAATGTCTATTTTGTGGTGTCGTAGGGCAAATCCTGTTTTATTTTGTGGCACAAACAAGATTTTTGAGCAGTAATAAGCATGTCGGCATGTGTTTGTTTTTGTTTGTGTGTGGAGTGATTACTTTGTGGTGTTGTGCAGTGGTTGGATTTTGTTATGCCTTTGTATCAAAGGTCGTTACAGTAATTTGTGCAAGAACACAATTCATGAGTCATCCTTTTAGCATCTTTCAGGATGTGAGGTCAGTGTTGCATAAGAATGACAGAATCGTTGTATGTAGAATGACATCAGGACAGACTTCTCACAGGTCCAACATGTAAAGCCACATTGTTCAATGTACCTTTGCCAAATAAAAAAAAAATCTGCTTTATAAGTATTTATTATCAATTTTAACTGATTACTTGTCCAATTTACAATGCTGCATAGAGCATACAATCTTAAAGGAATGCTTTTGGTAATCACCAAAATTGTGGGGCATTTCTGCCTGTGGGTTTCTTGTCATTTAAATTTCATGCTGCCACTTTTAATGCCAAAATTTCAAACAGTTTAGATTTGTAATATATTCTTTTCTAAATGAGACTGGCATGAGAATGAGAATAAAAAAACACATCCACAGAACATTTTTCCTCTTTAGAGACCCACCCATCCATGTCCTAGTGACCACACCCTAGTTAAAAAAAATTACAGATAACATTACTGTTATTTTTTAACATGTATATTGAAATGAGAATATATATTTCTAGTTTTAAATTGCTTGGGTTGACTGAGACATGGTTGCTTACTAGCATATTCACAGAAATCTACTCGCTTTACAAATTCCACGAGATTCAGCTAACTTAATCTGTGGCTTTATCAGACTGATGTGTAGTGCTATTATTTTTGTAAAGAGGCTAAATGTTAGATTTTTACAAGAGAAAAGCCCATTTTATATAATTTACCTTTTACAGCATTTTATTATTTTGTGTTTAAATATATGATCACTCATTTGAATTGCTCTAAATCTTTGAAATACATTATCATTCATTTAGATTATAAATGTTTATCTTGTATTTAAAAACACCATGTGTGTGCAGTGTGTGTTCTGTGTGATTAAGGCAGCGCTGCTTTGTGTTATTAAATGTTTTCGTGCTTCCCTGCAGCGGAAGGCCTGCCCCAGGTGTACTATTTTGGGCCATGCGGGAAATACAATGCCATGGTGCTGGAGCTGCTCGGCCCCAGCCTGGAGGACCTCTTTGACCTCTGTGACCGCACCTTCTCCCTCAAGACGGTCTTAATGATTGCCATTCAGCTGGTGAGTTCACTCCGCTGGCCTGGCCTTGTTTCAATACACCCTTTATGTAGAGGATTTTGTGAGACAGTACGTTGCTTGTGGGTTTTCTAATAATAATTTAGCCTTGCTTTTGTGTCATGTAATACCAGCCTTGAGCCACTCTCTGCAAAACATTTAGTAATTATATATTTTTTAAACTGCCAGTAATGAAAAAGCAAAAACTATTCTTTAGAAAAATTGTATTTTTCACACTCACTCAGTAATGAAAGACATTTGTAATTAATAAAACCCGATATTGATGCAGAGTAAAAATAGTGCTAGATGAAACTAATTATCACAAATATAACCAGAATGAGCAAATGTTGTATCTAGTGTCTGGTAACACTGTTCTAAGTTAATTTACTTACAAGATTTAGCAAGATAGAGTTTAATAAGAGGATAAAAAGGAAAAGAAGCTTTTCATCATGCTTGTGCTTTGTTTACTTTGCATTAGCAGGCCTTGTTGGAGGATGTGTCTGCTTCAGAACAGTCTGAGAGTAAATTACATGCTGTAGGCAGAACTGTGTACATGTAGCTTTGCTGGGCGTCTGTTAAAATCCTCGTCTGCAGTGGCTCATCTTGTTTTCGTCCCTGTGGGCAGAGCTACATGCACACAAGGCTGCCTGCCTACAGCAGCTACTAGGGGTGTAGCGATACACTCCGGTCATGATTCGATTCGATTCGCTTCACAATTCTGGTCTCATGGTTTGAATTCAATTCGATTCTCAGAATATTTTGAACAAAATTTGAATGAAGTAAAATTATGATTGAAAACACTCCTTTTTTTAAATTCGGAATCATAAACAATGCAAAACAATGTGCATTTTTGTCTGTATAAAACTAAAAAAAAATCAGAAATTGCTGTGAATGGTGGTTTAGTATTGTAAATAAAATGTACATGTTCACCGTATCTTACAAATAAATATATTTTATTGAATAAATAAAGCTTCTGGCCCAGGGAAAATTATTGATTGAAACCTAATGAACTCTAAGGTGTCATTTTAACCGGAAATAGAGCTCCAAAGTCAGCTAAAATGCCAGAATTCCCGGCCTTGTTCTCAGGTACTGTAGATCACAGCAGCATGGGGCTTGTGTTGTTTGAAAGCTACTGAAGAGCTCTTTTTAAAGGTTATGACATGATTGTGTTAACCATACAACCTGTAATGCGTGTTGGTCACTTCACAAGAGCTCTCCAGGAAAGAATGCGATCATGTGACCAGCATGCCCTCTATACATTTTAACTCTGTGGGTTGTACAGATTGGGACCTCTGGTGTTCAAACAATGCAACTACATTAGATGCATAATAACAGAATGCTGATTTCTACAATTTGAATCACACATTTCCACAATGCACATCATGACATTTTTTTCATCACAATGTATCGTTACACCTCTATCAGCTACCTAGTTTCTGTGTGGTACTTAAAGGCCTTATATAGGACACATTAAAAACATGTTGGTTTTTTGATGGCACTAAAAAAACAGAGCACTAATATTTCACAGTATTTATATGCATCAGGAACGCACTGGAAGTTAAAGGAACACTTGAGCATGTTTATAGCTAATATCCATCTACCTCATTTTAAGCATTTATGTGATTGCCAAGGGTGCACATTAATGCTGGGGTATGTGATGTTATAACATCGAAATCATGAAAAATTATGTCATAATACACATTTTTGAGGTATTTTGGGTTTTGTGATATCTAATTAAACTATATTAAAGTTGTTGTTTTTTTTGTTTTTTTTTTTACAGATTTTATTTTCCCTTCTTTTCTGTGTTAATTTATTTTGTTGACATTAAATAAAAGTTTTTTTTTAAATGCAGCACTACTGTTTCCCTGTTTATTGAAAGATTCCTGTAAACCTAAATTCAGCTGGAATGCATTTAAAATGCCCCAGTGTGTAACGCAGCTTCAAAACTACAGTCACTGCCCTCTGACATTAAAACTCTTAGGCACAGACAGACTTGAGTCTTACTGAGTCTTTGTTCAAAGTTGTATTATCTGGCTTTCGAACTCTACAGCTATGCTGTAAAAGGTTACACCAGTTACTTTTACTTTTTCCGAGGGGTTCTTTGGCATCAATGCATGATTTGTCTTTACTGTTGATCAAGTCCTATGCCACATTTTTTTGACAGATCTCTCGCATGGAGTACGTGCACTCCAAGAACCTCATCTACAGGGATGTGAAGCCAGAGAACTTTCTCATCGGACGGCAAGGGAACAAAAAGGAGCACATCATTCACATCATAGACTTTGGCTTAGCCAAAGAATACATCGATCCTGAAACCAAAAAACACATTCCATACCGGGAGCACAAGAGCCTCACTGGCACAGCACGATACATGTCCATAAATACGCACTTGGGGAAGGGTAAGCCCGCAGTGATCCTTCTTTTCTACCATTCACTTGTAAAGAGTGTTGCATATACAGTCACTAAGCTGGCAAATATGTAATTGGCCATAATGTGGTTATATATGTGGTTATAGTGGTTCTTGTTGGAGCAGGCTTTGCATGTTTGGGCTCTACAAGTTCTTGTGTTGGCTGTTTGTTGTAGAGCAAAGTCGACGGGATGACCTTGAAGCCTTAGGTCACATGTTCATGTACTTCCTCCGAGGCAGCCTTCCATGGCAGGGACTAAAGGTGCGTCACTCAAACCGTGCTGCACTTCGGCAGAGTGCTATAATATTTATTCTGCACAATCCACACACAGTCACAATGCTGTTTGAATTCACTTTTTTTTCAGGCTGACACGTTAAAAGAGAGATATCAAAAAATCGGTGACACAAAACGGAACACTCCAATTGAAGTTCTCTGTGAGAACTTTCCCGGTAAGTTATTGTTCTTTCCATTATTGCGCTTCCAGTCGTGTTTGTTTGCTCCCTGAAGAGAAGAGAAAACAATTGTTTCATGTATGTGTGCAATATTACTTGGATTAAAGGGTTGAAACGAGACATTTAACTTTGCTCTTCCAGAGGAGATGGCTACGTATCTGCGCTACGTTCGGCGGTTGGATTTCTTCGAAAAGCCTGACTATGAGTACTTGAGGACCTTATTCACTGAGCTGTTTGAACGCAAAGGATACACGTTTGATTACACCTACGACTGGGTCGGCAGGCAAATTGTAAGTAAATCTAAAATTTGTTCTGTAAAACATAAAAAATATCTTATGCCAGAGCACTGTTGAAAGGCAAGTCACAGGTCTATATTAGTGCGTTCGTTGTAATATGTTACAGATATGTTCCACAAGAGGAACACAGTGGAAAATAATCAGCTTTGTTGTTGATTATTTGACCTATAACCGCACACCCTGTTTTATTCCTTATATTATAATGATGCATTGTTCTAAAATGACTTTTTTTTTTTTTTTTTTTTTTAAATAAATTTAAATAAAAAACCGTGCTGCTTGTGAAGCCCACACCGGTTGGGTCCGTGCACGTGGACTCCGGAGCCTCAGCTGTGACACGTGAGAGCCACACACACAGAGACAGACCTTCTCAGCACCAACCTCTAAGGAACCAGGTAAGATTTGCCCTTGCCTCACTGAACAGAGATCAGCTTGCAGCTTTGGCACAGCTCTGCATTCCAGTGAGGACTTGAGTCTTTTCCCTAAACCACAATGAGCTCAGCCTGGGTGTGTGCAAAAGTTGGCAAAATCCACCAATAGTAATTATGCATGATTAATGTAATGTAGAGAGTTGAAACCGAATGTGGATTCCCCACTCTGAAACCTCTCAGCACACTGCGTTCCAGGGCTGAAGCTGTTAAGCGAGCATGCAGAGCACACTCAGAGCACATCCTATGCTTTAAAATGCATGCAGGGCATAGACGGGTTAAGTATGCTTGTTACGCATACCTAAATTATTGGCTTTTTTTTTCCTGTTTGCCCATTTTGGTTGCTCTGTTTTTAAGTACAAAGCAGCTTTGCTTGTACTTTCCCAACAAGGCCATATTTCATTTTGTCTCACAGATGGGACATCAGACCAAATGACCCTTGTTTTTTTGAAATAGTTTAATCCTAGAAGACTCATAACCGAAGATGATGTCGCTTCTTCCAGCAGTTTATCAGACACAGCACTTTTATATACTTGCTTTATCATTACTGTGTTATCAACTAGTGTTTTATTCACTTCTGACAAGGCGTCACACATGAATCTTAAAGTGTTTTCTTTTTTTAACATTTGTTTGTATTTTATTTCTGTGTATTCTTTTCATTTTTTAGGTTTTTATTTGCTGTTGATGTTTATTTATCTCATTGATTGCTCAGTAGCTATTCATCAGTCTTTTTCTTCATCATGTGCAGAGTATGATGAAGTACAGCTTGAGTAAAGTGAGAAAACTGGGGTCGTTTAACAAATAAATCTTAATTATCAGGAATAACATGACTCCCTGCTGTCAGAAATATCCACATATAAGGGGAATTATTTTTTTTTTTGCCTGTGTTGGACAAACTGAATGCTCACGTTTGTATCTAATGCTGATTTGTGGCTTTGCCTTGGCTCTTTTTTTTTTTTTTTTTTTTTTGGTTCCCTGTTGGTTTCCATTGCCCTGCATGCCACCTGCTCACGCTCGCTCGCCTCCTCCACGCCTCCTCCCCTCGCTCCTGCGCCTCCTTCTGCCCGACCAGACGGCCTCCTCCGACCGCAGAGGAGCATGGGAGGTGCAGCCCAACCGGCAGGCCAACTCCTACCTGACCTCCCACCTGGCGTCGGACAGGCATGGAGGCTCAGTGCAGGTATCGCTCCACCTCCTCCATCCCTCAGTTTCCCAGTCCCACTCTCCTTTTGTAATCATTTTGTGCAAACCAGCATGATCTTTCAACGTGGACCAGCAGGAGCCTGTTCTTCATCAGGATCCCCATGCTGGTAAAAGGGTTCAGGGTTACCTGCTCTCATAATATGTTCCCCTTTCTCCACTGTGGAAAGGAAGAGGGCCTGCAGTTAGAGAGCAGTCTAGTGAGATGCTGAGCAGCCTCTAGGGCCCTGAAATGCATAGTATTAACACCTGGCTTTTGAAATGTGCAGCAATCCACCAGAAAAAAGCAAGTACCTCTTGCTCCAGAACCAAAAGTCCAGGAAAGTGGTAGCTCAGTGGTTAAGATGGACTTCTGATTGGAAGATTGGAAGATTGGACTTTTGGTTCTGCAGCGAGGACTACCTCCAAACAGTGAGCAGTGAAACCTGCATATGTAGTGAGCTACAACAAGAAGGAAGAAGCAGAAGAATTGGCGCTGGTGATTTGTTTAACCATTTAATGAATAAAGATGCTTGTCTATGCATTGTTTATTGATCATTTGCTTATGCAGGATAGCAAGTTATGGCTTTTATTCCATGGTAGCGAATCTTCACATGCAGTTAAAGGAATACTCAAGCACTTTTCTATCTAGTCTCTCTCTACTATACCTGTAGCATATGTGCGATTACCACAGCTCTGTACTGAGGAAAAGAACAGAAAACACTTACGATGAAAGTCTAAGGGCACTTGTTGAATTATGTCAGTACCTGCCAACTATATAAGGCAAATAAATAGCTACAACCATATTTTACACACTAACGGTGAAAGGTCTTAGGATGAGATGATTTTTCAGCATTGTAGGAATAAAGTTTGTTGGTTATTGGTTGGGGAACTGAAATGGACTCAATTGGGATTATCTACACAAATGTTGAAGTTGGGGGAAACATCAATGTAAAAAAAATTAAGTATTCGCCCCCATTTCTGTGAAACTAAATTTGCTCTGGTGCAACTAATCGACATCAGATGTCACAATTAGATGAAAAGAGTTGACCTGCGTGAAATGAGTGTATCATGTAATCTCAAAATGTATGTGCTTCTGACAGGATAAATTCTACAGATTTATAACTTTTCAAGAATTCATAATAGATTTTCTGCAAAAACTGCCTCAACAACTGCCTGTAGACTTTCTTTGTAACTGAAACAAAAGGAATTTTTTTTTTCTTTCTCAGTGCAGGAACACTTCTTTATTCTTTTTACAAACGTAGCAATGCCGCAAAAAGGGATAGAGATTAAGGTTTAGGTTTTAAAAATGCTTGAGTATTCATTTAAGTGGCAGCCTGAATGATGAACACAGCTTAAATTCTGACTCTTTGGCCCATGTGCTACAGGTGGTCAGCTCGACTAACGGCGAACTGAACGCAGACGACCCGCTGGCGGCCCACTCCAACGCTCCAATCACAGTGCAGGCGGAGGTGGAAGTGGTGGATGAGGCTAAGTACGTGACGGAGCAGGGGTTTACAGAGTTCTTTTACAACACCTCTCCTAATTATAATTTTCTTAGTAGATTAGATAATTGTCTTGATACCTACTGACAGGTTTGTCTTTAATTGTCCAGGATGGGTTGGAAGAAGCTATTGCCCTGTGTTGATTATATATGAAGTTTATCAGTATTATTTGAATGCACCCTTGAATCGGGCTTTGTTTAGGTCTGTGTATAGAACCCAAGTCTTTTCCTGTGATATAAACATGGACACTTTTCTGTTCTGTCAGTGCTTTGATGTATTAAATAGATACCCATCTTTGATTACTGATGCAGACTTGAAAGTAAGCAACAACGCAGGCTGTGTCCAATTAAAAGCCTGAAATAAACATGCCAGGGTTTCTATGGTTGTCACAGCATTTAACCTCATTTAAACCCTTTCCTGTTAGCCATTTTCTTTGAACCTCTCACTTTCCTTCTCTTTAATTTATTAGATCTTAACTTTCCATTTATCCCTCCTTTTATTCCTTATTCTTATTCCATACTAACCATCAGACAATTACTTCCCTGTCTGCATGCTCCCTTTTACAAAAGTTGTGGAACCCAACTAGTGACTCACGTCCTCTCTTTTCTATTTTCTCCTTGTTTAAACGGGACACCTGATCACAGCAGATATGTTTAGATCGATATCCTGACTATCCCCCGAGTCTCTTTCTCCTTCTCTGAGCCTTTTTTTTGTCCTCTGTGTGTCCCTTTTGTTTCTCTTATGTGCCTGGCATGAGGTTTGTCTCATCGTCTCACCGCTGTGTAATAATCTCTCTGTCTTTTCTCTTTTCACACTCTTTTTGTAGCTGCGTGAAAATGCTCAACTTGTGGTGAGTCCCTCTCTCCAGTCCACATCGAAAACCCAAGGGGAGTGGACCAGCCTAGACTGTGGGCGAATAGGCCTAGATTACATGAAAGCGCAAAGCCCAAAACAGTTGCAGGCTTTCTCGAAATATGCGCTGATTAGTCTCAGTTTAACCGAGGGAGGCCTCTCACTCACCATTATGGGGTTTAAATTGGGGGAAAGATTTTACGTTGCCTGAAAAGTGGTAATGCTGCAATACGGATCTAGATTTTAAAAGAAATTTGCATTTGGGACTATTGCATAGTTTGTACCTAATACCTCATAATGGCGGATTTTAAAATTGATGGGCCATGCAGGGACGTCACTACGGCTGTAGTGAACTGCATCACTTTTCTATGTGTCAGTCTGGAGCTGTTCTCTTTCCTCTGCATGCTCCTCCAGTCATTCCCATGGGTTCATCCTGTCGTGTTGTTGATGTCTCAACTCTCCTAACTACACTAAGCATAAGCGTGTCTGTGTTAGTGTTTACATGTATTTTTGTGAATAATGCTGGCTGTGTGCTTTCTTTATCTAAAAAAAATTTAATCAATCAGCTTGAAGAGATTTGTATAGACTAACAGAAGATGTTTTGCGTTAAAGCCTGCTGCCGTACATTCCGATTTAATGTTACCAACCCATGATGCCTAATTTGTACATTTTCATTGATCAGACAGAGCAACGGGTCGTTCTGACTGTAATCTGTCTCTGTGTCCTCAGGTGCTGCTGCTTCTTCAAGAGGAAGAGGAAAAAGAACACCGCTCGGCACAAATGATCCGTCACCCGCTCCACCCAGCCCATTTTAAGAACGTTCAATAAAGAAATTTTATTCAAAAGAAGACAACAATGCCCTCAAAATGAATTGCCTCAAAGGGCCCTGCCTGTGAGAGAGAATGGAGCCATGCACGTATCGTGTAACGCGGATGCAGGGCTCATGGACGGTTTCCTTTTATCGGAATATACACACACAAAAACACTCATTTGGATCTCTAAGCACTGGAACAGCATTGCACTCCTTCATGCTTCTTGTTTTTTTTTTTTTTTTTTTTCTTTCCCCCCTCTCCATCCATCTGTGGTGAGAGAGACGGCTCCATGAGGGAGCCCTCCCGTGCTCCATGAGGGAGCCCTCTCCGATGCTCGAGAGGGGGGGTTTGGAGGGAGTTTCACTCAAACAGAGGAGCTTCATCCACACTGGAGTTCATGTAACGATCCTTTGCACCGCCTGCTAGCTTTCACTTCTGTCCTTTGTATTTTCTGCTCCTCCTGACTGCGTGGTCAGAGCCTTAGAAATTTTGCTAGCAGAGTTCGTGTATCTATTGGACTGAGTCAGCGTAAACATCGTAAAAACAAAACAAAAAAAAACGCTAACTGTCTTAACATAATATAAAGCTAACAGGCTTTTCCTTGTGGACTCTGTAAATGTGTGAAATAAGCAGCCAAGTGTAAAGTGACAGCGTTGTATTCATGGCCTTCGACTCTCGTGCTGATGCAATGCGCTACCTGGCTCTGTTCTGAGGGACGAGGAGAGCATCCAGGTCCGATGCTCGGTCCATGATCGAGAGCCTCAGCACATTCCCCAGTTCTACTGAATGCTATTTAAGCTGCTTGTTCTAAAGCACTCCACCCACTCCGACCTGCCAGCCAGCCATGCTGCTTTCTCCTCTTGTGATATAGTATCGCTTTAACGTGAAACTGACTTTTCTATTAGCTGGGATTCAGAGCTGAACTCGCCAGTGAGACGCTCCGTGGTTCTCTTTGTATCAAACATTCTCACTGCGTTTATTTTATTATTTTTTTCCTCGTAATCATCTTATTTTTCAGATCCCAGTCCCTGGTTTGAATGTGGCGTTTCTTGTATTATTTTTTTTTAAACTATAATTATTATTATTACGCCATATAAATGGAAATGATTGCCGAAGAGAATAATTATTTAATGTGCCAGGGTGGAATCCAGTCAGTCTGTGGGTGACTGAACATTCTTTTATGTCCCTATAGTATGTATTTCTTCACATCATGCGTTTGTGTCTATATGAACAGAGCATCAGAATGGTGTAACGGTTAATAGGAAGCTTGCTAACATTCGTAACGTGTAATAATGGCTGTTTATGAAGTGTTTCCTTGCCTCGTAGCAGTTTCAGTGGGTATTCATGATCAAGTGTGCGATCCAGACTTTTTTTTTTTTTTTTTTTGAAGGGAACATGCAAACTGATGATGGTAACTCGAATGCTGTCTTAAAGAGACTCTCAAACTGCCACTGCTAAATATCTCATCTTAATGCCTTAACTAACACTACTTAGCAGAGCCGTTTCACATGGTTCTGCATTAAGACACTACAGAACTCTTCTCTTGACTTTTGTTAATGAAGTACTCTCAGTTCTCTTACAGTAAAAATCCCTAAACAGCCAGATCCAAATTAAACTGACTCCAAAACTGAACCCGATTTTATTTAGTGACTACTGTAAATTGCTTGGCGTCGCGTCTCTTTTCCGTTTGCTCAGAAAGCAGTCATAAGTGGCTCTGTCAAAGGTAGGCCCGTGATCTCTTAGATATAGGATGAGGCCACCTTTAGATCCCACAAGGTCCATTATAATCACGATTATAGTATCTAGCTTCAGTTCTGGAGAGCTTTAACACACCTGATTTAACGTGTGAAAAGTCTGTCATGCTAATCTGAATCAGGTTTGTAAAACAGTGTGGTGCTCCAGAAATGGAGTTAGACAATCCTTTCATCAATTAAATGTACCTAAGATGTTTTTTTTTTTTCCTTTTTTCCTCCCAGAAAGTGGCTTTGAAGGAATTACAGTTTGATCCTAGTGATGCTGTTGCCTTGTTTTTTTTTTGTTTTTTTTTTGTGCCCCCAAGTGATCGCCTGTGTCCAAAGGATAATTCCCTGGTTTTGTGATTTTTAAATGTATAGTAAATGTGAATTGAAAAGTATAAGAAATTATATAACTTCTATATATTTTTTGTTTTTGTTTTTTCATTACCTGGCCTAGAGAGAGAAAGAGAGAGAGAGACCATGATAAATTCTGACTGCACTACACTTTCACTACCTTCAGTCACCTGTCCTCTTCTGTACTGTTGCTGTTTTAATGTTTGAAGGTCTTTCTTTAGCCAGTATGAGAAATTGTGAAAAAGGTGAATTATGAGCATTGAACTGACCGCTAATATTTCTAGAAACCTCTGGTCAAGTAGCAGAATAATAATTCACCTGAAACACAGAGAGGGTGTGGACTAGAAAGGGAATTTAACTTGTTTTAAATGATCCAGAAGGACATATAGGACCAAAAGAACAATAAGGATGATCTTGAACTAGATTGTCCGATTCCGTTGCTTGCTTGATGCGTTCAGTTAACTTGATGTCTCATGATTAAGGCGATACATATTTTAGAAATAATTAATACACAAGCACTGATCATCATCTAGTTTCTTGAATAATGCTTTGATGAGCGAAATCCCTGCTGGATGAACCCACCGTCCTTGCAGCTGAGAAACGGATGTCACTTGGTGTTTGTGGGAACAGAGTATCAAGGACGGGCAGCTTGCCATTGAACCAGTGTGTATGCAACATGCATTGTGAGCAATATTTCAGATGCTTTGCTTATTTAGAGTTTTTTTTAATCATCATCTCGCATGAAACGTCCTATGAAACTCGTCAATTCAGTTCTAAATTATTTTGTGGAAAGTACTTGAATCCTACTCGCTCTGTTGGAACAGTTGCTGAATCTCTCCCGGTGGTGTCTAAGGAGAGGCTTCTTTCTAGCATTTTTTTCTCCAGCATTTTTTTTTTTTATTTAAATGGTTGTTTCTTGTATTTGCATATTATGTGCCTCCACACGAACGTTTGGTGGGAGTTTAGTAAAATTTTTTTTTTTTGGATGGGTGCTGCTTGCTGCTGTCGGGTGTGCCTGTGCGCTCGCTTAAGGGAGAACGACTTGTGTGAGAAGACAAGTCTGTACACTTATTCTCCTTCTATCCCACGCTCTTCCATTCCCCTTTGCCAGGTTTCAGAGTTTAGGGTAGTAACATGTCTGTATGCTGAAGATCATAGCTAGTTTTGCTCAAATTCAGGATCAGTGTTATTAAATTTAAAGTTCAGATTTGGGTAAAAGATCCAGATCAGCAAATTTTAAGCTTGGTTTCTAAGGTAATCATGTCTTTTTTTTTTTTTTCTTTTTTTTTTTTTTTTAAATCAAGGTGGTTGGAATCGAGACAGGGCCACTTAGAAAATGTTCTGGAGTAGGCAAAGGGAGCCATCTGCTGACCAGTTTCGATAAAAAGGGATCACTCTTTCTTTAAACACTAAACACTGAAATCCTTGACATTTTGCATATGTTACTGAGACGTTGTTCCTTTTTTCTGGACTCTGGGTTGAGGCTGGAGTAATGACTACTATCTGATTTCAAAACATCATCCTTCCAAGTTTTAAAGCAGCCTGTTTTCATACTAATCACACTTTCCAAGATAAGGTGGTGATTAACATTTGTTTATCCTCAGAATAAAGTCAAAAATAACCCTGTGCTCTATGGATGTCTTAATAGCCGTTACGTTTGCATCACTGTAGTGGAAACGTCTCTTAAAGGGTTAAAAATGACAGATTTTAAAGACATAAAGTAGCATCATTAGGTAGAAGGTTCAGCATTTCTGCAGTTTATACAATGCATGGCTTATGAATAAGAACGCAGTGGGATTGAGGTGGAACTTTATTCGACATACATTCTGGGCATGAACTTTCTACACTTTCTGTTCAGTCGCAATCGTACAGCTTCTGTAAAAGCTGCTTTCAGTTTTTAACAACTAAGCTCAGCTTTAGTCCTGCAAGTATTTTCTAGCTCAGCGTCTTTTTTTTTTTTTCTTTTTCTTTTTTTTTTTTTTTTTTTTTTTTTGATTGCTATTGCTATCAGTCATCGTCGGTTTAAATCAGTGTGAAAATTTAATGTGAACAAATTCGTAAATCTGCTTAATTAAACGGCACATTGTTTAACAAAGTTCGGATTGAACAGCGCTACAAATATTCCAGTTATCATCCGTATTTTATCACTACGTCTTTTTGTTTGTTTTTTTTTCCTCTCAGTGTTTTGTAAAAGATTCTGTGCAACACAAATGATTTTCTTTTTCTTTCCAAGTAATGAAAGTTTGACTTGTACAGTACTGTAATTCCCTTTCTGGTTCTGGTCATTATTTAAAAAAAAAAACAAAAAAAAACAAATCCTCTCATGCATTGAATCTGAAGTCATAAGTCTGTGCTGAAACATGAATGTTAATGCATCTGAATGGTTTCGTTTAGTCAAGGGCTTTCGATTGTGAGGGACCCATCCTTGTTTTTCCAATTGTGTTTTTCTTTTCTTTTTGCAGAAAGATAAATGTCTTAAAGGCTATTTTTCCTGACGAGTCATATGAAGTACCACATTTAACCTTTCAAATACAATTTTTATTCCCTCCACTCTTAAAGGGAAACTCAAGTTTGCACCCTTTTTTATGTAAAATAAAGGAAATTGTCTCAACTTGTGTGTCTTTGTCAGTTTCAGGCATTTGCTCCTGTTTGTTACATCTTTTAGGATTCTGTCTCATCAGATGAGGTTTTTAATTTTTATATTAATATTGTGTGATGTTTTTTTAACTGCTTTCATAACTTTAACAGTATTTTAGTATGATTTTTAGATCTTATTAAGTCAATTTATTGTTATACCAATGCATAATAGATTCTGATTGGTCAGAAGGTATCGATTAACTTTCTTTCACAGCACCTCTGACAGTAGTGTCGGCTACGATGTGGCAGATTCAGTTCAATTCAGATTTATTTGTATAGTGCTTTGAACAATGGACATTGTCACAAAGCAGCTTTACAGAAATAAATACATTCAGGATATAAATGTATGAATTTATCCCTAATGAGCAAGCCAGAGGTGACAGTGCCGAGGAAAAACTCCCTGAGAACCCAGATCACAGGATTATATTATCCTCCAATGTTCTAATAATATTGTTTCTATATTAACAGCTAATTCACAGGAAAGCTCCATGTAAACAGATTTAGTGTAGATGTGGTGAAGTTCTCTGAACAGAAGTTTATTTAGTGTTTATTGAATGAGTCTCCAGTGTCAAAGATTTCCATCAAGGCTGATGGAACAAATGTGAGTTAGAAAAACTCAGCAAAAATATTTTAGCTAAGGCAAAAAGACCTGATCAAGTAACTTTTAATATAGTGTTTTATAGTTTAGGTAATTAGTTAGTGGATTGGGTCAGGATTTTTTACGGGCTGAACCCTGCACACATTGTTGTGCCATTACTAATGTGTGGCACCTCAGCGCTTGTTCCTCAGAGTGCTGCTCGATTTACATTTATCGAATCATTTTGTTTCCTACAAATCTGGTTAAGCTTTCTACAGTCAAAGTAAATTTCATATCAGCATATACAGCACCCCAACTCAAAATATCACCCACTACACAACCGATTTATGGAGATTTTCATGTTCATTTTCATGATCAGTAATTGTGGAGTTAGCTGTAGAAGTTATTGGTTTGTTGTTAACAGATTTTTATTCTCCTGCACTTCAGATCACAATGCTGAACAGTAACACACGCTAAACTTAATTTAGCATGACTGTCTTTTGGAAAAGGTCCATATTTCCAGAAATCAATAAATTATCTTTTTTAATAAACTATTTCAGCATACGAAAAATAAATAAATAAAATAAATAAATGAAGATAATTGAAACCTCACAGGCCTTGACTAACTATAGAGCAGTAGCTTAGTGAGCAAACTTAAGATAGATAAATAAAAAAAAAAAAAGAATTACAAAAGTATAATGTACATGCACAGGGATTCCTTTCGTATTCATTATTATTATTATTATTATTATTATTACTAAAAATTGTAAAATTGTATGAATTGTAGTGTCTACTTTATAATGAATTTTAGGTATTTAGGAGTCGGTTCCTTTGGGACTTTTACTGTACTTCCGGCACAAGATATAAACTTCCGCCCTGCTCTCAGTCAGGTCCTTTTCTGAGACCTGAGTCAATATGGTGGGTTGTTTACGTTTGAGAACTTAACTTTCGTGAATCCGTTGTCATCTTTATCATTTCCCTGATTATCAGTGTCTGAAGCACCAAATATCATTTCTTCATATGATTAGGAAAGATGAGCAGTGCGAATGGCGACGTGTTTCATTTTTTAAAAAGAGATTTTTTAGATAGAGAGCGCGCGAGCTCAATGGAGCTGATTTACCGTTTAAAAAAACAGACGTAAGTTACAGCTAACGCTTGTGAAGCTAATTTAGTTCATAAGATGTTGCTGCAAGACGAATAAATATTAATTTCGACAGAAAATGTAGTTTTTGATAACGGTAATAAACAAAACTCTCCTCGCGCTGAGGTACCCGTTGCTAGGCTACACTCGTTCAAACTAGCGCGTGAATTTTACGTTGTTTTTTTTCTAGAGTTAGCGCGAGCTGCGTCAACACAGCTAGCTTAGCTTAACGATAACTTTTAGGTCTTATTAAATCTTATATTATTTCTAAAACTTGACTAGCGCCTTACAGATACACCAGTTGGTTTCTGATGTGTAACTAACCCTTTTTGGAGTATATCTGTATTTCCGTTTTTCAGAAAAAAAAAAAAAAAAAACTAAACATGCTAGCTGAATTAGCGGTGTTTAGTATGAGGGGCGTGTCCAAGTCTTTAGTTTTGGGGTGGCGAAGGGTGGGCAACAGCACATTCAAGGGTGGCATCAGATGATTATTTATAGGACATGTTAAAGTGAATAGAATATCTTATTTTCATAGTCATGTAATGATATGTAATGATATTTCTGTTTCAGCTTACAGTTTCCGTAGTCTTAAATACATCAGAGATTTAACACTGCAGTGATGAATTGTCAGCAAGACCCACATTTGACTCATTAGATGAGTAGAAATAGCACGAGACGGACCTGGTTAAAGATTTGAGATGTGTCTGTGGTGTGAAAACAAGGGTCATTTTACACACCACTGCTCAGTATGTCGACATTACAGCTAGGTAGCTTTTTTGTCTTTGGGTGAAAAGAAGCCAGGAAAAAGGTCAAACAAGTAGCTTGATAATGGGTAGGGATATGTCGTTAATTATAGTGACACCATTTTTGTTGGTCCCTGCAGATTAATTAGGGTCAGGAGGTACAGTGGTTTAGCAGTTAGCACGCCTGACTCGCACCTCCAGGGTTGGGGGTTCGATTCCCGCCTCCGCCCTGTGTGCACGGATTTTGCATGTTCTCACGTACTCCGGTTTCCTCCCCCAGTCCAAAGACAGGCATTGTAGGCTGATTGGCATCTCTAAATTGTCCAGTAGTTTGTGAATGGGGGTTTGTGTGTGTGTGCAATTGTGCCCTCTGATGGATTGGCACCCTGTCCAGGGTGTCCCCTGCCTTGTGCCCCGAGTCCGCCTTGGTAGGCTGCAGGCTCCCCGTGACCCTGTGTAGGATAAGAGCGAGAGAAAATGGATGGATGGACTCCAGGGTCCTGAGCTCAGGTTACTGTGTGTGTAGAGTTTTGCATGGTCTTGTGTTCATATGGGTTTCCTCCACGTTCTTTAGTTTCCTCCCACTTCTCAAAAACATGGCTGTAGGTTGATCGGCGATGCTAAACTCACCCAGAGTGTAAATGAGTGTGCATGATGCTTTCTGGTTTGTATTCCACCATGAACCTGACTGAAAATGAATGTTGTAAATTGAAAAAAATAAAAGGAAAATCATGAATAATACCTTTTACATCATTACTTTTTCAGATGGTGCTTACCATGACATTTCTTCCACATCTCTACCTCATGACATAACCAGTAACTGTATTAATGAAGCTCTGAGGGATTATTATTATTTTTAATATTCAGGGCCGTGTAAGGACAAAGACAGTGAAGAAGGCTTCTCGACTCATCATTGAGAAGTACTACACCCGACTGGGCAGCGACTTCCACGTCAACAAGAGGGTGTGTGAGGAGATCGCCATCATCCCCAGCAAGCCTCTGCGCAACAAAATAGCAGGGTGAGCACAGAACTCGTATCTACAGTAAGGAGAATGTTTATGGCACTAGAGTCAAACCCTGTTTCCCATCACCTGCTTGATTAGTTGTTAATGTAGGTGTATGGTTAGAACAAAGGCTAATAGATTCTTAAAGGAAATTTTCCACTTGCTCCAAATGATGTCAGTCAGCCAGCTTGGTGTCTAACATTAGTTTTGCACAGGAGCTAATATAGCTAACATGTAATGGTAGTCTATCTCACCCAATTCTTTTCCATAAACACTTGCATCAGTTTTTTCTTTTTTCAGTGATTTCACACAGACTTTCTGATGTGGATTGAGACGCAGTATCACTTACTGCCATCTACAAACATGAACCGAACTTCACCATAAACACTAGAATGTTACAGGCAGCCATTGTGGAAAACCACTTCTTTCTTTAAGACATTCCTCCTCTTAATTGACAGGAATTCTCTCAAGACGTACCATAAGCGGCGATGATATTAAGATGAGGGGATAGTGTAACAATTAAAACAAGTGCTATGTTTTATATATATATAAAATATATGCTCTTGTAGCATAATAATCAACAGCGTGGCCCAACATGAAGTTACGGCTACCGGCCCTAAGTTTATTGTTTTCTACTAGGGGAGTGAAGTGTTTTATTCCTCTTACACCACCATGAACAATTTGGCAACGCTACCAGTTTTATGATCTATTAAATAAAGACATCATATTTTTTTATCTGTTTATAGAAACATTTAAAGTTGTGGAATGTCCACGAGACATGTTAGAGCAGCTATAAATAGTTGAACACTCACCAGCCTTTCTTTTTTTTTTTTTTTTCCCCCTCCCTCTTGTGGTTAAAATGAAACAAACAAACAAAAAACCCACAACTTGTCAAAACGTAGAGGAATAGCTTTACTTCTAACTGTTACCAAGTGCTGACACTGGAGACTCCTTGCAAAAATATTATAGACAACTTCTCACAGAAAACTTAATCAGGTTATGTGAGCGTCCGCTATACAAGTGCGAGTTGTTACTATAGAAACGATAATATATTAGAATGAGCGCATTAATATAAACCTGTGACTTTAATCACAGCCAGAATTATTGTTAGAGCTGCTGGTGTGGAAAATTAGTCAACACCTTCTGACCAATCAACCAGCAGCGCTGTGGTATAAATCATTTCTTTAAAGATGGATATATATTAATAAAAGGTTCTGGGTTTGATAGATTTCCATTTCTTGTTAACCTCGTAGTTCCAGATTAAATGGCTTGGCTGATTAAATACTTTTGGTACGGAGAAAATGGTAAATTATTATTTCAGTTATTGTCTGGTCTTTATTTGGATATGTACAGATATGTGACACATTTGATGAAGAGGATCCAGAGGGGTCCGGTCAGAGGCATCTCGATCAAACTCCAGGAAGAGGAGAGAGAGAGGAGAGACAACTACGTCCCTGAGGTCAGTGGATTGCAGCTGGATTAGTGAGACACCTTCTGTTAGATCGCTTCCGCATATGCAGCATTTAGTCCATCTCAGTCAAACCCTGGTGCGTTTTCTCCTTCTGTGCGGTTCATTTAGGCCAGCGAGCGCAGACTACTGTTCTGGAGCATCAACCTTAAGCCAGCATCTCTTAATATCGATTCGATTCAATTCCGTTTTATTTGTATATCGCTTAACAATGGACATTGTTACAAAGCAGCTTTACAGAAATAAATACATTCAAATAAATAAACCAAACCAAAATAAATTATAAATATGTGAATTTATCCCTAATGAGCAAGCCATGAGTGGTGAGGAAAAACTCCCTGAGATGATATGAGAAAGAAACCTTGAGAGGAACCAGACTCAAAAGGGAACCCATCCTCATCTGGGTGTAATGGATAGTGCAATTATAAATAAATCCTTTCTAAAACTGTGTACATGGACAAATAGTGCAATTGTGCAACCAGTAAATTCATCAGTTTTCACATGAAGTCCAGTTTGTTAAACCTATCCAGTGTCCACTGATGGAGTCCTGAGTACAAAGCTGTTCACGGCAGCAGCAGCCCCAAAGCCATTCCTTTCTAGCTGTGAAAAATATTTTAACTACATATCCATCCTCTTTCAGCACAGCCATTGCTCAGATATAACACAGCACTCTTCGTAGGAATTGTACACAACACTACACAGTTACAGCAACATTTTCTTTCCCTCTTCTTAAATTTGTGCAACTTAAATCAGTCAGGTCAAGTACAATCCAAAACAAACCAAAAAGTGTCCGTCGTCCATGTGGACTATCCGAGCGGATGAATAGGTGTTTTTGGTTTCATTTCCACAACGTATTTATTTCTGTCATAATGCTTTTTAATGGGTTATGTTTTTATTTTATTCTATTTTTTAAAATTTAGTTTGTAATCTTGCATTGCAATCTATCACACTGCAGTTACTGTTTATCTCCTCCATATTAAGTGTTGATGAATTGTTGGGAAAGCTCAAACCTCATTTATGAAATGACGTCCTGCTGGCTGTTTCAGGTCTCTGCTCTGGATCAGGAGGTCATTGAGGTCGATCCTGACACCAGAGACATGCTGAAGATGCTGGTAAGTCCTTCTAGCCATTATAGATTATACAGGATGTCCCAAAAGTCTCCATACACAGGGGACTGTGTTTGCCAGAACCACATCGGTTGTGCCTTCATCAGTGGATGTTTGTGGACATCTACTTCTCGGTTGGTCCGTAACACTTCCAGTCTTTTTGAATTTGTTAAGTTTGGCAGCAGGTTGTGTGTGATGTGCTTGCCGAGTTTCCTGTTAAAGTCCATCGCAACCTTGCGACAGCTTCCCGATCCAGCCATGAGAATGATTTCAATACATTCATCTTTTGTCAAAGGCATTCTTTAAGGCTATCTGGAAAAAATATATATATAACGTGCTAATTTCCCCTATGTATGGAGCCTTTTGGGACACCCTGTAGATGTTGCAGTGTTTTCCAGTGATTCTCCATAAAGCAGGAACGCTGAACTGAGAGTCTGTCAAATTCACATACATAGCAAGCATTTTAGTAGTTTGATTACCTTTAGATAACGTAAAATTATAAAATTCTCTCTTTTTTTTTTTTTTTTAAAACTTTAGTTAATTGGATAGTTAAGTGGTCTGGTAAGACAGGAATAAGTAAGAAACTCAAGTTGTTTAAAAAAAAAAAAAACGTCTTTACACCGTCACATATCCAGAATAACACTTAAGTTGTATAATATTGATATAAAATTAATAATGACCATATATGGACACTTTCATGTTAAATATCTGGCTTCTAAGTCTGAAGGCTTAAGCTAAGGTTAGTTTTTGTAGTTTGGCTGTCAGCTGTTATGCAAAGTTTATAAAGTAATTAAAATATTTTTGTTGTTGTAAAGCAGTTTTAGCTGCATGCTATTTTTCAGTAGAAATCAAATATAACAATAACAATAATAACCACAGATTTGATAATGGAGACTGTGGTACTGCAGCTGTAAAATCATTTTTCTGTTCCAGAAAGAACAGATGCGACACACCAGCCTGTTACATCATCATTAGAAATCATATTTAAAAATAGACGTAAATCACATTACTATTTGTGCAAGCTGAATATAAACATCAGAAAGTAAAATTCCTTTGTATTGTACACTGGTGTGAGATTACTCAATTATCGACGTCATTAGAAAAAAGATTTAATCCCTTAAGTGGTAAGAGCTGTGGAAACAGGGAACTGATGTTGACTTGGGTTTTATTTTACAGGACTTCGGTGGCCTCTCCACGCTGCAGGTTACTCAGCCAGCCATTGGAATGAACTTCAGAACTCCCAGAGTCTAATTACTTCCAGTTAACGAAGAAATAAAGACAAATGAATTCTCAAATGCATGCAGTGATTGTTTTTATTAATATAAATGTGTGGGGTTTTTTTTTTCCCCCCTTTTTTTTTTTAAATAGATCACACTCGGTCTGGCTTAGAACTGTCTGTTCCTGTGCCGATAATCATCGCTCCTCTCTGTAGTCTAGTCTAATGATTTCGCTTGGAGCTGAAGCTATACAGACTCTCTAGCACTAACCGTAAAGTAATTTACTTGTGTGGTGCTTGTTCACATAGTTAAAAAGCACTTCTAAATGCATTTAGAGCACACAACTGAGCAACAAAGGAGCTCTCCTTCACATCTACAGGCAATTTAGCATACAGGAAACCCAGACAGTAACCCGAGCTCGAGGACTAAACCCAGGACCCTGAAGCTGTGAGGCAAGAATCCTGCAACATTTTTACAATTGACCCCCAGAACAAAATGCAGATTGTCTGAATCATGTTAAAGTTTAAAGGAGTAAAAATCCATCAACAAAATGAAGACATGAAAAATAGTTCTGAAAATAGTTACCTTATAAGTAGACAAGAGTCTGACTTCTTCAGAGTCTGGATTAAAGGTTTCAGTGGCCTGTCAGTAGCAGGACTGGACAGTGAGGTCACTATCCAGGTAGTTGATGCCTGACACTCAGATACTCAAGATTTCAGGGCAAAAAGCCTTCACTTGGTCACACGGTGACATTTCTATCACTGTGTAGTAATTATTCATACCATATGCAAATATTTTTAAGATCTAATATTATCCTTATTGATGCCTGAGAAAAAAAACAGTGTATTAGGAAATAAGACGTCACCCACAATCATATTTTAGAACTTCTTTTTTTTTTTTTGAAAAAGCCACAGATTATTCTACAGACAGCAAAAAGATCTTTGTACAGAAATAAGCAACAATAAAATTCCTCATCTGGAACACAGTAAAACCTGTCGCTCAAATACCATTTCAGAGGCAACAAAAAAACAAAGAAAAAAAAAAAATGACCAAGACCAGCTGCCTACTGCTAAGCTATGACACTACATTACACAAATATAGCTTTATATTGAAAACACAGGATATGTAAGAAATGTTTTTTTTCCAGAACCTGTTGAAAAAAGTGCAAAAAAGGTTTACTGTCTAACAACATATTTTATACCAAATAAGTCGCCCAACTGTTGAACGTGTTCCTGTAACCCGGCGATTCCTTACAGTCATACTGACATTCAAGAAGATGTAAAATGTGACACGATAGTAATCCAAGTCGAGCAAATGATACGATTGCAGTGATGCTGTTCTTTGGGTAAAAGGGACATGATTTCCAGCAGGAGAACATTTGTGTTGGCAGCCTGGGAAAACCCTTCATATGGTGAAATTTTGATACTTTCTACTGTATTTTTCTATTTTGCATGTTTCTTAACCTCTAGTATTTTAGCCACAGTTATTGGTTAGTGTAATATCCGCTTCATTGTCCAGGAACTTGATCAAAGACTGTGTGAGAAAATCACACTTAGCTAGTGAGGATTTGGACATCTGTAGACAGACTTAAACTGCCTGCAGGAAGGTAGCCTGTGCAAGGTTAAAAAGTAAATAAAAACATTTCCACATTTTTTTTTGGTGAAATATATTTATGCTTTCTTAAAATGGACGTGTCATTGTATGTTTTAGGCAGAATAAAATCAGATTTTCTTTCCATCTTTTTTTTTTTAATTTGCTAGAATCAGCCACAGTGACATCCAACGGGTTTTTCCAGACTGCCACATTATTCATTTTTCATTCACATTGAAATTCTTCATATAAAATGGCTACATGAGAGGAACAAAAAGGAAAGAAATAAAGAACGATCACTGGGAGTCCTGTTCGGAAGGTTTGCACTTGACATCCTGATGTGTCGTGTGTGTCTACATCTCATAAAATTTAAACTGATACTGAGAATGTGTATACTGCATTTTCCTGTGTCTATGTCTGTGTAACATCAGTTTCCACGTTTCAGTCCATATGAAGTTGAATTAATGCTAAAAAAAAAAATCTGTAGAGCACCCGACAGGAAACTGAATGTAAGCCGTAGTCTAGCAGCCAGCGCACCCATGATCTCGCAGCTCCATACAAGAGCAAGTCTGTATATCACAGTGGCAGGTGACGCACAAGCGGTGGATTTTTGCTTCCCTCCTTGAAGGATGAGTGTCCGTGCAGACAGAAGTGTAAGGCAATATTCTGAAAGGAGCTCCCATTCGGAAAAATCTTTTCGTACCGAGGATAAATCAACATCACGCCATCCAAGCTCCAGAGAAAACGGAGCGTCGGGTCTCAGAGATAGGAGACCCGTAAGGCTGATGCACTTTCCTCTGAAAACATTGCTATTGTGAAAAAAATATGAGGCAGTTTTGACCTTATATACATATCTATAAGCGTATATGTATATAAAATAATACAAAAAAACATAGAAAATAATAACAACATGGCACAATAGATGACATACAAAAAGGAACGCTGTCGCTTAATCAAAATGCGTAATACAAAAATGTTATGAAAATAAAAGGGACAGTGTCCAATGTTCACCTCACTGGAACGGGTGGAAATATATATAGATAGAGAGATATAGAGAGAGAGATCGAGAGATACAAAAACGCACAAATGAAACACTGTAAATTGTGCCTTGAGCACCAGCACGAACACCAGCATATTGTAATCTTCCTTTTTTTTTTTTTTAAATTCGTAAGGTAACAAACAGCGTTCTCCGAAGCACAAAAAAAAGTGAAACGTTCCCGAAGGAATCAGTACCCAAAATGTTTTTCACTCCTTTAACCGAAGGCCATTTCCTTCCTGAGAGTTAGCAAGGCAAGCCAAAATGTTCATTTTCTCTCATTCGGTTCTGTAAAGGACTGAGAACTCTGTCCATGCCGTGGCGGGTTGTGGATAAAAGTAAGGGTGTGTGTGTGTGTGTGTGTGTGTGTATATGTGTGTGTGTGTATATGTGTGTGTGTGTGTTAGGGTGCAGGGATTGTGCTCAGGCCGTCGTGATGGCGTTTAGGTCCTTCATTAAGCCCTCCAGGTGGGCCATCTCCTCTGACAGCTCGTCCTTCTCGTACTTCTGAGAAAGAGGGAGAGGGTTAATGCAGGAGGGAGGGAAAGAGAACAGGCTTTGAGGAGGTTAAGTTTTGTTTTTAGGGGTAAGCCCAGGAATGGAAGTTTGGGAAATTTGAGAGTTATAAAGGAGATAGGCAGTGGAACTGTAGAACAGAAGCATCACCAAAAGATACAAAGATAAAACGTTCACAAGCACGAGCATTCACAAACATAACAGGATTTGTTTTTGTCATTGATGCGGGGCAAACGGGGACAACGTAGCAGGTTGAAAATAACATTTACAAGGATGCAATAACGTCAATTTAACAAGCAGCCAAAAAAGTTTCATAGTTAAAAGGGAGGGCAGAGAGCAGGGATGTGAGAGAGAGAGAAGATAAACCAGATTAAACTTCCATTTTAAATGCAAAACATTTCCACATCTAGCTACAGCACAGTGTAGAAGTTTAGATAAAAATAAACCTTACATCAAATGAAGACTTCTAGTGAGTCAGGTATCACAGACGTTCCTTCATCATCACATATAACAAAATTAGTCTAATGGTGTTACAATTTTCTGACTATTACTGTCACAAAGTGCTAACACTGGAGACTCCTTCAATAAATGTAAATATGCATCTCTTTACAGAAAACTCCGCATATCAGTGATTATCTGTGTTGCACCATGGTCCAGGAGAAACGACATTTCGTTCCAAATGTATACATGCTATACAGAGGAATGACAATAAAAACCCACTTGACTCTATGTTAAATAACAACACGGTTTTTAACCTGATTATTATTAGACTTAGATTATGCGGAGCATCCACTCTACAAGTCTCTACGAATGAGCTGTTACTATAGAAACGATAACATATTAAAACGCTTTGGAGATGCGAGAATTCCACAGTGCTGTGATATAAAAAAAAATATTAATAGTTTTTGCAAATTCCTTTACGAATTCCTCCAGTCTCGAACATCTCTGTTCTTACTCTTCTTTTATATCAGTTCTGGAGACCAACATGTTCCTGGCAAATCTTGCTTTTGGTTCTTTTAAAACTTTTTGTCTTATTGCAGGATACTCTCACATTTCAATATTGAAAGTGGGGGATGCAAACTTTTGCACTCAACACTATATATGGATTGCAAAGCTAGATAGTAGAAACTAACCATTTGTATTTGCATTCAGTTGTATTTCTTGTGATAATGTTGATTTACTGTTGTTTCCTGGGCTGATATAGAGTGTGTGAGACAGGCAGTGATACTCACACTCTCACATTCCTCCAGCATTCTGCTGCTGTCTGGCACGTCTGGTGCGTTGGGCACGATTACTGGCATTGGCGTCCTCGTCCTACCCAGCGTCCCGATGGAGGCGGTCTTGACCGAGTGAGGACCTGAAAACACCACCAGACATGTTTCATGATATGACGATAACCCGATAATCCTGGCTTTTGTTATATGAAAGGTATGTCCTGTTAACGACATCAACCCGTTAATCAGGGTTGCCAGATATGCAACAAAATCAGCCCTATGGCCAATGAAAACTAGCCTCAAACTTTTGCTTTTCAAGTCCAATATCATGATTTCTATTTCTAAATCTACTATAATATTACAATCAACAGAACATCATAATCATTAATGTAATAGAGCCAAGTACATTTGATTAATTCAGTATTAAAAATCACACTTTTCCCAAAATAGATATTTAAACAAAATAATCTTGTATTACTACATACTATATTGCTGATTTTATTCAAGACTCGATTTGCATCATCATATTCATAGCGATTTATTTACCATTATGAAACCTGCGAAACATTGGGACATCACTGAGCTCATACGTGACGCTTCCCGAATCAGGGTTTTATACATAAGCACTGAGAAAGTCTCCAATCTCGTGTGTTAGCAAATTTGACCCAAATGTTAGTCTATAACATTAAAAAATCAATTCAACTTTTGGTTGAATGAAATGCAACAAATGTAATGAAACTGATATCATCAGATAGACGCAATGTCATAATGTGTTATTCATATTTATGTGTTAGTTAATAGCCTCAACAACTATTCTTCATATTAGTTCAGAATTTACATTAATTTAGGTTATTTTAATATAATCCACTGTTTAGGCATAAGCGATAAATGTGTTCCTGTTCAGTCATTATTTAGTGATTATTTAGAAATTATTTAGTAAGTAGACTGAAGTGTAATGTGACAATTTAAATTCAGTCTGCAGTGTGTCTAAAAAGGCAGGGTTGCCAGGTGTCAGTAAAATTTCCAACCCAACTATTTTTTGAAAATCGCACAAGAAATTTGGGCATTGCTAAAGGGAGACATACTTCTCTTCTTTTCTCCCTCTCACTGTGATGCACACACATTTCTGATTAGCTGATTTCCTATCAGCAATATGCCTTTTTATCATCTGGTGCAGCCATTATTCCCTCTATAATCCCCCTTTCCCTCGCCCAATTGTTGCAATATGTCTTACAAAAAAAAAAAGGTTCTGTACCTCACAGATACGCAGTCTAATCTTTCTCTTTGTTTGCGGATTATATTTAATTTAGATTATTTGCTTTAAAACAGGATCTTGGTGGCCATGCACTATTTTAGACTTGTTTTTTCTATCTGCAACCGTCTTTCAAAATCAAATTTGGTGTAAAATACGTAAACCTAGCAACCCCGGACAGACTTAATGTCGATATGTTGTCTGATATGATCAATCCCTGAAGTTTTATGTGGATTTATTTCCTTTGTGTCGTTGCAGACCACATAAATATACAACTGCATACTATCAAGTGCACTGAAATTCATCTAGATGCCCAGCATCTTATTCCACTTGATGAGAATGACGCCTCATTCAGCACCGTCAATCCCAAACAAACACTCGTACCTGTCTGAGAGAGCAGGGGTGTGTTGGGCAGAGCGACACCCTCGTAGGCGGAGCCGTGGGCGGGCACAGAGGGCACGGCGAAGCTCTTGAGAGGGTGTGTGGGGCGCACGTGTGCTGTTGGGGGGTTGTAGCTCGGCTCGTCCTCAGCCGCTGAGCTGTGATAACTGATGTCAGTCTCCGAGTGATCGATGGAGCAGGAGGGCTGAGCTGAAGCAGGCAGCAGGTCTGTAGTGGGAGTGTTTCTCACTGACTCTGTAATCACAGCCACAGTCACATCACACCACACACTCACCCCTAATACATACGTCTGCTAGGAAAGAGCCTGCTATTATGTGTGACAACATAGATGGAATTTGATGGAAATGTGACCATATATGAAATGGAACAAGAGATTAGAAGAAAGCAGTATATATTAAGGGTTCAGAAAAAAAATGCTCTTAATGCAGTTATACTGTAAAGCACTGCAAATAAAAATCTAAATCAGTATGTATCTAACCAAAGCAGAGCTGTGCAAGAAAAAGTTGCTGCTTTGCTTACACAGCCTTGACTTATCGGATGATAACTTCGACTAACCCATTTCCTTTACCAATATCCTTGATGCTAATATTTAGTGTTTAATTTAGTCAGGACACATGAGCAGTAGGCATGGGAGATATGGCAAAGATATCGTATCAGCATACTACGAAACATCTTCACAGTGTAAGATATATATCACAATAAAATTTTGCTGAGATTTTGCTAATGAAGTGCCAACAAAGGACAGTACAGGTTCAGAGATTTTTGTTCAGCATTCATAAAAAATAAAGGCTAGGAAAATAAAACTAAAATGTAAAATAAAACAACTGGTATGAAAATATGACTTTTAACGAATGGGCAAATTACAAAAATATGACGGTACTTGAAGACTTTTTTTTTTTTTTACAATATATGATATACATAACAATATAAGAAATAAATAATTTTAAAAAATGCTTTTATTTAATGTATTCCAAAATAAATTTTTTACCAATTAAAAGGAGAAAAAGTTTTTAAGAATATGTCAAAAAAAAAAAAGCATCCTAAAACATTTTGTACAATATTGCAACATCAACTGATTGAAGTTGTTATTTAAAAAAAGTTATAAAAAGATATCACAGTATGTACGATATCTCAGAAAGCTGTATTGTGACATAATTTATCATGATATCAGTATCATACAGTCATATTTCCCAGCCCTAGAGTGCAGTGCATCTCACCCACCAAACTTATACAGCATAACTGCATTGAGATCTGCTACATCTGTAAAGACCTTTTTTTTCTAAACCCAGTCAAAAGCACCAGAGTGTAAGAAAAGACGGCACATGCTTCTCCTGCATGGATGTAGCATCTTTTCTACGCTCTGCAGGGGCTGCTGGCTCACCTGGTGACTCGGCCCTGTCTAGATAAGAGATGGAGGAGGTGAGGGGCCGCGGGCTGCTCGTGTGTTGCAGATAGTTGTGGGTCGGGGAGGCCAGGCTGCCCAGGTGATAATGGTGGTGATGGTTATCAAGGGAATGGATGGGGTGAGCGCTAATCACGGCTGCGGATGGATATAAATAACAGAGAGGCCATGTTTTTACACTGACACACACACACACAAAGCCATGAACGCATGGGGAGCACTGTTTATATATGAGACACAGCACATGCAAACAGAACCACACTGACCAAAAAGACATGTCTTAGCTTGCGCAAAATTAAGATTTTCTTAACCATGCATGAGGACGAGTCTACATAATCAGCTCTGAATTTATAAGCCCTTCAAAGTGTAGTGTGCTAAAAAAAAACGGATCCCAAGGAGGAAGGACCAGGAGCACTTACGCTGAGGGGGCTGAGCATCAAAGGGCATCATCATTTTAGGTCTCATTCCCCGACGACCTGCCAGTGTAGACATGCTCTCCTCTGACTCATGGCCTGCAAACCAGAGAGTGACCAAGCCTTTGAGAGAGCGAGCCATGCTTGTCCAGGCATCACCACAGCCTGTTTGCTAATTTTCCAGGTTTAACAAGCTGTTTTTCTCCACTAGGGGGCACTAAACAACCATTTACAAAGCATTTTAAAGGTAGACCCTAAACTGGCTGAAGGGCATTTTTGCAGGGAAAAAAGCAAAATAAAAATATACAAAACAAAAAAGAACTCACTGGCAGCACACACAAAGATATTAAGCACATTTAGGCAGGTTTTCAAAGACAGAAAACCAAAATGGTAGAAGCAATGAATGAAGCAGGACCGCATGGCTGGAGATGGGCTAGAATGAAGGTCTCACCACGGTACGAATTGCGTCTCTGGAGGATCGGGTCCATGGTGCCATCTACAGGAGTGATGTCCTGGGAGGAACGTGGAATCGGGGTGTCCGTCATGACTGGATTGGGCTCAGGTGACTTATCGATGGGTTTGAGCTCCAAGCGCTCATGGTGGATCCAAAGATCAGGTGGCTTGAGGTCTTTAGAGTTGCCTTTGTACTTGTGCGAGCCATTGCTGGACTTGCAGGCTGCCCTTTTCCTAAAGATAAAATCAATTGTTTAGAGGTCGAGGACAAAAACGTGCCTCCTTCAGCATGGACTGCGGAGCTGTGGAATGAACTCGGACCTAACATACAGCCTTGCATGGATCGCCATTACCTTGAGTCTCGTACTTACTTTTTTTGCTGGGAGGTGGAGCGGCGTGAGCACAATAAAGCTCCCACCACCAACGCGATGATGATGAAGCCTCCCACGGACACGATGATGACGATCACCAGGATGTGGTTTTCACTACCAGGCATCCCTGATTTCCCTTAAATACATCAGAATTACTGCTGTTAGCACATTGTGATCTTTCACAGAGACTTTATACATCAACCATATACATGAGTACTTGTGGGGAAAAAGAAGAAAAAAAAAAAAAGAAAAGTTTATTTCTTGAGTTATGGCTGCACTATGCGGTCCACTCTGAAGTGATCATAACTGCCCTAATGCCTCTGAAGATTACACCCTCACAGTGTACGGGTGTAAAATAAGACCCATTTGAAGTGAAATTAACATCAAGTTTCAAACCTGAAGCTAGGTAGTATGCTAATTTACAAAGTCAAAAGGTGTTAATATTCAGCTAAATAATGTGGAGTATGAAAACAGGCTAAATCATTAGATATTTTTCCACAGATTTTCCCAGCCTTGCATACAAATACACAAGCTATGCCATAAAAGCATGGAACCTACACCAGACAGCTTACCTACTACAGCACTACTTTTGTCTGTTTTGTTCCTTTTGATTATAATTTACTACTTGACGTACATTTTTAAGGGAGCTCATCATCACTGCCATGTTTTTTACAGGAAAACTAGCACAAAGAATCTTGGGAGATTCAGCTGGAAACTTCAGTAATGACTATGCATGTTCTCATGCCTGGTCCAGGAGAAACCCCTGTCCTGCATATTTTAGGTTTTCCCCTCTCCTCAAGTCAGCAACTTATATTGTACTCTTTGCACTACTGTCACTGGATTCACTTTCTAACAGAACTGTGTACTGGTCGGCGCTGCACTGGGACTTACTGTGCCCATTGTCTATCCCAGTAGTCATTGTACTGTCTTGTGCTGTCTGCACATGTTTGCTCTTGTGCTCTTTATGTATAAATTTATGTAGTCCCTTGCAGTTTTGTGTTGTTCTGTGTTTGTCTTATGTAGCACCTTGGTCCTGGAGAAACGGTGTTTCGTTTCACTATGTACTAACTGGCTGTATATGGTTGAAATGACAATAAACTCCACTTGACTTGACTTGTGTTAGAGCAGGGAAAACAGTAAAATGTGCATGACAACGTTCTCCTGGACCAGGGTTGGGAACCTGCACTTTACACATGACAAATAGCTACCCTTGGCATTTCCCCTTTCATATTACCTTGCACAGGTCTACCACTTCATAATGGACAGCATCACTGGTTACCATATATCTCAGATTAAAAAGGAAATAAAGAGACTTTACCAATACCAGGGTCTAGTGTAGCGGCTCGGCCTGGTTTCCCGGGTATCCCAGAAGCTGAATGAAAACCAGAGAAAAACAGGTGAGAAGTTTCCAAACATGGTTTCCAACAAATCTCTAGCCATTAATCAGCTTGACAAGCTCATGATATGCTCCTCAATCCCCACAACTGTAATTACATCAATCACATCAATCTGTACAAGATCGAATGCGGGCAAAAAAAGGACTGCTCTAGTTACATATTGAGTTCTTTTCACATGTGTCACTTGCAGATAAAACCAGTGAAGGAAAACTTTTAAGGGTAGTTAGGTGAGCTAATCATCCGGTTTCTGCATAAGCACCAGCAGCTGAATCTACGCCTCAAAGCTCATGAGAGCAGAAACAAAGAGCAGAAACAACAAGCGGTTGGAGAGATAAGGAAGGAAAGAGCAATTACCTTGGTCATTAGCCATTTTGTCAGATGATTCAGCTAGCAGGCCAGAGGAGAGAGAACACAGAGCAGAAAGGTTAAAGGGAGTGCCGTGAAACAAGAGACGGGCCGGGCCGTGTTGTGTGAGTTATCACACAGAAAGAGAGACAAGCAAAGGGAAGTTTTAGATATGAGAAAAAAATGCTGTTAATAATCCAGAATTTCCTCCTTTTTGAGTCAAAACTGAGATCTGTTCAGGTGAAAATAAAACTTAAAAAAATGCAATAATGCAAAAAAACAAAAAAACAAATCGTATTTCCATTAACATTCATGTCATTAAGCAAATCAGGATTTGAGGTGATTTTAGTTCAGTAAGATTTATATTCAGTTCTGTCTTGTTTTACATTCCCTGAATTCTCTGAAGTCATAGTTATTGAAAAAAAAAAGCAGAAGCGTTGTCTTCAGGTGTATCCTGTACTGCTTTTTCAAGAGGTCAAAAATCGTAAATGCTTTGGCTAAAGCGTAAATGTCGGCATAAATAGTATGTCAAAATAGATGATGCTTTAGTTAAAAAGAATTAATTAATAATGTTAATTTGAAGTTTGAATTTTGATTTTTATAGCTATTTAAATATCTTTAATATAAAGGAGAATTTATTTATGCTTATTTGTATTTTATTCGCAACTATTCAATTAATTGTTCTACTTCTCTAAAGAATTCTGTTAATGTAATACAGTAAATACAGTATGACATGTACATGTTGTGTAAACATGTACATGTTGTGTGAATACAGTATGTCTGCTTCTAAAGACATTCTTCCTAATGTGTATACCTTTAAGAGTGCGGAACTGGACTGCCTCAGACATAGGCCCCATGCCCTTGGAGTTGCGAGCCTGGATTTTAAAGTAGTATGCTGTGTCAAGGGTCAGCTCCTGGATCTGATGGGTGAGTCGGTTCCCCACCACCGGCTCAATCACCCAGTCATGTACCTCAGCATTTACATCAGTGCTGTAGTAGATAATGTAACCTGAGACAAAACAAAACAAAACACAGAGAGGAGTATTTACAGATTAAGCTGATGAATCACTTACTGATGTTGCTGCTTATAGCACAATAATAATGAAGAGAGAGCTCTGTTATTATTGTTTTGCTTTAGCACCTGTAATTTTGCCATTGGCTTCAGAAGGAGGCTGCCAGTTGACTATGATGGTGCGTGGACGACCCTCCTTACTGACCACTGTCACGTCTTTTGGGGCTGAACTGGGCGCTGAGGGAAAATATTATAATCGATGATTCAGAATCAACAGTGAGTGAAAATAAAAGAATTCAAACGCTGTTCCATCACATGCAGAGATCTAGTGCTAATGGAATAAGATGAGTGGTGAATGGATGAAACTGGTATGTGCGTTTGACTGGCTTACTGGCTTCTAACGTTGTCCCATGAGCCGTCATACTCCATGTGCTAGTTTTCCTGCCTTTAGTGACCATGACGGAGAATTCATACAGAGTGTTGGGCTTCAGACCTGTCACCATGTGACTCAGGTTGGTGGTGTTGGCCGTCTGAAAACAAGTCAGAGATGTGAGTTAAGGTGCCAGAGAGGGAAAAAAAATTCTGCAGTTTTGTCTTCACTTTTGTCTAGAACTAGTCATGAGCATAAATAATTATTCCTGGCCAAAAATGGAAGACTCCAGACTAAAATCTGAAACTGAAATTGAAAACCAATGTTTTTTTGGTACCCTTAGACCAAACCCTTCGATTTAGATGAACTGTACCTTGAACTTGGTGTTTGCTGGTATGTTGGTCTTCCAGCGCACTGTGTAGTAGCGCGCATCCGTGATTTTCTGGTTCTTGGGCAGCGAGTTGTCAGCCCATGTGACTTTGATGGTGTCGTGGCTCAGAACTGAAGCCTGAACGCCCACGGGAGGCATCATGGGAATGGGGTCTGGTACTGGAGTGTATGGAGGATGGAAAAGTTCGTACAAATCAACATCAGGGTCTATGGGGTCTGCAAGCAGTTAACACAATGTCCCATGGCAAAAAAAAATAGGAGGAATAAAAATGAAAGCCATGAACAATAAGAATAGAAGAAAAAGGGAGATTGGGGTAAATGAATGGGTCCACAATGAAGGGGCAGAACCATGTTAATGAGTTAAAATGGGGGTGCAGGGAGCCAACATGGAGGCAGGATTGGGAGGGAGAGAGAGAGAGAACATTCTATTAGAACAGGATATCAGGAGAGACGGTCACAAATCATAAGGATACGTCTATTTCTACAAGACTGAGGACTGGTCTGTTGAGGAGAATAGCTTAGTTCACTACCAGCTATATTAATAAAAGTAGAAAGAGACCCATCAGTAAGACAGTGAAAAATACTTCATTTTTTTTTTTTTATCATTATTCATTCATTCAAACCAATCTGAGCTGACATTACATTCTTATTGTACAGACATAAGAAGCATCACACCACTGTAGCCTAACGTCCTCCAAAGCTATGAAAACACTGGCCTTGTCCTGCTCAAGGTTTCACTTTATTGTGCTACTGCACAATAAAGAACCTTTTCGATGGAGGAAAACAGAGCACACACAGTGACGCACACACAGTTTAGAGGTCTCTTGAGAGCCGGAACAAGCACACTGGAGTGTAACACGTATATACACATGCTGTATATCTAACTATATCTTTCCAATTCTTGTTGCTAGGTCACAGACACAGAGGGTTAAACAGCAGCAGGACAATACAACCCTGTTCAAAATCTGACGGTATTAAATCAGTGGCCGCTCACCTGACAATAAAACACACTATAAACCACCTGTTTTCCAAAGCACTGGCGCCAAAAACATTGCTGCTCCACGAAGAGAGGAAAAACAAAAACAAGTCTCTGGCTCGAGTCCTTCATGGCACAAATATGCTCAGAAAGAAAAACAGTGGAGCTGCTTTCCACAGTTCTGCAGTAATGGAGCACACTAATTTGTAAAGCTCACTGTGTTAGCAGGAGGTAGCTATCTGACAGGAATTGTAAGAGTACCCTGTTTTAAACCACAAATAATCAATTATTAATGCCTAAAAACTACTCAAACAGCTTAGGAACATCTCTATAAATACCAGGATCTATAACTATGCCATTTTGATTTTCCCATAAAATCAATACCATTAGCTAATTCAGCTAGCCAGCTAGTTAACTGTCAGTAAACTAGCTTTCATTTGTTACAGTGGGATTTTAGTATTAGAGTCTGTCATATTCTCTCTTACTTAACTTTAGCTAAAACTACTGTTAAAAAATATAAACCTTAACAATTTTAAGACTCTGTTTATCACTAACATTAGCTACGTTAGCTTTGTTAAGTTATACAGCTTAGCATACAGGTTGCTAAAAATCTTCAGTTACCAGATGAGTCAGCATTTTTGGAGTTGTTTTGTGTTGCTTTAAAACTCTAGCAAAAATATATTGTTGAGAAATCTGAATAATAACATAATAAAACAAACAAAGATGCAGAATCAATTTAAAGCTTGAAAACACACTCTCTGCATGTTTTTGCTAATCACTAGCATTAACAAAGTACTTATCAGGCTAATAAACTAGCTCACATTTGTCATATTACTTATATTATTTAAGAACATATAACAATCCCAATGTAGTTTATCACTACCAGTAGCCAAGTTAGCAAGACGGTTAGCTAACCCATCAAATGACAAGTTGGGTGTGTGTGGGTGTGGGTGTGGGTGTGGGTGTGGGTGGGGGGGGGGGGGGGGGGGGGGGGGTGGGTGTGTGTGTGTGTGTGTGTGTGTGTGTGTGTGGAGGTGGCGGGGTGGCAAATTACTATAACAGCTAACATTAGCTAGCTAGTCTGATACACAGGTTCAAGACCTGTCTTAAAGTGGCTAAGTACCATGCACATTGTACCATGACAGGTTCAAGCCATTAAGCTATTTTTCACATTTAAGCTCACATGCAACACTTTCTGAATGTCTCAACATACTCTTGATTTTAAAAGAAAACAATAAACTAAAAACTCACTTTTCTATTGGATTCATAAATCTGACCCAAACAATGTATACAGTCAAAATCAGCCATCCAGTAGATGCTAGCCAGCCCTTTAAATATATTTCTTTTAATTCAGGGGTACTTTCAGATGAAAAGATCTAGTGAAATCAACTCATGTCTGATTTATTATCTATACACTGCTCTTCAAATCTGAAATACCCCCAGACGCTAAAACATGAAGAGAAATCGTATCTGATAAGAGAGACTGTGAGAGTGGGAGCAGTGGGTGGTCCTGGAAGCGCCCTGCAACTCGCCGTATTTCAGTGAGAAAGGAACGCATGACTCAGACCCAGCACAGCACGGCATGCTGGGAAAGAAGAGGAGTGTACCAGGAGCGAAAACCATGGGTGTCTTCTCAAACTCAGCCATCCAATCTGTTTTCCTTTTTTTGTTTCGGATCTGAATGCTTGAAACATAAATCTGCCATTTAAATATTTAGCACAAGGACATATCGAGACACTCTGTGCTCAGAGATAAAGCCTCGAATCTTAATCTGAAATGTTTCCTGCTGTCCCTAAAATCCTGCCTAGACCCTGCTGAAATAAAAAATCTTTTCTCAGACCCACAAAGTATTAAAACAGAAGCACTGACTCTACTGACAGAATGACAGCTACTCATTCCCGGCGATCCTTTATTCTCAAAGCGTATCGTTATCATGAATAATCAACAAAGTTATGGCTAGCTTGCATATTGGATTAGTAAGTGTTTAATCAAAGCTCTGCCTTTGCCTTGCACACACAGTCTTATTACACAGAGCCGCTTAAAGCTGTCCCTGAAGTGCTAATGGTTTAGTTGGAAGCTCATAATCACGGGATTGTCAGAATGAGAACGCTGGCAACAAGCACAATCTTTAAAAGAATTAAGACTGAGCCGACATTCAGAATTCATCCTTTTACTGCTTTTAATGAGAGGCCAGTGAGAGTAATGTCTTTTTAAAGCAAATACTTCAGCGGTTTTCCCACATCTGTAGAGTCTGTGACAAGAATTATCATGTTTCCATGTACTCAGACAAGGAGTGGGAAAGCGGTTTACTTCAAACTCACTTACAGTCTATGCACAGCTGTTAAACTAAAAAAACATTTACGTGAAAGGCATTTTTTAGACGCTTCCATGAATTTATTAGTTAATTGTCTTTGTAAATTGGCAACTTATATTTACTGCCAGTAGCCAACATCGCTCAGAGTAAACATGAACGTTCCTTATGGTGCACAGACACCACAAAACTTTCAGGAAAGTGTTAAATATACATAATTACAATGCTTGCAAGGCAACTACTGTTATTGTCTTTTCCTTCTATGTGTTAGTACTCTTGTTTTTAGTATCCTAACATGTTTCTAGAATTAAATCAGCAGCTTATTTTAGAGACTCTGTTTAAACTCTGCTTTGTAGATCTTTTCAGCAAGAATTAGGAAATATTTGTCTTTCTTTTTCTTACTCTCTGCCTTTTGTGCATTTTCTTTTCTTCTTTTTCAGTATTTTCCCTCCCTGTTTACACATGTTCCTATTTTCTCCTTTTTTCTCCTTTCCTTTCTTTGCCTCTTCCTTCTTACTTTTCCTTTCCCCTCTTCCTCCTTAAATTTCCTTTCCTGTTTCATCCTTACATCTCCTTTCCCTCTTCCTCTTTTTTCCCTTTGTATTTCCCTTCTTTTTCTTCTCCTCTTTATCAAAACATTTTATATCTGTCTCATCTCAACACCTTATTGTTAGATGGCTGTAGTTCTGAATTTGTATTCTATAGTAGTGTTTTGTAGGTTTTCTTTTTTGTCTCAGAAGAGGGCAATATTAAAGTTCTTGTCTGTGGTTATAGATTAGAGAGAAAAACACTTTAAAAGACAGTGGAGAAGTGTCCATCTTAGCTTGGCTTTGCAGTTATCACATGAAATCGTATTGCCACAAATCAACAAACATTGAAACACACAGTGCTGGCAGCTCCACTGCCAAAAAAATCCATTAATCAGGCTAAAAAATCAGTCATGGAGCAGCACCAGAACTGAAATATCTGTGTTCAGAGCTACATTAGCAATGTGAGTAAGAGTGATGGTGCTGGTGTTGGTCTACCTGTCTGGGGTCGTGTGAGGGCACTCTCGTACACCGGGATGCCCTCACCCACGTTGTTGAAGGCTTTCAGCGTGATCACGTAGTGCGAGCTGGGATCTGGCGAACACAGAAAGAGAAATCATTTAGCTAATCAAGCCAGCGGCTCCTCAGGGACCCTCGGTCATATTCATCACCGTGGCGGGGGCGCATATTTAAACACCATTATTGATTCCCTTTCTCATGTAATTAGGCAAATTATGAGAGGTTCAATTACGCACATTTTCTTTGTGTGATTTTTTTTTCCTTCCCCCCCGTAAATTTAATTACAGCAAGGCACGGCGATGGTTACTGGAAGATCTCCCGCCTCCCAACATCCATCCCATGTTTCCCTGCTTCTAGCATAGATTATGTTTACTGTTACATGCTTTCAGCTGTAATCAGACACTCAGTAGCTCATGCTAATGAGAATAATGGGCAAAATAAAAACTCTTTAATGTGCTTCTGCAGGAAAGAAACACAAAATTATTTTTTATAACTGCAAATAATAATATTTTAATATAATATTTAATAGAATAGGGGCTCACCAAGGTTCTCGATGTTGTAATATCTTTGTTTGTAGTCAAGTTTAATGGTTTGGCTATGAGGGTTCCCGATTCCGTAGCCTATGATGTAACCTCTAACCACGATGTCCTGGTTCTCTGGAGGAGACCAGCTCACTACGATGCTGTTCACCAGCGGCCGGACGTGTAAAGAACCAGGCACATCAGGGACGCGGGACTCTAAATACCAAACGTGGAGCACATTAATAAATGAAACAGTGAGTTTACAGTAGCAAGAGCATAGCAACAGTGTAGTAACAGTTTCTACCGTCCAAATCGCTCTCGAAGGTCTCAGCAGTGGCCCAGTCTGTTGCAGGGCCTGAGCCGTTCACAGTTATGGCTGACACGCGCACAGAGTACTCCGTGCCACGCTGCAACCCTGAAAAACACAGAAAGCATCACTGAGCTGAAGTTACGGCTGTAAATCAAGCCAGGAAACAAAAGAACAGACTGTCTTTTAGGTTCTTTATAAAAAGGGGGGAAAAAACCTTCAGGCATGTTGTCTGAGGGCTTAGATGAATGAGACTAGGCTTCTTATTCCTGAAATAATTTAGGGCTCAACCCTCTGGGTAAAACAACCAAAATCACCTCCATACTTCACCTGGACGTTTCTCCCGGAATATTAACCTAGGCAAGATCAATATCGCTGCCTGCTAAGAGCGCCCTGATATTCTCAATGGACCTGGTTTATCAGTTTATTTTGTGCGTAAATATTTTCGTAAGTCAAACTGCACTAAAAATTTATGAGTTTCTGTATCGCTGATGTTTTACTTATTCATGTGTGGATGTTGATAAATGGCAAAAACCCGTATATTACCAAACATGTTCACGGCACTGCAAATTGACATTTAGTGATGCCCTTGAAACTCCATAAAAGGCAAAACTCACAAAGAGTTATTTAAAGCAATGTCTAAACGATGAAAGAAGTGAGGAGTGCACTAAATCTTCCAGTAATGCACTCAGCTATTGCAGCTCGTCAGCACACACTAACGCTTCCTCCTTTTATTGGGCATCAATACTTTTGTCTGAATTGACTGGATAGACTTACTTGTGGAATTATGGAACTCATGCCAATTATATGACTCAAAACCTATCAATCGAGGTACACATTTGTGAGTCTCTTTATATGTAAATTAACACTGACATGATGGATTTTCACGAATACCATGTTTTTTTTAATGCAAATGCTCCTGTGAAGGATTTACAAATACACTTGTTCATATACAGGTTGATAAATGAGGCCCAGTGTCCCTTAAAAAATAGGTGTCTGAATAAATCTAATCCTCAGCTCGTGCTGTGTTGCACAGAAAAACATCTTGGCAGGTTATACTGCTTACATGTATCAATAGAACAACATTGTAAAGAGGAAAAGCACTTCAGCTGTCTATAATCTCAGAAATATCAGCAATCTGGTTTGTGCCTTGGGTCTGTTTTGGAATTCAAAGGCACAGTGGCTGCATGCTGTCTTTAAATAACACATAGTGCTTGTAATTGCTTTAAAATGTTAATAAGCGTCTGCTTTGCCACCGTTTGAACACTAAATGCTGAAGAGCCGTGGCTCTCCCCGGAGCACTTCCGGCAGCCACTGATGGAGAACGCAGAGCTGTCCTCCTCTGAGGCTTCGCATCTCACTGTGATGCCTTTGAACTAACAAACATCCCATCATCTCGGCCCAAAGATAATCAGGAATGCACATTAAGTTTATATTCTCTTTGTTGGCAGTTGCTGCGCAATGCGTAAAAAGCTGCTGAAACTGCATTTGAATTTAATGCGTATGTGTTTTTTTGTTTTTTTTTTCATTTTATTAACACGTGTATGTACTTGTATTTAAATATACAGCCACAAGAACACATGCTATATAAAGATCAAAGCAGGGATTGTTTCTAAGGAGAATCTTGCACTCTTATGTAGCTATTATCTTGCACTCTTATGTAGCTGCTGTAGTATGAATGCAGGATTTTATGTGTGTGCAAAAAGTCTTTTGTTCAGAAATAAGGCGACAGAAAATTTGCAGAAATCAATCAAGTGTGACAAAAGTGGAGCTGGTGCTAAATAACAATAAGGAAGGGCTAAAACATGATGAGGCACGCTGTTATAGGAAAATAATTAAAGGCAGAGTGGTACAATGCAGCTCGATTTTATGTAACAGCCAATTTTATATAAATCCCAAAGTGTTTTCTTCCTCTTATACCACAGCAATTGGTCAGTGATTACATTTTTTATGTATTAAAAATATCAAACTGAACTTTTTAGCCATTTATAGTTACATTTTAATGTAACAAGTCACTTATACCAGCTATAATCACACAGGCTCAACAGGCACTCTTTTTACTCTCTTTATTGATTAAAATTGTCATGCTACTGAGAAAACACAAAGCATAAACTCCCCTGCAGTGAAAAACTTAAACGAAGAACTTTAAATCTGACTGTTGCAGCACTCATACTGGAGACTCCATCTATAAATGTTAACAGAAGGCTTCTCCTCACATTTTTTAAATACGTTTAAGGGAAGCGTCTGCAATACAAGTCCCTGTGAATGTTACTATAAAAACAAGAACATATTAGAACAAGTGTATTAACATAAACCTCTGCTTTGAATAACAGTCGGACTTCTGTCAAAGCAGTAGTGTTTTAGAAAACTAATCAACACCTTCTGACCAATCAGAATTAAGGAATTCAATAGCACTGGGGTATGATAAATAGTTTTAGGGCTTGTGTCCATTTTTAGGACTTTTTTGCATTTTTTGACTGCAAATATTCTCAATGCATTGCTCTCCTGCAAAACTTTCTTCTGTGGCACTCGAGTAATCATCATGCATGTCAGATTAGCTACCAGTTTTGACTCACTACTCACAGTTGAATTGAATCACGGTGGAAATGTGTTCTTACTGTGTTAGCAGACAAAGACTGCCTTAGACAAAAGCTACCTTAGACAAGGAGATAAAATGCACCAGTGATCAAATCACTGCATGAGTGAAAGCGTTTACCATCTATGAGCTTGCTGAGCTGGTTTCCTGAGGTGATCTCCAAAGGTTCGCTCTTCCTCGTGCCCTTCTTGTAGCGAATCTTGTAGTCAATGATCTCTCCGTTTTGAGCGTCGGCTGGTGGGGGTTGCCATCGCACCATAATGCTCTGCACATTTACGCAATTTTAAAAATCATCACAGAAATCTCCAGCATATTACTATATACACATGCATAACACATTATCACAGTTTTAGCTAATACATGTACAGGGGAAAAAAAATCCTCTAAGTCACTGTACAGTATATTACACTCTGATCCTGAGCTAATACCTGAGCCAATGTGCCCCTGAGGTGGCTGTTAAACAGCATGTACTTTCTCTGCATGTTTATTCCCTGAAGGTTTCATTGCAAAGGACATTGGAGGGAAAGTGGAGGCCGGCGCACGCTGAGCCTATGAATAATATACTAAGCCGGGAGGAGCAGGCAACGGAGAGAAGAGAGCACTGAAGCCCGGTGATGGAGACAGGCTGCTTCCTGCATTGCATGCTGGGGAAACTCGAGGTAGGGAAGATGGGAAGCCCAGCGTGGGAGGGGAGTTAATTAATGGTACCCGCCCACGGCTTTGTGTTCACAGTCCGGAGGAATAAGCCAAATTAAATTTCCACTAAGCATGCAATTACCTTATTCTCATTTTCTACTTGTTCCAGTTTAACTCACTGCATTTTTTTTGTGCTCTCCAAAACTAGTTTGAATTAATTAACTTCTAAAGTAGCAGAGGGAGGAGCAGAGGCCGGTGCTTCATGAGGTGTTTTTACGGCAAAAAACGCAGCATTAATTCCTCACCCTTTAAACTATGCAAACGCATGTGTCTGCACACCGACTCCGAATAAGCAAACAGACTTCACAGCGTATGTGTGTGCTGAAGAACGAGTCGAGAGATACTCCAGCGACGTGTCCGTATGCAAGCCGCATCTCAAATAGACTTTTAAACCACTCTCACGACAGGAAGGGACCAATTCTCCGTGCACGCTAAGAAAATATCAATTGTTCTCATAAACAGCTTGCGCAGGGGGGAGGAGAGGAGAACAGAGGAAGAGTGATTGAGGGACTAAGGCTTTGTGACAGCCCTGTAGTCGAGCGCAGATGTGCTGCTTGATGCAGTTAGAACGCACAAACAGATGAGAGGCAGAAACGGACGCAGTGCATGCTTCACCCAGCGCATGTTTAGCCTGCAAAGCCTTACTCAGCTCACGCTTTTTAGCCAGATGGCACCTGCTTACCTTTGAGTTTACCACCTCCACGGTCATGTTCTGGGGTGCTGCGCTGGGGACTGGAAAGAAAACAAAAAGGGAAAAAGATTTTCAACAAATACATAGACTTGAAAATCTGTATCAAGCAGCATGTCAGTGTAACACAAAAGAGGATGAGTACTTGCAATAAATGCATGAAAGAAAGGTTATTTAATATTTCTCAAAAGATAAATCCTTCCAGAACTGGAGGCATACTCTTTAAAAGGTTGTAACACTTGGGGGTGGAAACTTATGGTCTACATGGACTGCAAAAATGATACTGATGATGTCAATTTAGTGTATTCTAGGCCACATCTGTGTCTATGGGCTCAAAAATGTGCAGTGACGTATAAGAGTATTTAACACACGTTAAGTGTAAACAAAGCCAGGAATAAAACTCTTTGGGACGTGCTGTTACAGGAAAATAATAATATACTTCAGGGTGGTAAGTAACTCCGCATCACACCATCTCGTCTTTGATTATTTGTCTAAAACAGTATACTCCATTATGTGTTATTCCTTATTTAGCATCCACTAGCAGTGTCAAGACACTCCTGTGGCATGATGTGTAGCATAAGTAGCATAAAGCAGTAGTCAAACTGCATACGAATAATATTAGCCTGGTTAAAAAAAAAAATCCAGAAAGATGCATTCGCTTCACGGAATCACGGAACTGAGCGAACAGTAAACATGAGGGTGGGTTGCGGTCTCTTGTTTCTAATAATTAAGTTGCGTTTACACCAGACATTTGACTTGCAATTTTTATTTTTATCATTGTTATTGATTTATGTTTTTATAACATCGCTTGGTGCGCATCTATTAAAATAAATAAATGAATAAATTAGCCAGTCAGCTAACGTCAGCTGAACAACCCCTCGTCTTCCATTAAGTATTATTAAAGGGCGCAAATACAGAAGACTGTAGAAAGCTGTTCTTAGATATTTTATTTTATTTTGAATACCTGAACTGTTAAAATGGACCCTAATATGTACATGATTATGATAGTATTATAAATACGACCTGGATTTAACAAGCTGCATTGTCAGCTTGCTTTATGGCTACATAAACAAAGCTTCACTGTCAGTTTAAAGAGTTTAAAAAAAAAAAAAAAAAAAAAAAAAAAAAAAAGATTTTTTTTTTTTTTGTACCATCTGAGTAAGTCCGCACTGACACATCATCTGTGGAGACTCCAGGTCCGTGCTTGTTGTAGGCCACCACTCTGAAGTTGTACTCTGTGAACTTCTTCAGCCCAGACATGGTGTAGGAGAGTCCACTAACCTCAATGTCCTAGAGGAGAGCATGGGAGACACATCGTATCATATACATGTACAGATATCAGGGAGGTAGAAAAGATGTCAAACTGCAGTCCTGGAAGACTTTTTTAAACCCCATCAGAAGTACACTGTGTAATGGAAAAAATAAAATCATTAAATTCTGACTCTCTCTCTCAGACTCTCAATCCACTATAACACTCTAATGGCCCAGTGACATTTAATGACCTCAATCTCTGTGAAAGACTACCTTCTCATTGCCAAGGCTTTTCTCCATGTAGTATACTCTGTAGTTCTGGATGTCGCCATTGCCGGTCAGGGGTTTGTCCCAGCTCAGGCTGACTGAAGTGGAGGTCTGGACCACGGCTTGGAAGTTGGGAGCAGGTCCTGGTACTTGAACTGAGAGACAAGGGGAACAGCAAAGAACACTCAACTGAACAACATTTAATGTTGCAGATTTACACTTGCTGTTTATGGGGGCATTTTTTCCCACAAATAAATAGTATTCACAAATATTTAGCTTCTAAAAAAAGGTCACAAATACTTTTGGAACACGCAAAACCTGCGATTCATCTATGCAACACATGGCATGTGTTTGACCTGTGGATTTCTGAAACATTTCTTATACCGACTTTGCACATCAATCCATAAATGTGTGTTTTTTTTTTAACTGGGTCTGCATCAGCCAATCAAATGGTGCAACTTCTCATTAAGGCCTACTTCCAACCAATCAGAACAGAAAAATGCTTGACCAATCAGCTAACCTTTATATAGGCTGGGGTTGCCAGGTCTCGTTTTTTTTTTTATGAAGTTTTTTTTTTTAATTAACGTATTTTATGTTACGGATTCTCATCATTTCAAACAGGGTTTAGGTTAGTCAGTGTTTCAGCTAACCCTGACTCTGTTTGAGGCAGTGCCTCATCATCATCAAAGTTCTCTGTAAGGAAGTGTTTTACAACACCCTTTGGAGGCAGCAATGCATCACAACTTTGCCAGGATATTAACATATGCTAAGACGTCTGTTAGACTAGACTGAATATAGTACCTCTGGAAAAAAAATTAAATATTCTGAATATTCTGCGACTACAGCAGCTACTTATCAACAGAAATGAAATCATAAGTAAAAACAATTAACATGTCTATACACAAACTGCTGTCTTTCCACCGTGCAGAGTTTTTGATGTTAACTGTCTCCTGCAAACAAGTTGACACAAGGAGGATTGTGGGATATCTCAGACTATGATGGACAGATATATGCTGCCTAGATTTATGGGGGAAAAAAAACAAACAAAAAAAAACAGGCACATTAAGGGATCTCAGAAGTCAGCATTCTTTACAAACATTAGATCCATTAGATCCATTGGATCCATTAGATCCAAACATTACATTTGTTACATCATGGACATTCTCATTATCTAATGAATCTTGTATTTCCATATTTTCTTTTTCAATTTGTTGTCCTAGGACAAGGAGGACATACACATCAACAATCCACTCCATATAAGGTGAAATGTGAAAAAATGCAATGCGAAATAAATACACTTATTTAAATATTTTGCACAGTCATGATGTTTTGTTGTGGCATGTTCTCTGTGAATATGCCTTTAATGTCAAAATGTTCCAAACTTGTACACGCACTTCAAATAGAAATCCTGACAAAAGCACTCACTAACAGAATTCCCCTCAGCCCGGCATATGACAGCGACGTGATGACAGGTGACTCTACCAGCTCATGTGCTGCTCACTCAAACAGCGCCAGCCCTTTCTGTGATGTTTATTTAATTGTGTTAGTTTAGCAGAGGTGGGAGAATGAAAACAGCAGTCTGGGCTGTTTAGCATCTACTCATTGCAGTCATGAAAGATTACAAAAGATAACAATGAAAGGCTCTGATGGCTGAGTGTAAAGCACTTGAGGCTTTTGAACTGTGCTTTCCATCTAAACAAACGTCATGTGATTAGAGTATAAATATAGATTAGACCATCTGGTCTTTAATAAATCCAAGCGATATAAGATGTTATGCTTCATAACCCTTATTCAGAGATCATTACACACTAATCACATCTGTCGTGTGAGAAGGTCTGGGATAAACATTATTCAATGAATCTAAACTATTACATGATCCATTAAGTAAACTTTGATCACCAAGTTTAAAGGATTGAGTGAAGAATTAGTGTAATTTATTTCAGTTATACAGGCTCTTTCTTATATTAGTTATATGTGCTTATATGCGCCTCCTTGTGTGATCCCACAGGACTGTCTGGAATACAAGAAGCAGATTATGCAGGTCACTGAGTACATCTATGTGTGGTGTGTGTGTATGTGTGTGCTGCATACACATGGGAAAAGCGGCAGGCTGTGCTGGAGGTCCTGGCTCTGGAAGCGGGTCAACAGTTGAGACCTCATTCATAACATGAAGTGGAGGCTGATTGGCTAGCACAGCCTCCCCAGGGTGCCAGGATCCCACTAGCACTCATTATGAAGTGCTTATGCCAGCCTGCGCCAAGGACATACAGGGTCAGACGACCCAGAAAGCCGACCCAGAAAGCAGCCTTGCTCTCTCCTAGGCTGTGCACAAGCTGATAATGGTTCAAACTAACGGGGGTCAGCCTTCAGGAGCGGAACGTTCCAGTGCTTTCCTAGTGCACGTGTTTGTGTTTACCTGCATAACGTGATTTTGCAATGTTAACGAGGTGCTTTGGAGAGAAGTGTAGTAGCCCTAGAGGAACATCGGAATTCCTCCTGCCACATGCGCTGTTTTCCAAAAGAAGATCCGTGCTCTGAAAGAGCAAATCTCTGACATGAACTTTCTTCTTAAGCTCCTACCTTCTGGCTGGGTGGCGACCTTCAGAGGCGCTGAACTCTCTCCACGGCCGTGCTTATTGTACGCCACCACTCGAAAAGAGTACTTGGTGTCTGGCTTGAGGTTCTGGATGGTGACCTGCATTTCACCTGGCCGGCTAGTGTTCACCGTCCTCTCCCTGCAGAATGAAAGATGATACGATTAGAACGTAACACGAGCTCAGTGCCAACTCATCGCCTTTAATAAAAAAAACCTGCTTCACTGCCGAGACGTTTATTCAAGTGCTGTCACTTTGTCATGGCACTTAATAACGTTGGGTGGAACCACATATTCAAGAACCGACAAAGGCATGCCAAAACACAATGCAGAAATTCTCAGATGCTAATCTGTGAGGAGCCGAGTTACAGTTTATGTCCTACCTTTTGGCGCCTTCCAGGCCGTAGTAGACGGAGTAAGTGATGTCATCGCCATGTGGCTCGAGCGGCAGGCGCCAGGTCAGCTTGATGAAGCGGGTGGAGACAAGAGAGGCCACTACATCACGGGGGGCTGAGGGCACGGGACCAGGACCAAGGCCAGGGCCGGGGTTGGAGCCGGAGCTGCCTCCTGAGCCTGGTGTTACACGGTCAGCAGTGGCACGGATCAGTGTGGGTGAGGGAGAGGGGGTGGCTACATCATTGATTGGAGGCAAGTTGTGGATGAGTGAAGAGAGAATGAAGTGTGAAGTGTTGAAAGTTAAGGGTGCAAGAAGGAAAGGAAACAGCAAATGAAAAGGACAGAGAGAAAAAAAGGCAAAGCAGAGAAAAACATAACAAAAAGGCATCCATGATGGAGTTTTACAGGAGACTAAAAAAACAATGGAATTACAGTGGAATAATTACAAAAGCAAAAACAATGGCACAAAGATGAGCAAAATGAAAAAAAAAATCAGAAAGAGCGGTGGAATGCAAAGAAATTATAAAGACGCAATGACAGGAATGCATTACAACACTGAGCTGAGATCAGTTTCAGCTTAAGAACCTCGAGAGACCCTGAGACCTATCTATCTTAATAATTACCACATGTTACAAAATCGGCATGGCCTTCCACTATGGGTTTGACATTCTTCACGCAGATATGTGAAATATTTCGTGTCCAGACCACTGGAACAAACTGTGGTTGGACTTCAGCATATCTTACTCTTGTTTTCCACTGACAGAGTGAAACTTGAGAAATGTTATAAAAAAAAATAATAATTAAAAAAAAAAGCCATCGCCCATTGTCGTAGTGAATTATATCCTCTCTAAACTGAATAATTCCAAGTATGCATAATATAAAATCAATAATGTGAATGTGAATCATAACCCTTTCTCTGCATGACACTAAAAATCAATCACGGTCATACAAGAACGTCTATGGTGAGGTTAATTTATTCTGAAAATATGAAGAGGTTCTGAAAAGATGAAGATGGGTGCCAATATTTGCCTGAAACCATGCACCAGGCAAGAAACTGAAATATTATATGAAACTCTTCCCTGAAAGAAATGCTGTATTAGCATCACTAAGAGAAGATTAAAACAAGCATGCCAGGTACATAACTTGGCCAGAGTGTGGTTTATTCATTGCGATTAATGCAGGCACTCCATTATAATTCAATCATTACTATGATAAATAATTTTATTCTGAGAAATACGAGCGGTTTCCAAGGCACAGATTAGACTCAGCATCGGCCATAATTGCACTACCGTTGGTGATTGTCTGTTGCAAATCCATTTTTTTGTACACACTAAAGCTCTATCTGCAGCTGACCCATAATGCTCCATTCAGAAAAATACAGAGACTAATGATGCCCATCTGTAAAACACTCATTAATGGCGAGATCCATTAGTCTATAGCATTCCCTAAAGGATATGACCCATTAGCTAGAAAGCAAATTAAACATTAGCTGCAACAATTATAGGATCCAACAAAGAGAAACAAGGAGCCATAAATGTTCAGCCGTTCTGCCATAAGTTTCATGTTCTGTATTTAGCATATGTTTTGTGTATAAGTGTGTTTCAGATCTGCATCCTCACTGTCCATGTGCTAGCGGTTGAATCTCCTCAGTCTTGCTCATACACAATGTGCCAAAATAAGCCTTCAGAAGTCTGCTCCAGGACTGACCCCGTTTCGAGGCTGAGCTTCAGTAAACAGCAAAGGCTTGACTTCAGATGAATCAGGGTCGGAGGCCGGGAAAAGGTGAAGGGAAGGGTGAACGGAGGAGTCTGAACAGAGTGAAATTCACACCAAAGCCATGTGCAGGTTTAACAATCCATCTGCTTCCACTGTGTTTTCGATACCTCTCATTTTCTGTCCAAAACTCAACAAGCACACTCGCAGCAACACATGGTGGCTAACAGCGAAAGACTCATGTTTGTTCTATTCATAGCAAAGAGCAATTGCTGGTGTCGTCTGAACAGATGGCAACAGTGCCTTATTAATGGCAGACATTACGGCTTAGTGGAAAAGGTCACCAAGCCAGTATGAAAAAGAAAGCTCGTAAACTATTAGGAGGGAAGTTGCAAGGACTTTTAGAGCACTTTTTTCTCCATATAAACAAACGGAAGAGCCAGTTAACCACCTGAAAGAAGAGTAGTCTCAAGCAATAATGATGTGCAAAAACAGAGCCTATTGACTCCAAGCCTTGAACAATCAGCAATGAGAGCCAATGTGCTTGAGATGCAGTACATTGCTAATGACTAATTACATAGATGTTGATTTGATCTTAGAAAAGAGAGAGGACCAGTATGACCTTAGTGGCTCAGCTCAGGATAGGAAGGAAAGAATGGACATGGGACACCACCATGTGCAGCTTTTAGCCTTTAAAATATAAAATGTAGATCATATAGCTGTTTCATTCATGTAATAATCCTGAGCCAGACAGGTGGCCTGATTCACCAGGGAATTATAGATATCTATATCTCAGTCTTGCAAACACAACAGTAAGTTAAAAATATCAATTCTTAATATTATGGCACATGTTCGAGGCACAATCTTATTAATTCTTTGCACATTCCACATTCTTCCTCTGAGTCTCTGATGATAACATCAGGCGAGACCATTTCTGACAGCTTGTGACATTTGGGTGAGCTGCTGATCTGCAGACAAAGGCTAAAAGCTTGATGCACAAGGGGACAATGCTTTTAGGAAGGAAGTTGAGCAAATCAGATCATACATCTTGGGGTTTGTTCCTTTGTCTGGATTTTTGCTGTTGACCTGATGACTGATTAAACGTATGCTCAAGAGACAAGACTGGGCTCCTCAACAAATCTTCCTGACCACAGGTGGATGAATGCTGCAATACACGACTGCATCCCACCTTAATTCTCAAAACACTGGAATACACCAATTTATAAGCCACATCTTCAAGATGAAGAATTGTGCAATTTGCACTAGAAAGCCTTGTCTGGTCAGTGTGATGTCTTATAAATGAAACTTGATCAGTCCTGCAGTGGCTTGGTTTCGCATTCGCTTCGGAGTCTGCAAAACGCTGCAGTGTCAGCACTCTGCCAAAGCAGCACAGACAATGTCATGAATATGGGAGGATGATGGATTAAAGTATGACACCATTATTGAGATTAAATGCATGAAAGCTACTCTCTCAGGCGACAGGGAATGACTCAGCCTCCTCTCAGACATCCCACCTTCCTGCGATGTGTCTGGGAGATAAAAGCGGGTTCAGTGAGGAGTATCTGCGAAGGACGTTGCTTTACAGAGCAGGATATGCTGCCTAGCACAAGAGCGTGGGATTATGGCTCTCCGCACAGTCCTTGGGGGTAACAACCAGGCTTCAGAAGAGGTGGAAACCTATATGGCATGGACTCCCATCAAGGTCCAGATCCAGTAATCAGTTCCACTGACCTCCGCTCTATCCCGCCCTTAACATCCTCACAGTTCACCGTCTTATTTCAGCTTTTTGTGAGTGACTCAGGGGAAAAAAGGGTACTAAACTGTAATTTCCTTGCTCTTGTAGTGGTACCCTTATCTTCCTGCACCTTTAATATGTATTTCACATAAAAAGGTTGTCACTGTAATTATCTTTCAAAGTACACTACACATACCGCTCTAGGTAAAATATACTTACTAGTAGTACAAAATATGTACCCTTGATGGACCCACCCCAGCAACAAGGAAAGATGCAGTTCAGCACGCATTTTTTGAAATTGTACCCACTCCCAAAACATGCCCAGGCCTCTCAATTCTCAATTTTCAGCAATAACTTTACTGCTGAACAGCAGAACTCTGAACTCTGTATCCCTACCTTCTAAGAAAAAAAGAATTCCTCAAGAGTTGGATGGTTACGGGTTCTAGTTTTGCAAAAAAAAAATCTGTCAATAATTGGCTTTTGTCTGAGTGCTGTACTACTACTGCATGCTTGATTAAACCTAGCTACATTTATGGATAGTTGTTATTTGCCTCATTTATGAGTGCATTCATGTTGGTATCAAAATGCATGTTGTGTTCTTTGAGTCAGGAGTTAACAAAAAAAATCTCTTTCTGCCACTTTTCAAACTGATAGACGAAGGCTAAGGTAGCCATACCAGTCAGGTCAAGCAGGTCAATTATTTTGATAAACCCATGGCATTTCCTGAACAGTTCCTTCTAATTTCATGGTGTTGTGTGATGGGAAACTAAAATGCCTCAGCCAGGATGCGGATAGTCCCGGCCTGGCATTTGTTCCCGAGCCACACTGTTCAGTGGAGAAGCAATATTAGCATGCAAAGGAGTGGGGAATGGAGGCAGGTCTATTACCACAGTCTGTCTTGTAAAAGGCTGACTTGTGGTCAGTGGTACAGGCACTTGGGCAGGGTGGCACCTTTCAGGGCACTTTGTGTCAACAGTCAGCCGGCCTCTCAGACCTTTCCGAAACAAACAAACAAAAAAAAAAAGCACTACGAGGTGGCACCTGGAGCTGACGGTTGAGGACATTCATTTAACGCTTCACTGAGATTCTCCTCTCAGGCTTGGATCAGTTGGCAATTTTTACGTGGAGCTTTCTGCAACTGCTAGACATGGTGACCTTCAAACAATGACTAAATTGGTGGGTGAGGATGCAACAATGCAAGATTTTTGTGATTCTGCCATCCATGCTGTCAGTGCTTCAGCTTGGCATATTAGCAAACAGTTGCTCCATCGCAATCCATTTGCAGACTTTGTTTCTGGGGTTCCTGTGGCTTCCAGCACTTCCAGCAGAGGGGCAATGGCTTCACAATACAAGGCAGAAAATGAAAAGGTCAATCCCAAAGTCATTCACAAAAGCCTTTATGTGGCAAGGCATACAGCACAACAACTTGTCTGAACTGAGCATCTCCTTTTATGGTACCAGTTTTGCAGGGTCAGCAGGTATTATTATTCTTCATTTGATCACAGCACTTCCATTACACTGTTCCCGTCTTAAAACCAAATGGACCATGTTAGACCCCTGGTTATTAACCAGTAAGCCTTGTAAACAACAAGAGAATGTGAAAAGTCACTCTGTGGGGCTTTTGTGGTGCTATAAATAACAAACATGTGTGCTCTTCTATTAGTTGTGTTTGCCACACAGGCCTAATTTAAGTGTCAACGGAAAACCAAGACCTCTTTGAGGAGGTATTCTGTTCATGTTTTATAGCCTTGCAGTCTGGAGCATTACACAAAACAAGCAAAATAATCACCAGTGCTGTCCAAGTCAGCCTTGGTGTACACTGACATTCACCATTTTACCCTTGATGCATCACAATGACAGATACCAGCCAATGGGGCTGCAACTGAAGCAAGTCAGGGGATTGACTGTGGGAAAATCAGGTGGGATTCAAAAACAAGGTTACTAGGGTGCCATGGCGCAGGGGTGCTTCCTGTGCCACGTGGCCTGAGCGGACTCTCCATGCAGGCTATACAAGCAGCCATTACAGGAAGATCTGCTGAAAAAGGCTGCTGTGAGTCATAGGCTTCTTGTGGGTTTTATTTTCTCCTCCCTCAAGCTGGGAGTTGCAGAGCGACACATCACTCGGCTCGCCCCATGCGGAAAATTCCTCACACCCCACCAACTGCACCCAAGCACCACAAACCTGGAGATTAAGTCTGAGTAAAGAGCACTATGGGAGGATCAAACAAACACTGGTAAATGGCTTTCATGGGATGCTGGTGTGATACGAGGCCTCAAGGAGAAAAATAAAGTGTGAAGGAAATGATAAAAAAAAAAAAATTATGATACAAAATAAAGACGCATCTAGGAGCCACAAATAAAAGCTGAGTGAAGAAGAACAAGCATTCAAATGCAAATACGAAATCATTTGAATTCAAGTGAGGCAAATAAACAGGATCAAACAAAGAGTCCATCGACAAACAGTGCTATATCAATTTTTACAAACCTCCAAAAAGTCCAGTTTATTAAGCTGTCTGCCGTCCTTTCATACTGAGAAATGTAAAAAGATGGCTAAAAGTCACCTTGCGTGAGAAAGCACTAATCCGCATTCCAAACACTGAAATCCAATCCAATCCAGTGAGCTAAGAAACTCATTATGAGATATGGAAAAAATGATAACCTAGACGACATTTCTATTTACTGCCTCTACTTTTTTTTCCTCCTCATACAAAAACACAACTATCCCTCTGTTGTCTGGGAAAAAAATCAACACAAACCTCAGCAATAGCAGAGTTGAGCTTTAGGTAATAATAGCCTGTCAGAGCATGAGAGAAAAACAAAACAACTCGGGTGGAAGAAAAAAAAAAAGAAAAAAAAACTTTGATGGCTCTATGTATGGGAGAAAAATAGGCCAGTGATAGAAAACACCGAGTGAGAAATACAAACAACAAAGCAAATTCTTCCCAAGGCTTACTGAGCAATAGCATGTATTTAAATAAATGTGTGCTTTAATAAAAATGCTTCCCAGTTTAGCATGTGCCAATCCAGATGGTAGTGAGGCCCAGGGCCCAGGGCTTCAACAAATGCCTTCGACTACACCTGGCAATCTGCTTTAATAGCAAGAAGCTGAACAGCACTGCCAGAATGGAGTATTTACAGGCAATTTAGTGTAGTGCATGCTAGGGACATCATAGACCTTCGGAGAAAATATCTTATTAAAGCACCAGTATCTTTCTTTTCTTCCCTGTCTCCTGTATATTCTTCTTAGGCAGATCTGCTAACCCTGAAGAGAAATGAATAGTCCCAAAGGGGGTGGGATGTTAAGAGTAAAGCGTAAAATTAATAAATAAAATAACACACTACCTTTCAGATATAGTCTTTTTACAACTCGCTCATCTAATATACCTTTTAAAAGCCGCAAAATGGCTCCACACGGCTTATATTTACACTGTTCATCCGCTGCTTTTTTTTTTGTGCATCCCTAATAATATAGTTAACTACTTGTCTGATGTTAGCTAAGTCAAACATATACTGAGAGATTTTATTCCATATTAATATTCTCCATTTACCTAAGGGCTTTCAAGGGGAAAATCCTTCAAACAGGAAAATCGAGTCGACACAAGATCACCAGACAAAAGTTCATTAATGTGAGATGGGAAAGGGGCGGGGCTTCCGGAGTGTCATTTAACATCAGAGTTTAAAACCCCTACACATCTGTCAGCCATTTCAGATTAATATGTAATTTGGCTCATCTGCTATTTTTATTGGGGAAAAATCTGGAGTAAGAGCTTTCTATTTCTAAACTTCCCTGAAGAACACATTAAGTCTGAGTTGACTTTCGTGCTTCGACCCCTAAATAAAATAACTTTGATAATGTGGTTTGTGATTTCCACCAGTGTATCAAAATCAGCCACAGACCCCCTGGTTATGCTTCATGGTAGGGTTGAACGAGTTGGTTAATTGTGATTTTTCTAAGCAAAATTGCGATTAGAATTGTGATAATTTTCTATACAATTAAGTTCCAGGTCTCTACAAATTACATAATTACAAACTTGTTCCTCCATGAAACGATCCTCAGGGTCCTCAGATGACTTACAGTTGCTACTAGAACCCCTGCTAGAGCAGCCGCATTGTTTAAACATTGTTTGACCATTAAAAGTAGTGTCATTATCAGGAGAGATCAACAGCAGCTGCAACACTGATTTATCAGTTATGAATAGGTGAATTTACATTTTTGGTGATTTCTAGTTTGCTCAAGTTCTCTTTATTATTAATCCTGCTTTGTTTGTCAGTTGTGATTACAAAGCTGTTATAAATAATGTGCTTAATGGATTTCCATGCAGCTTATGCTTCCCTCATAAGCGTGAGAGAAAAAATAAAATAAAAATTGGAATTGAATGAAGTCTTTACAGGACGCATCTGGATGTGAACTGGCCTTTAGCATTAAAGGAAACCTTTGTTTGACACTGTGTAAATCGGTATCATGTCTTCAGATAAGTACTTTAGCTAGCCTCTGTTATCTCACGGTGTCTTTGCAAGCTTCTGTCATATGATGTGACACTTTGTCTAAGATGTTTTTAAGCTGATTTAGGTTTGTAAGTTAACACCAGTGCTCAATGTCTGTGCACAGTACCTGTTTTTGAAGAACAGGTGTTTTTTTTTTTTCAGAAAACAAAATACTCCGACACATGTGGCGTGCTGTTTCTCTTGGGTACCAACATGTCCACTTAACCTTGGCTCTTACTTACTTGCTCAGATGAAGTGCATCTAATATTCAGCGCTTGTTCATGTAACAGTTCTGCTTTGCTGTCATGCACAGCACTCATGACGACTGCCAGCTTATGATTGGTCATCTACAGGCAGTTCACACATACTTGTTTTATTGGGCTTTATTTTCCCTTGTAAATTTTAAGAGGGCATTCAATAATAATAATGTTATTGGCTAATTCAAATCACAGCTCTTGTTGATTGCACTCTTTAAAAACGCAGCTTCAGTATAAAGCTGGTTAATCATTCAGCGCTACTTCACAGACCCCACTTTGAGAACCAATGAGTGTATTCTAACGTTAAAACGCATGGTTTCTATGCAAAATGCATAAAGGTTGAGAAAAGTCTTCATAATATTGTGCACAAATCTGATGACAAACACATTTTCTGAGGTATAACAGATGGTCACATTTCAAGGGGAATATTCCAGAGATATGATGGTGTCTTCACTAGCAAATGACACATGACCATCGAGACCAACCAAGGCAGCCATGAGGGTGAGGCTTCTCAGCCACAATACACACGCAAGCGTGCGCAAACACACTGAACAGGTGGCACTGACACAAAGGGAGCAGATGCAAATATCACCGTACACTTCACTTACACCATTACTGGATTAACCTCAGCACTTTCCACTAGTGCTAAAAGACCTGTACTACTAATCCTAAAGCCCAAATTCCCAGCCACCCTAAAGAGACGCAGATTGATACTGTTCTATTAGCATATGATCTCTGGCCTGCAGCTGCTATTGGTATAGTGTGGGGAGCAATACGCAAGACTGAGCTAAGCAGCTTAAAGCTCATGTACAATGGAGAGAAATGATACATGGTGCAATGATGCAATGATTAATACATATCACACAATTTGTAGAATCCAGTGGAAGATGGAAACAGGCTGCATGCCAATACCAAAGTGGGCTATTGTAAAGAAGTGTTGGAATTTTGGTAATGTTTCAGTTCTCCTTACGGTGCTTTCACACTCGTTTGTTTTATTTTCCCAGGAAAAGCTCTGGCCTGAGAGCCTTTTGTGCCGATATGGAAAAAAGCAGCCCACACGACACACACTGTAACCATAAAAACGATCTTTCCATTCCTAGATCGCATCGTCTAACTAACTATTCTAGCTCGCTCTCAAGATCATATTTATTATTATCAGTAATAAAGATTAAATAAATATTGATGTAATAACTCTGGTGATGAGGATATTGCTTGTCTTTGCTGTATCTTTGGAGAGAGGAAACCAACAGATTTTGAGTTGCTTGTGTGGCGATATGCAGTCACAGTTAAAGCAGGACATCACATCACACACTGAGAAATGTCCCAGAAACAGATACATTATTTTTTGTTATGGTGCGACGTTAGAATATTGGAAAGGAAATGTTTTCCATTCGGCATACACTGCCTGGCCAAAAAAAAAAAAAAAAAATTACTGTTTGGATTTAAATAAGCAAATACTTAAGAGCCTATGATTGAATCATTATTGTAGTGATAATATGTTTCAGCTGGCAACAATTCTTTTAACCCTAACCGATGCAGTGTGTAGCTTCTCATTTCTTAAACAACCATGTCGTAAGACGTATCCCGTGGTCGTAGAAAAGATGTTACTGTGTTTTAGAAGGGGCAAATTATTGGCCTGCATCAAGCAAAGCAAACAACTAAGGAGATTGCTGAAATCACTGGAATTGGGTATTAAATCCTAGAAGGATAATGGTGAACTGTCAACTTGGTGGGTAGAAATGCGGTCGGAAAAAAATCTTGAATGATCATGATTGGAGATCTTTAAAACGCTTGGCAAAGTCACATTATAAGAAATCGGCAGTACAACTCACGGCTATGTTTAATAGCGAAAGTAAGAGCATTTCCACACGCACAAGGTGACAACAACTTAAAGGATTGGGACTAAGCAGCAGTGTGACCACAAGAAAGCCACTTGTTTGTGAAGCTATTTGGAAAAAACAACTTCAATTTGCTAGGCACTATAAAGATTAGATTGTGGAGGAGTGGAAAACAATCATGTGGCCTGATGAGTTCAGATTTACCCTATTCCAAAGCGATCAGCGTGTCACGGTAAGAAGGGAAGCGCATGAAGAGATGCACCCGTCATACATAGTGCCTACTGTACAAGCCTCTGGAGGCAGTGTTATGATCTGGGGTTGCTTCAATTGGTCGGGTCTATTCTCAGCAACATTATGTGGCAATAAAATGAAGTCAGCTGAGCACCTGAATGTACTGAATGATCAGGTTATCCCATCAATGGATTTTTTTCTTCCCTGACGACACAGGCATATTCCAGGATGACAATGCCAAGATTCATCAGGCTCAAATTATGAAAGAGTGGTTCAGGGAGCATGAGGAATCATTTTCACACATGAATTGGCCACTACAGAGTCCTGACCTTAACCCCATTTAAAGTCTTTGGGATGTGCTGGAGAATACTTTATGGAGTGGTCCGACTCTCCCGTCCTCAATGCAAGATCTCGGCAAAAGATTAATGCAACTCTGGATGGAAGTAAATGTTGTGACGTTGCATAAGGTTGTCAAAACAATGCCACGACGAATGCGCCGTAATCAAAGCTAAAGGCGGTGCAACGAAATATTAGAGTGTACAATAAATATCCTTATATTGCCATATTAGCAAGACTCCTTTTATGCCAGCATTTTGCCCTCCATGTTTGTTTTTCTTGCTTGCACCCCAATTTGCAACGAGATTGGTTGGAGATTTAAAAAAAAATTTTGAACGCTGCTTTTCTGAAAAGCTGTGCTTTTTACAAGTGGCCACATTCCACTTGACTTGCAGCTACTCCACATGTAAAACGTGCTCTGGCAGTTGAGGAAAATATGCCAAGTGTGAAAGCAGCCTTAAACTGTAAGAACTGAAATGACCATGAAAACTACCATATAATATAGGAGTATAGAAACTAAGTAATGTGAAGAATTATTTTCTATTTCTTGTGGCATGTAGCTAAAATTCTATCAAACCAAACCAAAATAAGATACAAACCATTCATAACTCATCAATTCTACTGAAATTTAGTAGAATAGTGAAAGCTATAAACAGTCCAGGTATTTACATATTCACCAAATATGATACTACGTAAGCTATATGGAGTTATTTTTTTTGTCAAAATTATATTTGGATGCAAGGTCAAAATCATAATAATATGAATCCTGAAAGTTGCAACCAAATTTTGTTTAAATTTTGTAGGTACGCTGCTGGTCCGATATTACAAAATATGATTCATTTAACAGATACACACCTTGGTCTAGAATGATGAGCTGAGCACTGGCCTGTACGTTGCCCACTTCATTCTCGGCTAGACACTGATAAAACCCCTCATCCGTCTTCACCAGGCCCTGCACCTGCAGATTCTGCTCTTTCTGAAAAACCACACATAACACAAGCTCATTGAACTCATCTGCAATCGCGCTCATTTATAATCATCGCAGTCGCAGAGATAACTGCACAGTTATCATTTGACTGCCTTGATGGAATCTCTGACACAAACATAAAGGAACTAAAGACTTACTAGAATTCGGAAATAGTCGCTAGGAACCACGGCGTCCCCGTTTTTAACCCATTTGATGGTGGGGGCAGGGGATCCAGTCGCCTCGCATTCGAACACTATGTCCGTAGCCTCGTGGGCGTAAGTGTTGGTTGGTCTCTTCAGAAACTGTGGAGGAACTGCAGAAACAAAGAGTGGTATACACACTTTTAAGCTTTTTGGCACAAGACAGTTACAGGATTCAAAATATTTCATGATATGATGTCTTTAAGACTTATTTGTGAATCAGTGGATAGTAAATAAGATACTCTTGGGAGTTTGTAGACGGGAAAAATTCATGAGCGGGTGTTTGCACATCAATCACCTGCTGAGAAAGTATGTGCTTCCACATACGTGTAGTGACAAAGTACCTGAATCACCAGCAAATGCTAGAAATCCAGCTTGAGAGATTGCATCTCAATACCTCCTGATAGTTAAAGACAAAGAAGTACCATCTAACGTCCATTCTGACCTCCCGTTAAAGACTTGTTTGATCTCTCCAAAGATAGTTGCATTCATGTCTCCTCTGCTAAAAGGTCAGACAGAGCAGTGTGAGTTGGGGTCATGTAGCGCTGCCCCACACAGCTCGTAATTGGGATGCTGTTTTGTAATCAGCCTCACTCACCTTGACCTGCCTGCCATCCTTACGTCTCTGCTTTCCGCCAAAATCTGCCATGAGTGCATCACAAGCTCAGTAGAGAGCACTAATTTTCCTTGATACTATGGTTGAGGTGAGGATTCTGCAGATAATCACATCCCAGCCTTGGTCCTCGAGCACCCCTGGGCATTCTATTGTCCTGCTTAATGCAAGCTAGCTAACCGATTTGTGATTAACATTGAGCTAGCAACTGTAAAACCAGGTATCACCAGCTAAGAACCAGTTAGTTTTAGCTAGAGCAGTATCAGTCTGTAATGTTAGCAAAAAAATGGACAAAAACTCGCCTACAACTTAACAAAAGTAATACCTGCGGTATTATAAAAAACGTTTCTTTTAAATTTAACCACTGCATGAAACAATTTTATATCTGCATGTTTTTTGAAATTGGAAATTAATAACGTTAACAGCCTTATAGGAACCAAGGAAGGGAGCTCATCTAAGCTTAGCTAGGACACTCACTGCACCTTATCTCTGGCTGAAGGTAAATTATACTACAAGTGACTCACACGACATGCCATCAATTTAATTCAAGTGTAATAACTACTATCACTTATAATCTATTATAATAACTTTGATGATAATAATGGGTCGTAAGAATTATTTGGCTCAGGTATATATGGAAAAACAGGAAAAACAACAGATATTGTTGGTACTACTGTTGAAGATGATGTAAGATGTATACTGTGTACACAGTGAGTCGAGTTTACTTCCTCAGCCGGGACCTGGCATGTACAATATGTGTGTGTGTGGCGATGAGGGACTGAGCCTGAGTTCCTGCAGTATTCGTTATCTGCTAGAAGGAGTAATCCTGCTTGCAGCACTCCCTCCACTGCCACGCGCCATTTAGCCCAAACAGAGTACACACATACACAGACACACACATACACACTACGTACTATGCCGGAGAGCAGCTTCACACTACTGCAGGAGCATGAACGCTAATGCAGCAAGCGGACCGTGCTGAGCGGACCATGCTGAGCTTAAATTACAGTAAGCAGAGTGTCGGGAAAGTGTAAATACGACGATTAATAACCACGCACTACTTACCATGAAGAAAAAAGTGGCAGCAAAGGAATTCATTTACATTATTTAAATAAGGGACACCTCCTCTGATACAGTGAAAAACAGAAATACTAGGCTATACATTCCAGAAACTGAGTGGAGACGGACAACATAATACTTCAGTAACAGTAAGGATATCATTCTCCATGGCTTTCTGGAATTTACCTCATCTTCACATTCTTTCAAGTATTCATCAATATTATTATATAAAAGCTCTGAACTGGAGCAAAAACTACACAAAATTAATCATGAAATTATTCAATAAATTAATGGTTAGAGAGAGAGAGAGCTTTGACTGGATTGGTATGAGGAGTCAAGGAACAGAACAGAAGAAACGTTTGCTAATTAGAGCTTCATTACCCTCGTGCTAAAGAATGAATTGTCCTAAATCTTCTCAATAACATTTGTACTTTGCTTTTCCTATCCGTCCTGTCTACTACAGTGAACCATTATTTGTTGGCCATTTGCTTCACATGCTGGTTTGGTACGTTACATTACGTTTATGCTAAGACGGGAGATGTTTGCAGATTTGCAGATCCAAGGGTGTCAACTTCTACAACTTAGTCACAGCATTTGCGATTTTTGACCCCCTGCTACATCAATAATGGAAGACACCTGAAAATGACACTTTTCTGCTTTTTCAGCTAAAGCAGCTCTCAAAGTGTGGTCACAACAATTTTTTGCCTCGCTGTTTCCTTACTGTTACATCAGTAAATTAATAAATAAAAATATATCCACCTTGTACACCAACATTAACTCGCTTTTTTTTGTGGTAAAGTATCATTTTTCTCTCCCTGCTAAGATGATCTTGTTAGCAATGTTAGCATCTCTGTAAATCTCACAAGGATCTCATCATGACACAAACAGAGCCCTTGTTGGTCCCTTCACTAAAGATTTTCTTGAGAAGTAGCGACATGGCAAGGCTAAAATGATGAACAGCTTTCAATGCGTCCTCCTGTAGGCTGATGAGGTCTGCACACTCAACCTGCTGAACAGCACTTGTCACACACTGCTGGTTCCACGCTCCCACCGCCTCCACACCGGACAGATGGTCTGTCCAACATGAGCACCACTCAAATCTCTGACATCTGACGCTTCTTCATCCACAGCAATACGGGGTGGAAAAATACACAGTAAAAGGCTCAGCACTTCCTGTGCACACACTCTCAGAAACAAAAGCCAGGGTGTGTTTGCAGAAGACACTTGCGCACCATCAGGTCATGTTTAAATTAGTAACAAAAGCCCATGATGAGCCAAGATAGCCGAATGCTGAATAACATATATATCGCAGGAAACCATATTGGGACTTAACTTGCCAGGATATTGATAGAGTATTATATAGTCATATCACCCAGTCTTACAACAGGAATAAAAATAATCAAAATGGATACAGAATTGCTTCATAACCTATGAAAGAAGCTTTAACAAAAGCACAGATTTACTCAGACAGTCTCAGATAGCCACAGAAGCCCTCATCATTGTCACAATTCCCGTAGCCTCCTTGTGTGTGCCGGACCTCAGCTTCTGACATCAGCTCTGTCGACATCAAACAGTGGCCTGGAGGTAGAGGCCAATCATTTGCAGTATGCTAACTCAGAGGCAGGTGATGAAAGTTTAATAAGACACCAGACTTGTAACACATGAACTGCTATAAGCCCTGAAACACACACACACACACAGACACCCTTGTATTACATAGCACGCAAACACCTACATGCATTCCCACACATGTTAGAACACATTCAAACATATTCTGGCTAACATATGTGGACTTATTACTGCTTACAGGTCACACGCTCACACATACAGTCCCAACAGTGCAACCACAAGGCCTGGAAATAAAGAGACTTCGAGCTCCACCGCGCACCAATCATACAGCACCGTAATTAAAACCTACTGTGTCCTCTGGCCCAATTTATTGTCTTGCCAACTCCAATAAAGCAAGAGGCAATGCAGTTACACTGGAGCTCGCTCCCCTTTCACTGAGGCCTCAAGCTGTTGCTCTTGTCTTTAACCTCAGCCTCAGTGGAGCTGGCAAGAAAACACATATACTTAATGAGTAAAGCGTCCATCAGACACTCTCCGAGCTACTAAGTAACAAGACATCAGCTGCTGGAAGATTTTTGGTTCTCTGTACCTACATATGGCAGCTGTCACGAACTGCAAAATCCAAAACAACCCTGTTTTTTTTTTTTTGTTTTTTTTTAAGAAGAGAAGAAAAAAATGTTGAGTTTAACTAATTATCGAAAATTACAATTTGTTTCAATTAAAGTTTTTATTTAACCTGTCAGCACAACAAATTGCTCAAAGGGCACAGGGTCAGCTTTCAATTCATGTAAAGTAAATTAACTGATCAAAAGGGAAATTTCTTGTGACAGCACAAACATATTCAAAAGAAACAAGCCACACGGTACATACTAAAGAGCACTCAAAGAAAATCAGCTGGACATCATGTGGGAAAAAGCTGTTTTGAAAGCGCCTTTCTGTTTCCTCTGTACAGAAACAGAGAGAGCCGTCAATCCTGCTATGCAGCTGGCTAGAGGACTTCATTACCACAAAGGCTTTTTTTGGGATTGTTCGGCCCAGTGGAAGCCTCTTGCACTGGTTCCAACGCTTCTGAAAGAAAGCCCATGAGAGAAGCTCATCTCTGTGGCTCTGGGGAATGGCAAGTAAAATGGTGAGTTAAAAAAAAAAACTAAGGAAAGGGGGACTGGAAAGCTTAAGCCTTGGCGCAGTACCACTCTGCCATGTTGTGAATTGTGAGCAGGGCCCTTGCACTGGTGCATCCACACAATGACTTTCCCACCCACACAGCCGCCAAGCTCTCCGTCTCTTTCATCCACTCGTCACACCCAGAATCGCACTGTGTATTTGCATGAAGTGTGAAGCACAGGAAAGATCTGGGTTCTACGCCATTTCCCTGATTTCACACCCGCCTTGTGCCTCCTTGTACACCCTTCATCCTTGACACAATGCATTCGTGGGCTTTACAGACGCCTTCCTTTGTGTCATTCTCGCTCCCATGTCACGGCAATTCGAGCTATTAGTCTCAGTTCTATACCTGTTTATGTAAACATGGCCAAAGCGTGCTGCAAGCATACAATCCAATTACACAACAATGTCATTTAGAAAGCACACACGGGCTTAGGATAGAGCAGCTGAATGTTCTGCAGACAACCATTCACTCAAAAGCCTTTTTTTTCCCTTAAATTGCGTTCAACTTAATAGCCAGTATTGATTCTTTGTAAAGTTATGAGCATGAAAGAATTGATCTCAAGTTGTTGGCTGCCACTTCGAAAATGGTGGCAAGAATATTTAGTATTATCTCTGATGAGGGATTCGCAAGCTTGGGGTCAGTTTTATTACTACATGCATGATTTTACACTCTCGTTATCCTTTACATAAAAAACGATAAAAAAAATCAATTCAGTTTTCATTATGACCTTTCGTAATGTTTCAGTGTTACACTACATTAGGCTATAAAACCAAAAAAATTTAATCTGATTTACTTGCATCCTTCACATAGCTTAGATAATGTTCAAGAGAACAGATAATACATAATAACTTGGATAGAAGTTCTATTTGGACTAAATCTGAATAAAAAAGATAATCTGGGAACTAATATGACAATATTATCTGAAATTAATTACTGCACACCAGTATCCATACAATGTAGCTCAATTACACTTAAATTATCAACAGGTTTAGGAGAAACATCAGAAACTGATGACATAAATTCAGCAACCACACAGACCCAAAAACCATCAATACTCATTTGTAGGTAGCTTTTGTGAATCCCCTGAGAAATTTGCCAATACAATGTGGATCATACAAGGGAGCGTTGTTGTGGCAGAGCAGCTGAGCAATTAATCTATCTCAATCCATTCAAGTCACCACCTCAAACCATGTGTGACTCTGTTGAACATGCAATCAACAGATTAGCACTTTAATGGCCATCTACATCACACTACATGCAGCAGTATTTAAGCATTACACTACATGTAGCTTTGGTGTTACCTTGTACTGTGAGCTCAGCCCGGGCTTCAATGGAGTCGTTTGCATTGTCCGCGAGGCAGCTGTATATCCCACCATCCTCTTCGGTCAAGTTAAAGATCTGTAGACTGCCCCCGCCAAGCAGCTCAAAGCGGTTGTCACTGCAGAGAGGAAAGGAAAGAGGAAAGAAGCTGATCAATACTCCTACTGAAGAGCTTACATTCAACAAACAGCAGCAGCAGGAGCTTCCTGAGTACAATAACTAAAGTATCACTCCAGCTTCAATAAGGTTAATGCTGTTAAATTCTATTAAACACAGTCACAGAGGTGTGCATCAGAAGAAATATAGATGAACCTGGCATGATATTAAATTGAATGCTACCAGAAGCAAATTTCTTTTTTTGCATTCCCACCGCCTTTTCCCTATTTTACTGACCAATCAGACCGAGTTGTGAGTAGCGGAAATATCTGTGGGAGTGGGAGCGGGTGGGTGTGGTCAAACTATCAGTGGGAGTGGGTGGGTTTGGTCAAAGAGGTGGGCATGGTTAGAGTATCTGCAAGAGTGGAAAGGTGCCATTAAAAGTGTCTGCACGAGCAAGTGGGCCTGCTCAGAGAACCTGCTGGAGTGGGAGGGTGTGGTCAAACAGCAACAGCTCTATTTTGGAACTGTTTGTCCCAAGCATGGAGTTGAACTGAACAATGCATATGGGAGTCCTGTTATGCAAAAAAAAAAAAAAAAAAAAAAAGCTTCATCAAGTTGTCCATAATTGCAACTGGAATGGATATGCATGAGGTTGGGAAAGGAAATAAATGGCTATGCCAGCACAAAGCATTTTTTTTTTTTTACATTAGAAACACTGCCCAGGCTTTGATACACCGATGACGTCTTCGCTTTTTCTTTTAACCTCCTCTGCATATGTGGAATGGGGGGGTGGGGTTTGACTGCACTGACTGAAGAGCACACTGGGATGGAGAAGAAATCGATAGGCTGAAGGAGAACAGCTGATGAGACAGCCAGAATGAGCGACAGGATGAGCAAGAAAGAGCGACAGTGAGAGACAGTCTGGAGGGGAGAGACAGGAAGAGATAGACAGAAATAGAGAGAGTGACACAAATAGCAAGGGAGGGAGAGAGAGAGAGAGCGAGAGCGAGAGCGAGAGAGAGAGAGAGAGAGAGAGAGAGAGAAGGCTAGTCTCTTGCAGTGTTAACATGAAGATGCAGAGACAGCAGTTCTTTTGCTTAACCTGATCCACCAGCTATTGATTGACTCAAATCCCAAGGCCACTAATACTACCGTTCTCCTAGTATGCACAGAGCACCTCTTCACCATCCACACATCTCTCTCTGACCTGGACCATCTGCTGTGCTCAGGGTATATGAATCCAACACTCGTATTGGGGTTCTGATTACACAGACAGGAACACACTCCAGTGTACCAGGTGCTCCATCTTGATCGACTGTAGTTAAAGAATATTAACATGCTTTCAGGTAGCGCCTCACAGTTCTTTCGCAAATCAGGATGAGGTACCATTAGGCAAAAGATCCAGAATAATGACTGTTGGGGACATACACAGAAATGAAGTATAGCAAAGCTTGGCTCTGATATAACTAGCATTGCAATAAGTTCTTTAGGAAGTGAGCAGCTCAAATACTACCTCCCCAAGAGAGCCATTGGTCAGCTCTGGCACTCACCCACAAACCCACAGGAGAGAGTCCAATGCTTCTCATAAAGGGGGCCTTTGTCCTTCTGGTTTGGGCCAAACCAAACACACAGGCCATACTGCCAAGCACAAGACCACAGAACATTCCTTTGTATCCTCTGGTCATACTTTTTTAGGCAATGATGTAATTATTTACAGAAAGAAGTAAGAGCCGCAGAACATCAGAGCCTCAATGCATGAGGTTTCTTGTGGTCTATAGTCGCAAGATCCAGCACAAAGCTCATGAAAATGATGCCTGACTGCACAGTCTGAGGGGCTCCATAATTCTGATGTATTTATAATTGTATAAACTCAAAGTGTATTCTGTCTGGTTAACACAAAAGATCGTTGAAATGAAAATCAGCAGACGAGGTGACTTACATCTGGTAGCACATTTACCAGAGGTAGTGTTGGCGTTTGAGGCAGGGGAAAATTAATCATTTAAAAATGCATTACACAAAGCTTGTCCCCCGACAAAGACCTTTTAATTAGTTGCAAATTTTCAGTGTCACTTATCTCCCACTCAGCCACAGTAACAGGCTTGAAGCTAAGCTAGGGACTGGGGAGCTCTGGTGATAAGTTAACACTGATGACAAATAAAATTCTTCTATAGACAATGAGGACTCATAAGCGTGCTATTCTTCTGTCAAATCTTGGTCTTGGTTCTGCACTGGTATTGCGAGAAGTACCAGTATCTTTACCTCAAGTAGCCTTAAATAATCTAGAACAAACATGGTTGAGTTGCTGATGAAAAGTGGACTACCAGATACTACCACTTTGATCATACATCCATTGGGATTGATCCAACATTGCCCTGGTGAAGACAAGCTGTGATTGCAGCCTCAGAACTCAAGCTGAAAAGACAAGAGCCACCATCAAGTAACGGCTGGTTATTGCCAGCCAGTAGGCTATAAACCATCATCCCTGGGTGTCCAGTTCAATGTTTTATCCTGCAGAACACACAAAATAGTTCCTTTGATGATATACCCTATTGGGAAGAAATAGGAGATATGTAGAAAAATCAATATGGAGAGAAGTCCAATGTTAAGAATGAGAATATTTGTTTTTACTTTGCTTGGCTGTAGGACCCCTGGAAGGCACTGTGTAAATTTGTGTACCACGCTCTATTTGTTTTGTCAGGAATTCTGCTGGCAAACCGATATTTTGATTAGATCATTACGATACAGCCCAAAGCCACAACCTGTGTAATATGCAGACATTAGAGATCTAAGACAAAGAGACAGACAAGGCTGGAGGTAGACCAGCTGCTCAGTGCGTGGAGAGGCCAGTGACGAAAGATAGGAAGGACGAAAGGGGAAAATATAGAACAAGAATGGTCCACACACAGGTTACATCCTCTACTTGCTTACTCATGGCCCAAATTCCCCATATAGAGGTCAAGAATGTTTTTTTGTTAAAGTGTAGTGATGCACTGGCATTTACTGAATTATCCATTAACAGCAGCTGCATGTTTATTAACATGGACTTGTCCAGTGTTCTGTGCCAACCATCAATGCTTATCTCTCACAAGTTATCCCTCTCTATATTTATTCCAAGCCTACCATTATCTTCCGTGGTGCGTCAGCCAGTGAGTCACCCTGGACCTCATTTTAGCTTGGCTGATGGCGAAGGATTCAGGACTTTTGGTGTAATTCCATGGTCAATAAAAACATGCTTGGGTTAGAAAACAAAAATTTTCCCAGCATACATTACAGAAGACCAGGGCATTCTGGCTCAACTTTCAGGCACTGCTCTAATACCGAAGCCATAAATTACCCAGGCAGAAGGAATGAACCGGGAACAGCAGACGCTCACTGTTAATCTTGTAATAATACCGACACTGCACAAAAAAGCAGCAGAAATTATAGCCCATTAACATTGATAAGCAGTTCTCCCAATGCCACTCTCGCAGTCATTTGGCCCCTCCTTCGTGTAGGACAGCGGCGAATGTACGGTGATTGACCCCAAATTGGATTTTAAATGGTGTTCCAGAGAACAAGCAGAGAAGAGTGGCAGTCACAAAAAGAGTGAGGGAGTGAAAGACAGGGATAGCAGCCATCAGTATTCTGATGTCGTGCACGGACACGCAGTTCAGGCAGCCAGCTCAAGTCAAACTATCACCAGGTCTGTGCTGCAAAAACTCACCCCAGTCTTTTAGATCTCACTTCTAAAGGGGCACAGCTATGCTACATCAACTACGCAAACACTGCCCTGCTTCTGAGCTGAGCTGTGTCAACACAATAAACATCATGACATTAAAACATGCGACTTAGGCTAGAAAGAGGGAAGACAATCTGAGGCATGAGGGATGATTTACATGCAGTGTCAGCCCTGTTGGCCATACATTATTCATCCGCATTATTGAAGGCAGATGATTCTATTCAACCCCAGTCAAATGCTTTTCTACCTTGTGGCTGAATCAGTGACTCAGACTTTTTAGCAGTCATTGTCTGTGAAATGCAGTACTTCATAATCTCTTATTCTTTTTTTAGCGCTTAAATAAACTGTCAAAGGAGGCCACATTCAAACCAACAGGAAGATGAAATATAGACAATGTGTGCTCCTATTTACCCACACCACCAGTGGTCATTAAACCTAACACTTCAAATTGGTCCTTCAGCTTTTTGTCTCTCTGGACAAAACCCTTAAAGGATTTCCCTTTCAAGCACAGCTTCAAGTAGAATAACTTTAGAAAGTGGCCATTCAAAGAACAACTGCAGAACAATCTTCAAGGTTCTTGCCCTTTCTTTGTGAAAAATTCCGAACTTTTTAAAGATGGATATTTTTTTTCCTTTCCAAGAATAGTTTTCTTGCTAAAAGTCACCGTATAATAAAACATGGAATGTTTACAGATAATAGATTTAGAACCAGGATCTAAGTTAATACAACAAAAGTACAAGTTTTTTTTTTTTTTTTTTTAAATTATTGCCCACTTAAGTGCTTCAATTAGTGTTTGGGACTCAGACACAGTCTTCATCTTCAAGGCCAGGCTGAAAACCTATTTGTTTAATGTAGCCTTTTGTTAATAGCTTTTCCTTTATGCAAAGGTGCAGATCTGGGGGCTTATGGGCATAGAGAGTTTTGGTACAGAGTTTTGGGATGTTTGGATGCTGTCGCCCCGCACTCTCATACATTCCCTCAGGTCCCAGCAGGACCTCATGGCTGTGTTACCTTCTGGCTCTCTCTTTTAGTCACGCTCTCTTTGAGTCCCTACTTGCACTCTGCGCACAATGTGTACATCTTCTTAAACCATTAAAGGACAAATGCATACGAATTAATTTGTATTTTCTCTCTCTCTCCCTCCACCCTCTCTCTGTGTTGAGCCAAACATGCTACTCGTGCTGCCTGATGAGATGCCTGTCCTGCAGACCTGCCTGAGCCAACTGATGTCCTACAACTTGGGGCTTCCTTCACCTGAAAATCACTCTGAGGATGGCCCCACATCGATAGCCTAAAGTTTGCTGTGAGATTGCTACGGACAGATGCTCTTTCTTGGATAGCCTGAAACTACAATTAAAAAGTCCCAATCATTGAACAGTGGATAACTTCACTCTGATACTCCAGACTTCAAGTTAAATCTGTAATAATCTCAAAAATGACCCTGATACTTTCAGCACACATAGCACTGCATGACTCTAGAGTATACAGCTGTGGATGAGTAAGTACTCATAATTGCACTGGTGTCACCCAGAAGAAGATGGGTTCCCTTTTCAGTCTGGCTTCTCTCAAGGTTTCTTCCTCATGTCACCTCGGGGAGTTTTTCCTTGCCAGCATTGCCTTGCCTTGCCTTGTTCATTTAAATATATATCTGGATTTCTGTAAAGCTGCTTTCTGACATGTCCGTTGTTAAAATCCCTATATAAATAAAACAGAATTAAACTGAATTGAATTGCTTAGTATCCAAATGTCCATACATAGCACTCATGACTTATGAGTCTTAAGTCACAGGTAAAAATTAAGAATTGCAATTGCAGCTAAATGCTACTCAAAACAAAAATGTCAAATATGCCTCTTTTTTCAAATATGCCTCTTTCGCAGTAGAAAGGATAACGGCACTTGACGACACATTTTCCTGATCCTTCAACAGTCTGTCTGAAGTGGCGGAGTCACACTTTAGATAGAAGGCAATTTTCAGATCCACTCACTCACCTGCAGCCAGCATGGAGGCATACACTTTCATCTTTATCCCCTATACTTTCATCTGCTTCCTCTGCCTCTCCGAATCCCTCGTTTAGCACCTCTAATCCCCGTAACACATTCAATCACACTTCTGTCTCCAAAGATGCGGAGGCAGACATCAGTGTGAGCTGCAACAATCACTCGCTGTCATCAGTGTGAGGCAGAAACAGAATGTCAACATGAATTTTCAAAATCAATATGCTGTTTATTGAAGAAAGGCATAATGCCCTTTTATCTTAGTGAGTGCATCGAGAGGATGGCAAGCCCCAATTCTGCATTCTTACTAGAAAGTTACAAGTCATTGATGTAGCTTATATTGTGTATCTCGTCGGAGTGTAATGACTATTAATGTAGCCTTATTAAATGTTTTTCAAGATGTGGCTAGTGCAGATTTTTTATTCCATGTATGCAGATTTCCTAATTTGTCCATAAAAGGGGTGACAAAATCTTTGGTTAACGCCCAAGCATTTTTTCCCCCATTTTCACCCCAATTTGGCCATTTGCCAATTCCCTCTAGCTAGCCCTACCCTATTGTACAACAGCTGCCAATATATATATATGTGTGTGTGTGTGTGTTTGTGTGTGTGTGTGTGTGTATATATGTAAAAATGTCATATATGTACATATCACATATATATATCTGCTGTTGGCTAGTGGTGCTGCGATTGACAGGGGAGAGATTGCATGTCATCCCTCCCACCCAGAAAGCATGGCTAATTTTGCTCTATAGAATAATGGCCACAGATTGCAGTAATATTGTACGGACTCAAACTGTCAATATCCCAAAGATAATGCAAACGCTTTTTGGTTGTGCCACTCGAAAGCCCCATCAGGATTTCTTAGTTTTGAGGTGATAATAGACAAAATAGGAGTATAATTAACACACCTTATTTTTGCTATAGAAATTTTTTAAATACAAATACTATTATTAGAACCTGGGATTGAGCATGTTAAACACAGTGTTTAATTACTAAAGTCAATCATTCTCATTTGCACAGAATTGACAAAATCTCAAAGTGAGGCTTCACACAAACAACGTTACTAAGTTCATACAAAATAAATGGTTAATTGGTGTTGTTCATAATTTTTTTTAAAGGCACCATCAAATAACTTTTCATTCAATATTAAATTAACATTATATACATTAACATTAAATATTTTTACATTAGGGATAATCAGACTATTAGAGTTCATTAGAAAGTACTAAGGATTGATACAAACAATATTACTACAGCAGATATACCAGATATCACCACAAGTCACAAGCCACTTTTATTACTGGTGTTCTCTCTGTACTCTACAATGTAACCAGGTCTACTTCCACAACTGCTGCTCTCTCTTGTTTTGCACTAAAATGTAAATATCTACACATACACATGTGCCGTGAATGTCTATAGTGTACATATTGTATTTTATTTTATTGTATTTTATTTTATTTAACTTTTTTTAATTACTTGTCTTGTTATGTTGGTGTCTCACACCATGCGTCTGAGGGAAACGAAATTTCAATCCTCTGTGTGTCCTGTACATATAGCAGAATTTGCAATAAAGTTTGACTTTGACAATGGTGAATTCAGGACTCTAAGTATTCTTGCTAAATAAGCAGCATTTTTTATGTAATGTTGTTTTCCCAAGACAAAGCCTGTCCTATTTGTTAGACAGCATAAGATGGCTGTCTTTTCAGGCTCATTATTGTGGAGAAATCTGAATCAGTGCATGTGTCCTACTGGGAAAAGTATTCCCTTTGCAGGGAAAAAAAGTTCCATGAGAAACATGATAACCAAGAATATTGGTCCAGTTCAGACTTTTTAGTAAATGTACTATAAATAAATATAGTAATACTGTACACAATAATAAAAGCTTTTGCAGTTATGGTTACATAAAAATAAAAATGAATGAAAAATATTTTTAAATTGCTACCAGTGACAATCAAAAGACAACCAATTAGTCCATTCGGTCACAGTCTCCTTGCACCCTGCCAATTACCCCAAGCCATTCACATCGATTTCAAATCCTACCTCCACTGTTCTATAATCATCACACATGTACGAGGGAGTCTTCTGTTTTTTTTCCTCTAATCAACTTTGTGAAGCCACAGGCATGTCTGCTGGTGAAATTATCTCCAGTGCCTCCTGTTCTACAAGCACATTTGTTAATTAATGAATAAGCTGGTAGATGTGTACACCGTGGGGATACTGACAATCACTGCAATGAATACTGTAATTATATGTTGCAGTATTAGTCACAACACAGTTAAAAGCAGGGTTATTAATTATCCCCTCAACTGTCAGTCAAGAGTCTGAAACTGAGATACTGCTGTATGCAAACTGGTGGTCATAAGTGCTATAAGATCTGAGGTGATTTTATGATGCCTCCCACCATCGTAAAAACACCGAGACTTGTTTTGTCACACAGATTCAATACTGCAACTACCCAAGTCTAGTCTGGATACCTGCAGGAATATGCAAATTCAAATTTAATGCCTCACTGAGACATGTTAATGTCTAGACATGAGTCTGAGGTTTACCACCGTGGTGCTGTGGAACCAAAGCTATCAAGCAGAATAAAATACTAGGTTTGTTGTTAGCATTATTAGGAAATAAGAAAAGAACACCTGTAAAATTTGCATTTTCCTACTCCTTCCTCTAATAGGGGTCTTTTTAGTTAATGGTTGTTAATAAGCTGGCTTTTACATCCATATTTCCATTTTCATTCACACTCTCTGAGCTCACAAAGACCAAACAGACATCACAGAAGAATCTGCATGAGGAAACCAGGCGATGTTTTCCCAATCTCCAACCGTCTAGTTTCAGTGTGCAGTGTGCTTGTTTGTTAATTGCTTTTTGTTAAATATTAATAAACATTATTTGTGCTTTGGTATGTGGTACATTTCAGGTCTCCAGGCAAGCGTGCTTATGAATTCTTCACAAGGAGGACAAGGATGTTAACTTTCTCAGGCTTAAGCTGAGAGAGTGATTATAGTCCCCGTCGATACTTGGCTCCTCTTCATATAGATTTATTTCAGCTGTATCTCACTGCTCTTCATTGGCATAGACCTGTATCTTTTTTTTTTTTTTTTTTTTAGCTGCCCAACGATTTTCCTGTTGGAGGAGATTCTAGCCTTATTGACGCACATTTCTGGATTTGTATAAATTGCCAATTTAACCCACTACAGAGGTACCAGGGTTTATGTTTTGAGTATAAAATATCCTGTGGCAAACTGCAAACCTACATCAGCTGTACAAAGATGTGCGTATGTAGTTAATTAGTTAGTGATTACTTTTTGTTACTTGATTTACGTATTTATGGTGATATTCTGTTTGCTGTTATGGGAACATGATGTCTACGTAGTCATGGCAATATTCTGTTTACGTAGTTATAGTGATGATATATTTATGGAGTTGTTGTGTTGATTCTGTCTATATTCTGTTACGTAGTTATGCCAGTATTCTGTATACGTAGTTATAGTGATGATATATTTATGTAGTCATGGTGATCCTGTCTATATTCTGTTTTTACGTCATTATGATGATATTTTGTTTTACATAATGATGACATGATTCTGTTTACATGATTATTGCAATATTTTGTTTATGTGGTAATGACAATATTTAATTTGGTATATACAAAGAAATTAAAATAATGTACACAAAAAGGCTAATCTGTGCAAAATTATTTGGATATACAATATCCATTATCAACCCAACAATATTGCTTGCCCACACTTTTACAAGCTACTGGAATCATAACAGTACTAATTTTTTTGTCACCCAAGATAATCACAACTGTCATCATATCCACCATAACAACACCCCTCTTGTGTGACACCACTTAAATCAAGCAGCGTTTCTAGTCTCTGCCAGAATCAACAGTTAAGAATTATACGGTTCCATAAAACCCACTGTTATTACTCAGATACATCACTTTCAAATGCAAGCACGTACTTCTGTTACAAAATTAAACAGACCATGAAAATATTTAAGACCTCTATGAATTCTGTGGATCATATTCCAGATATTTTTAAATGCCTTTTAAGGCTTTAACTTTCATTTTTTCTACTTTTTTTGTACTTCTTAAAGACCTGTGACTGTCCTATGTTAACAGCTTCACAGAAGTGTGTGTGTGTGTGTATGTGTGTGTGTGTGTGTGTGTGTATGTGTTCTCACAAAATAGGATAGTGTCAAATGCACTCACAAAAAAAAAGTATGTACAGTTTTTATTTGAAAAACTAAAAGAGGCAAAATATTTCATTTTGGTTATTGGGTTAAGTTTATGTTTAGGTGTAGGCATAATATTAATCAGTTACAGTAATCACTGTTAATGTAAGGTCCTCCCAGAGATATAAAAACAATTTGTGTGTGTGCGTGTGTGTGCGTGTGTGTGTGTGTATGATGTTCACATTCTGAAAGGCACTAACACCTCTCAGAGCAGGCGCCATCCCTCTAATTATTTACTCTAGCAGCTGGGACAGGCTGCAGCGACGTGCCAAGTCAACAGCAGCGAGCCAGACACACACACAAGACACACACACCAAATCCTCACATGTGTGCTACTGAACGATGAGCTTACTACTGGCGTAGAACGTGTCAGACAGTGAGAATCAATGCTTTGGTGCTATCACCAGTTGTCACTTAACTAGAAGAGATAAAAGATATTCTGCATGTCATCTTTCCCACACCATTCTGGACACAAGAGAACACATTCTTGTGCCTACCTGTCATCGATGACTCTATCGTCTCGCATCCAGCGAACGTAGGCTGCAGGGAATCCGCTCACCACACAGGGGAGCAGTACACTCTCCCCCACCACCCGGGACACAGAGCCTGGCTGCCTGAGGAACTCCAGCTTGCGCACCTCCCATGTTTCTGAGAGGGATAGAAGAAAAGGAGGATCGGTTAAAGTTTGGCCAAGTCCACACTAACGCCCTTTTGGCCTCATTAGTATAGTCAGTCCATTTCCTAAAAGTTTCTGAAACAGAAAACAAGCTGGGCATGCACACTGACCCATGACTTTTATGTCCTTCCCACCATTTCATTTGTTTTAACAAATAATGAATAACACACTTCTGGTTTGCTGTTAGAGGAAAATAATCAACAAAGTCGACCCAAAAGTGTTTTACTCCTCTTATACCAGAACAATCTGCAAACAATCTTCTATTTATTAAAGAATGACATGTCATACTTTTTTATCAATCTACAGCTACATTTAATATTATGGTATTTCCTGTTATCCTTTACATTATGCCATCCATTCCCTCACCAGCCTCCTAATTTCTTCTCTCTTTTGAAGTTAATAAGACGGAGAGAAAAAAAAAAACAAAAAAAAACAAACAAAAAAAAAAGCAGCTTGTCATGTTACTAAGAAAGGTGCTTTCTTGCACGTCCCAGTGTCGCTTATATACTATACAAAGCAACCTAACAAGGAATAACAATATCTAACACAGAACATGGCAGTGCAGTAAAACACAATCATGTCCGTGTTTTCGACAAAAGCTGTTTTCCCTTATCCACATTACAGTGTTAAAGGAGTGTTTTCAGATTTATCCACTTTGCAGAGCGAAGAAGGGTGATGAAGGTGGCCCCGCATGGATAGCCGACTCATCACCGTGGGTTTATTGTGAATGGTATCACACAGACACCCTAAAGATGGCTGTGGATGTTCTCTCTTGAATAGCCTTAAGACACAAATTTTCTTTTCTAAGAACAGTTTACACTCAAGTCTCCGTCACTGAACTCAAGTCGATAACTTGAGATTTATACAAGAAACTTAAACTTGAAACTCTAATGACGCTCATACTCAAGTTCCTTTTAACACATTTAGCACTGCTTGACTTTATAGTGTACAGTTATAGAAGAGAAATGATTTATAACCGCAATATCCGGTATCACGCAGATGAGGTTCCCTTTTGAATCTGGTTCCTCTCAAGGTTGCTTCCTCTTGTCACCTCAGGGATTTTTTCCTTAGGGATAAATTTTATATCTGGATTTTTGTGAAGCTGCTTTGTCTATTGTTGTCTATCGACGTCTATTGTTAAAAGAGCTATACAAATAAAAATGGAATTGAATTAAATAAAACTGAATATGCATTTTCAATTCTACCCGTCTTAGTTTGGAGTAGATTTTGTCGTCCTCTGCTCCAATGATTCTCCAAGTTAGGTTCAAGATGCATAGCCAGGGGAGTCTGTATTTCTTTGAAAATATGCCATTATAGCTAATTAAACCTGGCTTAGTTATTAAAGCCTACAGTAGTTAAAGCTGCAGCTAATATATAAAACGTTTTGAATCCACATTTAAAATTCTGTAACTGGTTTGGTTTCACTGGGTAGAAAGTATGGGAAATAAAAAATCTCACATATTGCCAATAAATAAATGAATACGAAAGTACACACTTTTATTCTATTCTATTTATTCAGTTGGATTATTATATTAAGCTGTATTGTCATCATAAGTGGGTCCATTGAATTTTTGTTTTTCACTGCAAAAAGTTGGAGAACCCCTTCCCTAATCTCATGAGCCAGACTTCATCGTCACTAAACATGGCACTTTAATAGGAAGAGGCCATCCATGTTCGCTCAGAAAAAACAATTCAAACAAAACCAGTGTCTATATCCTGCTCTGAAAAGCTCTCTGAGTCACAGTATTAAAAAGTCTTGTCAGAAACCAGTGAATTAAAGTACAAAAATGATTATGAGGTGTACAAGGATAATAAGTGGGAGGAGCATCTAAGACTGAGGCTGAGACTTCATCGTCCTTAGAATGCAGACGCTCTGGTCTTACCAGATGAAGTGGAGTCCTGAGTGACCAAAGGCTCTTGACCCCTAAAAGAAAAGGCGCTGCTTGACCTCCTGACCTTCAGAAACCTTCATGTTTGAGGTCTTAAACCGCAACATTAGTCTGTGTCTTCTTTCCAGGCCGAGTGCCACGAGTGTGTTTAACTTGGTGGAAACGAAAGCATGCTGTTATCGTATTTTCCGTTGTTGGAGCACGGCTGCATCACGCTGCAATACGCATTCGAGCTCTTGCTACATATATTCTGAGATAACGGCTCTGGGTGACAGCATTTTTTAGCCTGATTTATGTCCTCTCATATCTTACTCAGCTCTCAGAGCTGAAATGCCTCTGTAAATAACACTGCACGCTGAAGATCTGCCACAAAGGAATTTGGCCCTTCTTTTGGTTTAGGATGAATTACGCTGCTCTCTTTGATAACCCCGTAGAGGGCTCACTCCCTGCAGGAAGCTAAACCTTAATCTCTCTCGTTTGCTCTCTGTTTTTATCAACAACTTACTTTTTTGCTCTGGAAAAGGCAAACCGAGCAAACGCAAGGTTTGTTTTGTACTTTTCGTCGATACTTTTCGTCACTTACAATATCTGTCTATGCTTCAACATAACTGAAACATTGTTTTGGGTGGACTACTCTTAAAGAAAAACATGAGTATTCATTCACTCATCTTCTGCTCATCCTGATCAGGGTTGCAGATGGAGCCGAAGACTACACCGGGAACAATGAGGCAGGAATATACCCCTGTTTACTATTTGTATATTTATTGACATTTTCAATGTTTGTGTGGTACATTAAAGCCTAGGAAATAGGTTCCTCAAAAACTATATTAGTGATTTTAAAATGCAAATATTTAAAGATAGGTTGTACTGGGGAGCTGCTTAGCTGGTTGCTGAGGCAAACAAAATTTCCTGTTCTGATTCAAACCATGGCCACTGGAGAACCTTTATATATTTGCTAATATAATCACGTATTACATTGTGCATTGTGCTCGGTTTCTGATCCTTACCAGGCAGGATCTGGAGCTCAGCCTCGTCGCTGTTCTTCGTAGGTCCTGCATTTTCCAGCACACACCGGTACAGACCTGCGTCCACCTCTGTGGCGTTGCTGATGACCAGAGCACCGCTGGGTAATGTGTACACTCTCTGGTCCAATGGCACCGGCTCCTTATCACGTTCCCAGCGAATAAAGCTCACCAAGTCTGCATTGACCTCACAGCTGAGCACCCAGCTCTCCCCGAGATGCACAGAGGCCGCCTCGGGCTGCCCGGAGAAACGAGGTGTACCTACACGGAGAACACGGAGAACTTTAGAGATCATAGAGAAATGAAACAATCACTGCTGAAAAGTAATTAGTCATCATGTACTGATACACCTCTGTAAGACTAGACTCACAGTATTAATTAATGCAACTGAGACTGTTCGTGCTTCTCGCTCTTTCACGTCTGAGTAATTATTTTCCGATCACGTATGGAAACTGATTTAATTCCCAATGGCAAACATTGAATACAGGTTAATTCAATAGATTTTATTACATTATGAATACAGCTGTGGCATTTAATTGTTTTTCCTGGCTTTATTAGAGGAGGACAGCTTGCAGAAACAGTGCTGATGGGCTGATAAATCACCGCTTTCTGTTTTCTCCTACAGAGACACCCAGATTCTACTGCTGATAATGCACTAATACACCAACACCACTCTACGTATACACATCACGAAAAAGATAGTGAGCAGAGACAACTCACTACAATGTGTGTAGTCAATTCTAGAATTCAAAAAAGACTGTACGAACCATTACACATGAAGTGAGAAACTACTCACTTTGCCACTGACAAGAAGCAATTTTCATGAGAATGTCACAGGAGTGTCTTAAAAATATTCAAAAAAATATAAAAAATAAATGTAAACTAAATGTCATCGCTGAAAAAGTTTTATTTTACATTTTTTTCCCCCCATTATCACGGGAAAAACAAAGTATAAATCAATTAATTAATATGAGTTTATTAATGTATTAATTATTAATATGATTTTTTTTTTTTAAATAATACATTAAAAATATATTTTAAAAAACAGCAGGTGTTGCTATCTGGCAGACCGGAGTACAGATGTGAACAAAACATATTACTGAAAAATTAGCAAAAAATACTGTAGCAGAGCAACTCCATATAACTACGCTCAAATATTGTTGATTATGCGTTAATAATTTTTTTCTCATTTTCATAAAGGGTGCCAATAATTCTGGAGTTTTTGTGTGTGGAAGTCTATAGTTTGGCTCTCTGTGCCTTCTGTATTGTAACCTTTAAATTAACTGAAATATAAACCAGACTTATTGTAATATATTACTAAGCTGTAGTTAAAAAAGAAACCTCATGATGTTATGTGCCAACCTTGAGTGGACTATGACACAAATCTGTAATAATTGGGGTAAAAAGCATCTACTTATCATTTGATTTATGGAAAGCTGTGACCATGGAGCCAAATGATTTACATGCGATTGAAAAAAGCAGTCATGAAATGCATAAAGCTGCCCAGAAACTGTCTCACACTGGGCCTCTAAATGGAGCATAGCTATGGAATTTCAAAGAAAGCCTTTAAAATAAAGTCTGAAAGGTGATCTAGCTCCGGCTGGGAACAGAGCCAAGTCTGCAGTCCAGCATCATATGTAGTGCTAGAAAAGTGGTTTTACATAGAACTATGATTTTTGTACTGTGCTGTGGAGATCGTTAGCTCAGATTCGTCAAGGCGGTATGTGAAAGCTGACTTCATCATTCTCCATTATTCCAGCGACAGGAGGAGTGTCAAGCGCCACGGCTAATGTGATTGCCTCTACTTAATCACCATTCACAATCCATTGACAAGATCACTACTTATTATGCATATGATGGGCGCAGATATGTGCAGATTTCTCACTCTTTATGTCCTTTTGTGTTTTTTTCTAGCCCACTATAAGAGAGAGAGAGAGAGAGAGAGAGAGAGAGAGAGATAGACCATATCACCTGGGTTCCTAACTCTCCATGAACAGAGAACGTTTTATGACTTTAATTCCACTCCAGCTGCTCTGGCGCGGATGTGCACAGAGATAAACTCAGCAGAGCGTACTACAGAAGTTTAATCCCTTCATAAACAAAATGCAAAGAGCATCCGTCATATACTAGTCTTGCTTCTCAATATGGATGACTGGATTACTTTCTTTGTTGGAAGAAAGAGGAAAAACTGCCAGACATGGCTTGTTGCACTTCATCATAGTGCACAAGCGTCATTCTTGACTTTTGGAGGCAGTAGGAACACTGAGCCTGCTGTTATTTTCATCCGCTGTGTTTCCTACCGGATGATCCAAGAGAAACATTTACGTGATGATTCCTAACAGTGGTTTGGACGCAGTGTGGGAATGAAGCCTATATCCGGTGATGGACCTCACACGCACCCACACAGCCTGCAAGTCCATGGAAGGTCAACCACACTTCATATAAAGTAATGCTCATAACCACACAAGAAGAGACATCACGCTTGGTCTGTTGACCCCAACACAGATCAGGGTTCGCACACGTACCTTCCCACTTCCCTCTCGGAGAAAGTTCAGTGTGTGTGCATCGACAAAACGATCAGAGATTATTGGCTGGGCACTTGAGTGATTTCAGCGCAGTGGACTGCATTAGAGGCAGCTCACATCGTTGTTTACCAGCAGGACTCCGCAGAGAGAGGCAATCTGCCCCGTCCAATACACATTATTGAGGGAGACTTCTCAGTGAAAAAGACACCACACACACAGTAGCATAGCAAGGACTGGAAGGAGAGTAGGCAGCTGGTTCGAGTCAAGCCTAGATGAATGTTTCATAAAATCCAGATGCAGCATACTTTATTGTCAATCCAGCGACTGTACACGTCCACTTGACTGTTCTCTGAAGAGCTCTGCAGGATCTGATAGGTCATTCTGGCAACTCTGGAGTTTCCAAGCAAAAGTGCATGGGTTCTTTCTGATCTACATCAGCCTCCAAAAGGATGAACTATATAACCGCTTAGGAAAACTTCGCAAAAAAGGTTTTGTCAGATACAGACTACACAGTTTAGAGGTTCCTTGTTAAACTAAATCATAACTCAAAAACAGCACCTATGCTAACCAATTTGCTCTTACAATCACAAAGAGCTGTCTCTATAGTTTGCCCATCAGTGGTTTATTGCTGTTTGAGATTTAATATTTTCTTGAACTTAAGTGATTTGGATTTTTTCGTGACACCATGCAATTGTCTTGTAACTATGACTCTGCTGGATCTATGCAGTGCAGGAAGGGTGTGGTTTACCATGTGGCAGTAATATTGCGTCCATCTACCACACTTTTGATTAGCCAATAGCACAAGCGTAGATATATTCTGAGCAAAGACCTTCTAATCATGATATGATGGAGCGCCACGGTCTTATAGAATCATAAACCATTTAAACCATTTGAAACATGGCTAACCCTTACTAGATAGTTTACTAGTGAGATTGCACAAGCTAGGTAGTTTCAAGTCTACAGTTTATTCGTACATCATTGTAAGCTTTGAAATGCCATTACATAAATATACACAGCACCAAAAATCTTTAATTCCCTAAAACTTGTTTGATGCGGTTTGATATTGTGAACAGCCTTAACCAGGCCTCTAGAAATGCCACAAAAACGCCCACCAGCTGCAAGCAGAGATGGTGGCATACAGCAACAAAATTCACAAGAGGACATGTACCATTAGAGAAAAATATTAGGATATTAGGTCTCAGCCGCCCTGCTGAGCCAGAGCCCATTGGCTATGATCAGCCTCTCCCAGGACTCCCTGTATACTCCTTAACTGGTCGTTTGATGAAGCAGACGGCTATTAAAAAACCTCCAGAATATTTACAGGCGGGTGGCCAAACATCCCCTTCCATTCCGAGGTGGGCTTTTCAGGCACAGAGCCCCATGAGTGTGACTCCGCTGAGCCCGATTTACTGAAGCCGTTAAACTTGGCTATGAGGAGATAAATCTGTGGCTGTGAAGATCCGTGGCAAAAACACAGCAAAGCAAACTCAGAATGGCGAGCTGGAGCTCTGGAAGTTAAAGCTCATAAGATCAGTAAAGGGGGCCTCCAAGCTCCCCTGGGTAAATAAATCCACCTCCTTTCTTTCTCACTCACTAAAATGAGCAGATTATGTTGCCCCCTGCTTACCTTCATGCAATATTCATGACCAGGTTCGAGCAATCTTAATATGGCTTCGGTCCAAATTACAGACGTCTACAAGCTTCACGTCTTATTGTTCTATTAATATAAATGCAAGTGAGGGAAGGACAGCCAACCAGGATGTGACCCAGTTCATAGTCAAATCAGCCTGAGACCTGACCGTCACCTTCCCTACCTGCTGCATATTTCATGAGTCTTACATGCACTGTTGTATATTTTATGGCAGGATACAGGGTTTGCTCTATTAGGAGCTTGAAATGGCATGGTAATAGGCTATTGTGTATTTTCTCATGGCATTATGAACAGAATTGCTCATTCCCTTCAATCCCAGGAAGGTTACAATCAGGTCCCAAGTAATCAGGGCTACAAGATGTGTGATGGCCATCCACTCTTTACAAGTGCTAAAAACACCAGAATGGTCAAGCCCAGTATTCTGCCAAACAAGAAACTCTAACATTAAACCGGCAGCAATGAAATGCATTTACATAACAGCTCGAGTTCTCCTCTCCTTGTTGAAGATGGTGATTTAGTGACTTGTTCAAATGCCCTTTTGTTAGATACTGCTGATGGTGTACGCTGCCCAGTGACAGCTAGAGATCTGAAGAGTGGAGATAACACTGAGCCATACTTCATGATGTTTCAGATACCAGGAACAATGCCTTCGCTGTCTGTTAAATGAGCCAAACTAATCACATACCTTCCTAAAGACTAGGGACATATGTAAATAAACAGAATGGCCACTTTTGTACCTTGCCTGCACAATCTCCTATTCAAGATAGCTCACTAGAATATGGATGAGCCTGCAGTTACAGATCAGAAGCTATATACAAGGAAAGAATTCTACACAGTAATCTTAACATTTATGGCCTTCTCCAATTTAAAAGAAAAATTTCACCATCACCCCGAAGATGCTGTCAGTCACCATTTTGGTGGTGCGGAGATGTAGAAATCAGAAGACAACTATTTAACCATATGCACACCAAATAACTCAATTAGTGGGCTGAAATCCAGGCATATTAACTGGACTTCCAACCTAAAGAAATCAAACAACAGCTTCACGCTGACTCCAGAACCTGGTTTACATGACCACTTAAATAATCAGTTAAATGCAGGAATGTGAAGATCGATTATTACTGTGCTTGTAAAAGCCCTCACTGTTGGTATACACTTAAAATGTATCCGTCTCTCTTAAGAGTTCTTTGGTTAGTTCCTATGGGGAAACCTTTTAAGGTTCTATGTGGATCCTTACAACAAGGGGTTTCCCTTCCTTTCAGAAGGAGTTCTAAGCAAAGAACTCACAAGCATTGATCAAACAACCCTTGAACAATTTTGGGGTAATGCTCTTCCCCAGAGAGTTGAACCTGGCACAAACTTTCTTACACCATTCAGGAACAAATTTTTTTTTTGCATCAAACAGTTCCTTGTTGAGACAGTGCAATATAATGGAAGATGTAGGCATGTCCCCTGGAAAAAAATAAATAACATGTAGCTAAGACGATATTTAGGGAAGCACAGTAAATATTAAAAACAGTGTTGCCATCTTAGGTCTCCAGAGTCCCCGGGTTCAATCCTGAGCACATGTTCTCTCCATGTCTGTGTAGGCTTGCTTCGAGATCTCTGGTTTCCTCTTTTCCTTGCCTACGCTGAAGTATGCCTAGGTGTGATTAAGTGTGAGGTGGTGCCCTGCCTGAATGGTGCCCTGTGATAGGCTGGCATGCCATCCTGCCTCATGCCCAGTGTTCCCTGACCAGGATATCATGGTAATTGGAGATGAATGAATTCTTTAAACTGATTAGGAGAAACCACTCTTAAAGGTTTTCCTTGAATGAAGAACTTGAAGGAAACAGATACAGCTAAAATACAGCTAAAAATGCCTTTCCTTTGTTGACTTCCAGAAAGCTACATGGCAATCAAGTTGTTTCTTTGCTTGCTGTAGACAGCTGTGTTCTTTATTTCTCTCTACTGAACTGTAGCAATACATTTCCCAGAGGACAAACAGCAGCTTGTACCCATGAGTTATATTCCGTGTGACTTTCCAGAAGTGCCTAATAAAAGTGAAATGATAATATGGCACAGGCATAAACACAATATTCTCATGCGGAGGTCTCTTCAGAGAGAACGTCAACCCGCTGTCAGTCACCTATTTGTTTAGCACCATAGGGCATATATACAGAGGTGAGATTTTACACGTTGTAAGTATCTTTTCAGAAGTGTCAAACATTGTGAGGAGAATAAACCTCTCACTTTGCTGCCACAACTGATCCGCGACTGGCAGAAAGACAAGGGAACTGGTAGACTGCCCATTCCAAGAGAAAAATGGCATTTTGTCATTTGTCAGTTGTAGTATCTCTGCTCAATCCTGCATATTCTCTTGTAAAAAATTTCAGGCTCACAGGAGTGGCTTGATCAGGATGGTCCCACTTAATGCACTGCTCAAGGTTTTTTTTTTTTTTTTTTTTGCAAAGCTGCAAAATAGCTGCTGTGGAAATCTGAACATGGGGTGGACGGCTTAACCAGATCTACACTGGCTCCTTTTGCTGCACATCAAAACCTTACTGCATTTCATCATCATCTTCTAGTATCTTCTAATCTTTTAGGCACCCTATAGCAATAGCAAAGAATAGTAGGACTACCCAAAGCCCCAATTTAGGAAGGGTGCCCAAACAGCCAGCAATATAATATGTGTGTTCTGATCTGAGGTTTAGGTTTCTAGGTAATTAGAGTTATAAAGTAACGGTTACTGCCAGAATAATTGGCATGTTGACAAATGGAACATTTCACCGATAAAAAAATACTGAAGACCCACTAGGGGCTTATCTCTTCTCGCAGGGAAGAAATGGATCAGTCTGATTTGGACAGACAGCCATTATTTAAATGTATGGATACAAACTGAGAAAGAAGCACCACGCATTATCAACCAAGTACTACAAACAAAGTCACAAAACAAAAAATATATATTTTAAAAAGGAAAGCTGAGCTTGACTACCTAACCTTTTTTAATGGTTCAAGCATTGTATTTCACTAAGCAGTCCAAACAGCTTAGCTTCAATGGTTTGCTATCACAAGACCTCTTTGACAGAAGGAAGAAAAACTAAAAAACAATAGGGAAAGATAAAAAGATGGTAAAATAGAGGAAAGAAAAAGTCAGACAAGGTTCTACCAAAAAAACCTGCATAGATTTTAGTTTGCCCTGTGGTGGAATCCTTAAAGGTTATTCATAGAAATTGTACAACTTTTTCAGAAAATGTTCCAAACAGAAAACCTTTTAGAGAACTAGAACAGTTAACCACTCAGAAAGCCTTTTTCCCCTAAAAGTACACAGTACAAAAAAGTTTTTACTTGAAAACGTGACTGAAAAGTAACTCTCTGTTAGAGGTTTTACAGATAACCTTAAGGTAATGGTGAGCAATGTGGCCTAAATATATAAATGGTATCAATGATACATATCAATCACTACAGATGATGCATATCATGAAATTTAGGTCTGCTAACGAAGTTCCAGCATAACAGTAGTGCCTAAAAAAGGACAAAAAATATGGTTATGACAAACCTCAAAACCTTTTAGTGTGCTAGATGGAACCTTTTTTTCTGACTGTGTTCTTGTACCACAACTAATGCTAATGTTGAATTTTAGTATCATTTCTGCATTCTTTCTTTCAATATATGCAAGTAAATCTGCTCTGATTGCACAGTACAGATGTTGAGCTCCTGGCTAGCATAAACATAAAGCCTGCACAGCGAGACCAGCTGTTCCCTGGACACAGCCACAGAGTCGTGTGTGTTTATTAAAAGATTCAACTCATCATTGAGTTTACATTAAAACCTGCAGCATCCTGTTCAAACATCCTGTCCACCCCACTGATCCACAGCGAGCCGAACCGAGGCCACCTCAGCATCGAGCTGAACGCATAATTCCACTCAGGCGAAGAACACTCAATCCTCAGTACTGTAGCAGCAACGGAGGCAAACAAATGAAATTGAAATATCATTCAATTGGGCCGTCTAGACAAAGGCAGGCACCTCAGCTGGCAGACGAGCAGCTTAATAAGAATGTTTGCCATGAGTGAGACGAAGCGGAGAAGGGCTCGCAGGGCCCAGAGGAAGAGGAGCAGCAGGGAGGCCACAAACATAAGCATTTCTGCATGACAAGAACAGGTTGAGTTGGGGCCATTACCATGGAAACCACGGAAATAAAACGAACATTTGTGGAAAGAACAAGTGTGAATTTGAATTGCAAGCATATTAAGGTCAGAGTTGCAATTGACATGCAAGAATCAATAAAACGAAAGAGAGATGAGTGTTCGCTCTGCTTAGTTGCACACCATTCACTTTCCAAAGTAATGCATTAATGGTAGAGGTGGTATGGAAAAGAGATTTCATTGTTCAACTGCTGTTTTCCCCATAACTGGAAGTATTCAAAAATTGTAAGAGGTGGTGGATCAGCTATTCTATCTATTAAAGCCCGACAGCATGGTTTTAAATGTTAAAATTGAAGCATCACAGGTAGATTTAATGTATGTGTGCTTAACCACAATTCAGTTAAACTTCAATGGTTAAAAAAAATAAATAAAAAAATTCCAATGTTTCACCAGATCAAACTGTGTGGTTGTGTCATGAGAGGGTAAGACGGCGGTTTGTATACACCAAATGACCAAATGCTAGTTAAAAAAAAAAATTAAAAAAAATACTATCTAGATGTGGTTTTGAACAAAGGGTGTAGCTCAAATAGATAATACTCCTAATTCAGATTCGCTCGTGCAATTACTTATCACCTACTACATCATAGTTTCACCCAAACCAAATGGAACAAAAACCAAAGAAAAATGGTGGAAAGGTTCAGAAATGTCTCAACTAAGAAGACCAACATCCATATTTCGTTTGCAGTCAATAATGAGTTCATCAGAGAAGCTATAGATAATAATAAGAATTGGTTGGGGTTTAAAGACATATACACCTTCACATACACATATCTTCACAAAACATCTAAACATTTACAAACAGCAAATATGCTTCCAAGTGCACTGTGCTGCACTGTAGCCACTGACATCTAATATTTATGTGGATAAACATTCAGGCGCTAAACAGAGTTGAGTTTAACAGATTCATGTGCACTTCATCTCTATCACTGGTCCTAAAAACGTGTGTATATGCTTATGTCCCTGAGTGCATCATTCTGTACATTGGGGTGAATGTTGTTTCATTAAAGCCAATCAAGTTAGAGCTTAGACGGTGCTGACTGCACTATCCCAGCACTATATGCCCATTTACATTGTCATCCAGCTGAGGTCATAGTCATGGGATAATACACTGCCACAGAGAGCGGCCGATCTTTCTGCCCAAAGCAGATCAAGGTTTCCCCAAAAGGGGCAAACCAAAGAACATTTCGGGGTGCATACTGGACCCTTATGAATAGTTCCCTCATTTCTTTCTGTACCTCTACTCCACTGTTTCCATCATTGCCTGAAAGTTCAGGCAGTTCTCAACACCCTAATCAAGCTAACTGAGAACAGAAAGGATGTTGGTAGTATGGATATTGGAGAAAAGATAGAGAAGGTCAAATGGAATCACTCTACACCACAAGTCAGAGAGGCATACTCAGATGAAATGTGAAGTCACTGTGAAGATGGAGTACACAAATCCTGGAATGCTCAAACCTCAAACTGATGAGAGGGAGAACTTTCACAGGAGGCCATGTCCTCTACAAAAAACCATATTCCTGCACAAGCATAACTGAACCATACAAGCATGCACGCAAGCCCTATACTCCCTCAATTCCACACACACACACCCTGTACTCTGTCCAGCTGGCAACAGCTATGCATCACTGTCACCATAGCTGACTTGTCCACATCTGGAGGAGGGCGAATTTGAGCTGTAACCCAAGCAAGGGTCTTTGTGGCTCTAAATTGTGCCTCATTCTGCATCTGCTCTATGTTTGGACTACTCCTGGAATGTGGATGTTGGAAAGGGGATCAAAGAGTAACGAATTGCCAAGGGATACAGATTTCACAAGAAATGCCCCAACTCTCTTCACCAGAATTTCCCAAATGAACATATCATGTACTTTGTTGTCAGATCATGAGATCATTTCTGACCCTTCCATAGTACTTCTCACCCAACACATAATCGAATGACAAACATGGCTAGAGATTTTAGCTTCAACAAATTGGTTGAAGAACATGTGAAGATGAGGAACACTCTCGATAGAATGGCCATCCCTGAGAAGTTAGTTGGAGGACCAAATTCAAGGCTGAGAGGGGAGACAAAAGGCAGCAATGGGCCTCCCAGCTGACTGGTGGAGTAAAAAGAAGGGAAGGCCAAGGAGACACAAGGTACAGCCAGGGGTGATAGACATGTCAGAGTAACAGATGGCAACAGCGAAGCAGCTGAGCCGCCAGCTAGCCTTTCTCTTTCGCTTATAATGTGAATAATAATGTTCTTTAGACAGGACACCTGCAAGAGCGCCAAGTGTGAAACAAGTGCGAAAGCCAAACCCTGTGCGAAAGCTGCTACCCCCTTCTCCCTCAGGGCTAGCTGATCTCGAAAGACTTTTGTGTTCCATTAACAAAGCTATTCGTGCAGCGTGTATCATGTATAACCACAGCAATTTCATTCTCATCTGAAACTTTTCCTGAAGTGAATTCCATGCTGTTTTCATGAAAAAAACTTAACCATAAAAAACAGCTCCATGTTAGGTAGAGGCTTTTACCTTATGTCAGCCGCTTAGTGCATGGCGTTGTTTTTACAGTTTTGGTCCTAAGATCCCTCTGACTCAGGGGTCTGAAATATGGTCTGCTACTGCTACTATCACATCTCAGAAGTTTGACCAGATTCCCTAGTGTGAGGTGTGAAATGCTACAGTACCCATAGAGATCACAGAACAGCTCCATTTTGAAAATAATCAACAGCCTGGGTGTCATCTTGCATCTACGGTCCTGGCCCTGATCGCTATCCATTCGCCTGTGGAGCTAACACTTTTGTGAAGAGCTTCAATGACTGCTCCAAGTGAAGATGGGAATGCCTCCAGCCTCCCCAGGGCCCTGGCACAGAGAGTTCAGGCCAGTTCAGCGAAGCAGGGAAACTACTTCGGCTCAGAGCCTTAGCGTAGCCCCTTAAAACCCTCTCATTCTGTTCATTTAGTGCCTTGCAGTGCTCATTCTGGCCAGGACATGCTGGAGAACTCTACAACATGATTTGTTTCATATGGAGAAATAAAAACGGACGTCTGGTTTATTTCTGCCAACTGGCCATCCCCTGTTGCTCTAGAGAGAAAGACAAAAATCCTGTAACGTGGCAACAAAGACTGTCTTGCTATCTTTTATTAGTTTTGACTGACACACAGTCTGGGTCCCAGATTGAGGCTTTCTTTGCAACAATGCAGCAATACAATCGTAAAAAGAGCCTCTTTGCTAAACACTAACAAATGGAACAAACAAGTCCAACTTGAATCCTTTTGACTCACATGACGGCAGAGATGAATCAATAAAGTACAAGCAAAAAAAAAAAAATTGGGTAGCTGAGAAGATACTAGTATGAACCAGATACTGTAATATTAGAGGGGTTGAAAAGCTAACAAGTTCAGTGGAAAAGAGGGTGGGAAAGAGAATAGAAGTCACACCCAGTCACATGCTGCACGGCTATTTGATGCTGCCAGGAAGAACAATGGTCCCGCCTCTTACCTCTGTCCTCTTTTGTGAGAGGTGAAAGCTCAGTCAGGGCAGACTTCAGAATCCAGGCCAACACACCCCCCAAACAGACCAAAACAATATCCGCTAAAGTTTGGAGCATGTCGAAACAAGGTTAAAAGAACACAGACTCTTTCATATGACCTTGACCAGACAAAGGCACGAAGCGAAGGACGTTGTTCTTCTGAAGTGTGGCTCATGTTTCAGCTCTTGCCTTCCGCTCTAATGACATGTGATAAGTCTTTCTTTAGCCTGTAATTTACATGTCATGGCTGTCACCAGACCTGAGCTAAACACATACAGTATTTCATGTGATTAAACTGCTGGCGCTGTACCAGGAGTCATGCACGGATTCTTTGTCCTGAACCTTCTCCTACACCACAACAGATGAGGACTGCTGACAATGTTGTTAGAAACAGAACCATGCGGAACAACCTTTTAACTACCTATTACTACAGTCCATAATTCTTATATGCAAAAAGCAAATCAAAAGTACACGGTCTAAAACGGCATCTAGAATCCATAATTCTCGACGTTGTCTTTAGACTAAATAAGGCTGGATTAGGTTACTTCCTACTCTATAGCAGCCACTATATCCTTCAGCATTCACTCAGTCAATGACAAGCTCGGGGAACTTAGTTAATCTACGATTTCATAATAATACCAATGGAGATCTCTGAATTTTCCTGGCTGTTGAAAGAAAAAAAAAAAAAAAAGATAGCCTTTTTAATTGTCTGTTGCTCGACTGAAATTTGGAATGGCAAATCCTCTCACTCTTAGCTGTGCCTACTTAGCAAACCTTAGCATTTCACCCAACAAGGCAGAAAAACCTCTACCAAGGACTAAGCGGAAGTTTGTTAGCTGCCTATGTAGTTACATTACATAAGAACATCTGGCAATTCCTATTCATGTAGCCTACGTACTTTCTTTGCAATCTGAAAAATGCTTGAAATGCATTCATTTTTGAAAAAAAAATTAAAGAAAATTTCAGAGCCCAGCTGACATCCTTGGAGTCACTTCTGTCATCTCAATTAAAGATTGCTTTGAAGGACATATTTCCCTAGAGAGGAAAGTTAGAGTGTACCTCACAAGTCCAAGATTTCTAAATGAGAGTCTGGCAGTCTGACGATGCATCGCCATGGAAAATAAAAGAGGAAGAAGGTCCTGTTCTTGTGGGAGAGAAACAATATAAATAGCACAGACACGTCCTCTTTGTTATGCAGATCTCTTGCTCCATAAACCCGTACACATGCAAATGCTGGTCGCAGGACGCTGAATCCTGTGAGAGTTAAGTCAAGCTCCGTGCCCGTCAACATAGCAGTCACATCAAGAGGCAAATGGAAAAACTGCTCAGGTAATGTGTGTGTGTGTGTGTGTGTGTGTGTGTGTGTGTGTGTGTGTGTGTCAATAAAATGATTGACTGAAATATTTCCTGAAAACCATCACTCAGCATCCTCAGCCAGAATTTCCAAAGCCTTAGAATAAAAAAAAACTTCCTGCCTCAAGTGGTTCGAAACCATAGAACACAGTACAAAGGTTCTCAATCATGTAATTAATGTGTCTCATTTAATCATTAGCGCAATATTCAGTTGGAAGGGATACAACTGATCATTCAAATGTCGTCTGGGTACAAAATATGTACTCAATAAAACTCAGTAAAACAGTCTCTGCTGTAATTACTCATAGATATATAGGTCACTTTATCACTGTAACATTTTTAATAGCAGTGCCATTGCTAAAGAGAAATCCTGGAACCTTCACAACATTTCCATTTAATGGCTACTGCAACATTAATATTTGCATAAGATACTCATTTGACACATAAGTAAGAAATAAAACACTTATGGACATGTTGTTATGGGAAAATCATCAGCGACAGGGTGCTGTGATGCAGCCTGATGCAAAGAGGGTTACTATTACCACCCTGAATCTGATTTTCCTCTCACAGCATGTTTTATTTCTCTTATACCACAGCAATTTGGCATTTTTTTTCATTAATTAAAGAACAATATTTATATTTTGTACTTTTTAATCACTTTTTTAGTTATGCTTAATGTTGTGGAACGTCTTCGAAACTAGTTAGCTCCCGCTACCACTTACATTATGGTAGCTATAAACAGTTGTTCCTTCACCAGTCTGTCTTCTCTTCTCTATTTTCTCTCTTAAAGGTAATAAAAGAAAAAAATACAGCACTGAGAAACTAGAAAGAGCAAACTTCTCTGTCCTGAAGACTTTCCTATGGTGGAAAACTGACTGTTACAAAGTACTGACACTGGAGACTCCTTCTATAAATGTTAAATAAACGTTTCCTTACAGAAACATCATATTAATAAGTATTATTAAGATATATAACATATTATATAACATATTAATAAGTATATGGTTTTCTTTGTTAAATAATGTTTTTTAACGATTTTGTTGAGAATCTGAAAAAAGTAAACGAGTTCTTACCAATAATGCATTACAACAAGCGCCTTAAATATAAACCTGTGATTTGCCTTGAAGCCAGAACTACTGTTCAAGCTGCTGTTCTAGAAAACCTTCGAGAATTCAAGAGAGCTGTGGTATAATCTTATTCAACGAACTCATAATAAATTGTTCTCATAAAATGTCAAACCAAGCGCATGTTTTAATTCAGCTTTGAATCATTTGAAAGGTTTTCCACACAGAAAAGGGAAGAGAACACAGCAAGAGAACCCAGTGGTTGGCGATGCCTATTTTTGGCCTATGTTCCAAATATTGAATTCTTTTTTCTTTGCCCTAGAAAACAACTATTCACAACTTTATCCTGATCCACATAGTCATTGTCTGCTTTTTAATCTATTAACATGAAGCAGTCACAAATATCAATTTACAAAACATTCTAATCCCAAAGTGCCAAATGCAGGAGAAGTAAAAACCTGTTGCCCCTAGATTAAGATGTTTGAGCTGTTTAAACATCTTACCTTTTTTAAACAGTAGCCATCTACCATGCTTACATTGTCTCTGCAGTAAGAACAGCTATCAAATTTGACAGTGTAGAAGCTACAAATAAAGCTACAAAACCTACAGTTTTGAAGCCAAAGCCACACAATGTACTGAGCATCTCTTCTAGCTCTTTCCAGGACTGAAACAATAAAACTGAGAAAAAAATGCTGCATTTGCTGCATCAAATACATGCAAAGAAAACTGTACTAAGAAATTTATAACATACTGAAACTGGGAAATGTGCTTAGGCTTGCTAATACAAATGGTGCATTTATACTTTTATACGAGAGAAAGCTGGTTTTCCATCACATAATGCTGTCCAAGTGTAGTGCGTGCATCAATCTGTCAAGCCAAAGTATAACAGAAACCCTGCTTTACCCAAACAGCAGGCCTCTGGTTTCTATTCTAAACATTACTGATCTGAGCACGAGATCAAGAGTTTGAGGTTTCACTTATAACGTGCACTCATGACACAAGGCCAAACACGACTCTGTTTATGCATACTGAAGCAGAAACACAGAGAGGCTACGAACTCCAAATTCCCCCAGCAAGCCACACAGCTGAAATGTACAGCACAGGCAGTGGAGCACGTCCAAAGAAAGCCTCAAAATGCTCGCAATCACCGGCCGCTCCAGTCTCGCTGAGGTCAGTGGAATCCTTTATTGGCCGTAATTGACGAACAAGAAAACGCTGTTTTCTGCTCTCGTCCATGGTCTGTGCATTTATAGGGCTGTCTTGTAGACTGTTTGGGTCCTTATGTACTGGTTCAACATATCGTACTGTTTTTTTCTTAAAGCTTTTAGACTGAATGTCTGCATTGTAATGTGTGTGGTGGTCTGGGAAAACCCATCGGAAGTGGCTGAATTCTGGCAAACAGCCAAAAATGATGAAAACTCAGGTCTGTCCATAATATACCTTGACACATTAAGAAACCATATATATAATTTCACCAAAAACAGCATTCAAATGTTTATTTAATCATTTAAGCATTTGTCTAATCTTAACTAGTAACTTTCCTGCAGATATCATATTAGTTATGGAGCCAATTTTAAACAAATGCGGTGGAAGAAAAAAAAAAAAGTCTGTCTTAAGATGTCTAAAACCTTGCTAGCTAAGTGTGATTTCCTCATTTACTGAATATGTCAGGCTTTGATACTGGTTGTTAACGTGTCTGTGATGGTCTTGCACTATAGTCTCCCAGATTTGAGAGCGCTATAACTTTACGACCCAGAATTTCATTGGTTAAGTAGATCATGTGATCTGCATTAAGATGCTGTATTCATGCGGAAAATAATAAAACATTTACAGAGAACTGATTCAGATCTTTGCTGTCTTAAATTGGACAAAAGATGTGTCTCAAGCTAAAGCTCTCCATCAGGCTGAACATCTCATCATAAAGTTAGAACAACAAAGTATATCAAATCTCAGAGTATATTAAAGTATATCAATTGCAGTGTTAAACCTTTGGCAATCTTGTACAAACCTCTGATACAACACTGTAGCTTAAATTGCTTGCTACACTAGAACAATCACAATTTTTTTTTTTTTTCAAATGGCCTGCAAAGAAATCTGACAGCCTTTGGGAATGGCGGTGTTTGAAATTCATAGCGGTTCATGTTGTGTTTGCACTGGACTCTCTGAGTTCAGCTACCGTGGCCGTGTAAAACAGGGGAGGATAAAGAGCTAGCATGTGTGGAAAGCTGCAGTGTGAAATGAAACACTGAGTGATTGACAGAAACGCAGGCAGATTGGGGAACAGCTATGGTCCCTACCCAAGCAAAGGTCATATGCAAGAGAGGGAACTGGAAAAAGGAAAGACTGGGATAAAAATCTGTCACATGTAAATAGTTTTGGTCGGGTGCGTGCAGGGCGAGAGGGTAGTACCATGTACCGCCCCAGGACAGTTTCTACAATATACAACAATAGACTGGTTTATTCTTCCTCCCAAAAGGTTTCTAAATCCTTCAAAAGTTCAGAAAAGTACATTGGAAGTTTGGCAGAAGAGGCAGCCAGGTAGCAAAAGTCACTCTCCAAAACAGAAACATCAGAACGGGCCGCCAACCTTCACAATTAACCAGAAGAGACATACTACATGGCCAACAGTTTATGGACACCTGACCATCACATTCAAATGTGGTTCTTCCCCAAACTGTTGCCACAAAGTTGGAAGCACACAACTGTATAGAATGTCTCTGTATGCTGTAGCTTTAAGATTTCCCTTCACTGGAAGCAAGAGGCCCAAACCTGTTCCAGCATGACAACGCCCCTGTGCACAAAGCTCTATGGCACCAAAATATCAACGGTCCATGCAGTTATAGCAAAATACATCAATGACAGGTTGGAATGTTGCTCCCCTAAATGAAGCGAGTTAGTCTTACCACCCTGATTATTTTCCAATAACAGCACACCCCAAATTTTTTTATTCCCCTTATATCACATCAATTGGCCAACATTTACAATTCTATTAGTTAAAAAAAAACACACCACACAATAATTTGTATCCATTTATAGTTACATTTAATGTAGTGGAACATTAGAGCATCTATAAAAGGTCAATCACTTATTCTTTAAGCTAGTAAGACAAAAATTATGCTGTATGTTACCAAGAAAATGTAAAAAGTGCTCTGTCTTGAAGACTGTTCCATGGCAGAAAACCTACTGACTGTTACAAAGTACTGACACTGAAGACTCCTTCCATAAAAGTAAAAAAAACTGACATACATTTTTCTTCATTATATAATGCTTTTTAACAAGTTTTTTATTATTAGGCTTAGATCATGTAAAGGGTCCGGAATACAAGTTCCTGCATAAGCTGTTACTAGAGAAATGGTAACATTTGAACGAGAGCATTAATATAAAACCTGTGATTTTTATATACTTGCAGCCGGACTTACACTCAGAGAGCTGCTGTTATAGAAATGAAACACCTTCTGACCAAATGATATTGAGAATTAAACAGTGCTGAGGTATAAAACGTACTGACAGCGTGGTGGCATTGATAAATGCTGTTCTTAACATAGCCTCAGTATATATATTTAATCTAAGTTAGGTATACATTTTTGGCTGCTTGGAGCCACTTTTCTCTTTCAAGTTAACTTAAAAACGTATTGTTTATTAAGGGGTTGGCCGTTAAGGATTATTTTTTTCAAATAGCTTCGCTAACTAACTTTGTTTTCGTATTTGTAAATTCGTATATGTATAAACTTCCCCCAGAAACATGCTTCTCTGACTAAATGTGCCACCACATTGTTTGAACAACGAAAAAAAAACCCTGCGTTTTCATCTAATGCTACTTCCTGTTTACTACGCCGTCCGCTACTCTGATAAACAGCCAGCGAAAAGCTAAACACTCCCATTTTGAAACAGCAGGAACATCCCAGGCTAGCACAAGTTTGTTTCTGGCAGCTCGCAAACCCTCTACTAAAGCATCATCTAGGTTTAGGATCATTGGATTTTGTCTCCGATGATGTCGCAGTACTTTTTTCCACAGCTATTCAGCTTGACAATACATCATTGTAAAAAGACACATGACCTTTACACCGTTACTGTGGAGACAGAAAGCGAGAAAGAACAGCTCATAAACTGTGGCACTTGTAATTGCATCTGCGGCCCATTCCGTGCACGAGGACCACAACTGGATTTCCTGTGTTTTAATAAACCTGTGTTTGAAAATGGCCCCCAAAGTATTTCATATATCGTGTGTATTGGACCATAAATATAAGAGGTAAAACAATAGTTCTTTGGTTCCCCAGACTACATATGAAGGGAAAACTATGCCTGAGTCCGCTGACCACAAAAGGGTGACTGCGCTCAAGCTCATCCACGCAGACGTGACCTGCTGAATACGCGCCCTACACCACGCAGAGCAGAGGACACAAATGAAATCATTCGTTTCAGGTGTGTTCTTTTTAGCATTGCGCTCGCAGCCAGCTCTCATTCCCTACACCTTGATCTCTGCGCTATCATCTCGCTCAGATGCTTGGCGAATACAAATAGTCCCTCTTGGCTGAGGATGGGGCTTAATCTATCTCTGAACAGATATGTGCAGAAAGAAGGCTTCAAGTTTCATTATATACACACACACACACACACACACACCACCACTCCTCTTTTTGAAGGATAGGAAGCACTTTATTTTATTTGCAACATATATAAAGTTACATGTTTATGGACTTTTAAGGCGATCGCTGATATAGGGAGAGAAAAGGAAGTAAAAACAAGAAAAAAACAAGCAAATATAAATAATAAAATATTTCATTAATATAAACATTTCTAATCATTTTTATTTGAATTAAATAAAAAAATGAGGAAAGAGAAAAAATATGCATTGACATTACATGCACATTATGTGATTACATTTTTATGGGCTAAAAAAAACGTTTAATGATAATGATAATAGTAATGAAAATAAAATGTTTTAAAACTAAATAAGTAGAGAAGTAAAGAAAAAATTATGCATGTGTACATGTACACAGCAAAACCAGAATAAATAAAAACTGAAAAGAAAAAAAATATATAAAATTTATATAAATATAAATACAAAGCCATGAAAGATACTGAGAAGAAAATTTACAAGAGAGAGATGAGTAGTGGATCTGGAATAGATGTACAGATTCAAAAGTAGTAACTTTTGAGGCAATGATGTGTGCGACATGCTGTGTGGATTCATATAAACTATTACATACATGGCACTGTCTGTGTGTGTGTGTGTGTGTGTGTGTGTATGTGCTACTACACTCATGATAATCCCTCACCTGAACACAGATCATCGCTTCCACTATCAGCAGCACTAACAGTAAGAAGACAACGGCTTGGCCCTTCAGGAACAGGATGTATTAAACTGCACTGCGCATGTCCGAGCTGACAAAGCACTTGATGAATAAATAGCATAAACTCGCTTTGGAAGTCATGATGACAAGCTGTGAAGCGAACTAAATTAAATTTGTATACAACCCACTTTCCTGAGCAAGACTTTGTATGCCTCGGGGTTCTTTATCTCCCATAACACACACAGACACAAAGATGCGTATACACACATACACTCATGCCTAGAAATATACCACCTAGAAAAATCTAGTGAGTATGACGATAGTGATGCAGTGTCAGGCTTGCTTTCAGCCCTGAGTCACCACAGGTCACCTCATTTCCTCTAATCATAAGTAGGGTGAGTCCAGGAACCCAAAGGGTCGCTCGCACATGAGCGCGCACACACGCACACGCGCGCACACACACACACACACACACACACACACATTTGATGGCATGTGCATCAAAGAAAGATCATTGAAAAGAAAATCACAATGCATCAAAGAAATGATTCTTTTTCACAGCCCTAGCGCACCACAGTTCACAAGGTCTATTTTCCAATATTGCACATGTTTATTTCTAATATTACAAGCGCAAGATTGCTGTTGAATCTATATGCAACTCTGGCACATTGTTCACAGAACCCGGGCAGTTGAAGATTGGAAAAACTACTATGACACAGTTCCCTCCAAAAGTATAGGAACGTCTAGGCCAATTCTTTTGTTTTTGCTATACAATGAAGACATTTGTGTCTGAGATCAAAAGATGAATATAGATGAAAATTTCAGCTTTCATTTTCTAATCTAACAGGGCACACCTGGGCAACAAGAAACACCTGTCATTCACATGTTCCAATATTTCTGATCTCTTGTGTGGGTTCAAACAAAAGGTGTCATGTTGTAAGTTGTGTTTTTTTTTTTTTTTAAAACACATCTAGATGTAAATATCAGGAAATGAAATTCTAATCTATCATCTCATATATCATCTCATATTTGATATTTTGATATCAAACCCAAATGTCTTTAGTGTATAATTAAAAACAAAAGACTTGGCCTTTACCGTTAAAAAATTGAAAAATCACATCCTTATATTTTGACTATACTGCTCATGCGTACTTTCTAGTACACTTCACAGGATGCATCAATGAAAGGGCCAACTCAAATATTATACAAGACTTTCTACCAAGTTTGCAGAATGTTTGTATTTCTTCACACTCAACGCTGATCAACTGCAAGAAGCGTATTATGGCGCAACTTCTAGAACCCGTCATTTGCCCCAGGCTTTTCTGGAGCAAGAACTCCAGAGGCCTTGAGCGAAGGGTTGCAGAGGAGGTGGCAGTGCGTCTGCCTGGCCTGCTAAGAATGTGGAAGGGCTTTTGGTGGAACACAAATTGAATTTCAGGCTAAGACCCAAGTCAAACACCTCATAATCCCTGCTGCCTGGCTCTCAGAAACCAAACAAGGTCACTTTTATCCCGCCTCGATGGCCATAATAAAGGCAGCACTGCAGGGCCGAATAAACCCCCTCTGACAACATTTACAATGGAGCTACATGAGAGAGGACACGCCGTCGTGCCTTATTGAACTGCAACCTACGCTGAACAATGATGGCATTGATAAGCTGGGGAAGAACGAAAGCAAATAAATTGACTTTTTTTTTTTTCTTCTCCAAGAGTTTGGACTAAATCCTAATGCAAATGCTCACTTGATTGTCACAGTGATGAGGCTGACACACAAAACCACTTGTCAATACAAGCAACAGAATGACGACAACCCTTAAATCGAATCAATAAAATCTTAATTCAACATGCCTTTTGAGATTTACAGAGCATCTCCTTACCTGCTACGTTGAGTCTGGCGGTGCGGCTACTGATCGTGCCCAGGTTCTCGATGGTAGCCACGCACTGGTAGACGCCCTCGTCGGGTTTGTTGTGTTTGGAGTGCATGATGGAACTGATGAGCAGCGAGCCGTCGGGCAGGACCTGCCTGCGATCGTCTGGGTTGAGCAAAACACCATCTTTCTTCCAGTGCACCCTGGCAGGGAGCTCACTGTAGACGGAGCAGTTGAGTAACGCAGGGGATCCCCTCACCGCCAACGTATCCGAAGGTTCCACAGAGAACCAGAAAGGACTGAAGTGCCTCTTGACAGAGCCTGTAAAAGAGGGGCAGACATATTAAGATCTCCATACTTAGAACAAGTTCTGCAGAATACTTTATTGTTTGTTGATTTGTATTTCGGGAATCAGATCATTTTCTGGTCAGTGTGAATTTTAGGTCTTGCTGAGAAAAGAAAAAAATATATATTATGCATGTGTATATGAACAAATCACAAAATTCTACAGCAGAATAGGAAAGAATATGTGGTAGAAAGGAGATGCAACGAAAAGCAAAAAGAAAAAAATTAAAAGCAATATGCATGTGTGTATGTGAGCATTTAAAAAAACAAAACAAATCCGGCAGCAAAGCGAATACGTGGCAGAAATAAAAAGAAGTAAAAAACACAGAGGGAGAAAATTCTATTGTGAAAGATACAGAGTATGCAAATTACAAAGTAAGAGAAAGAGTATTCATTTGTAAGCCGTTTCATAAAACCTAAATTAGACATCAATCCTCATTTGAATATTTCTGTTTTTTTGTTGAAATGAAAGTTATTTGCAGCATTAATGCAGAAGTCAAAGGACAAGCAATTACTTTGTCCTCATAAATTATTCAAATCTCAGCCCCCAGAGCCATCAAGAAATTGTTTAAATAAATAACTGGAATTATCTGCACTACCAGAACGGGACTGAAGACTGAAATAATGAGCTTCTTAAGGTCGTTTTTACTAACGTGCCAAATAATAAGCTGAATCCTAAATAGAACTGCTAAGCATCTCAGCCACTTGTTTCATTCAGAGGCAAAGCCATGAAGCGACTTCATGACCATGGCTGGCTCTGGAGTTGGTACTTCTGCCATTTAAACTTGGAAAGGATCCTGAAACTCGAGTAACCTTCTGCACCCTCAGATAATGAGGCTTCCCCGATTCCTCTCCACTCACATCGGGCCTCATTTATCAAGCTGGATGTGAATTTATTCATAAATCATTCACACAAGAAATTCATGAAATTCATGGTATTCATGAAAATCCAGTTAGTTCGTGTACTTTAAAAGCTCCTCCTTTTTTATACAGATTATGTTGTCGAGTTTAAATCGCTAATTTTATCAATTCATTTCAGTCCCACACACAAATTTAATGGAAATTTTGTGAGACGCTTTTGAAAGAAAGCACTCCAAAACAAATCCATAATAAAAACTAGCCATTCAATTAGGACAAAAGAAATAGCATCCTATAAAAGGAGAAAGAGTTAGTGTGTGTGTTTGTGGTAGCCGATGTGCTACATTGGCTGAGCTGCATTACTGGAAGATTTAGCACACACTGCATTTAAGAGGCTTTGTTGCACCAGTTAGTCATTATTTTGTTGTTTTCAGCTCTCTCTGAGCTTTGCCTTTTATGGTGTTTTGTTGGAGTCACTACATCAGTAATCAGTTGTGTCACGAACATGCTTGGCAATTTACTAGTGATTGTCATTTATCAACATATGCATACCAGTACAAAGAAAATAAGCATTACCGAAAATCTGGCAGGAATTTTTAGTTTGGTTTTACAATCTATGGAAACATTTACACACAACTTTACTAAAAGATAAATAAGGCCGTTTTTATCCTCATATCCAGCACCACACAGTAGTAACCAAATAAAGGGTATTACAGTGGTGGACGGTAAAAGAGGGCAGTTATTGTCATGGGCAGGCCAATTTCTCCTCCCTCATACTTCCAAACTGGCCCATAATGGACTGTGTGGGATGTTTCGCGAAGGTGGAGGCAGTAATTGTGGTCTGTGCAGTGAGCAGGAGCTATACGCGCTTCTATCTGTGCTGTCTGCTGACGCTTACACTTCTGATTACTTCTGCGACAGCACTGCAGAGCTCTAAAACAGCTGCTTTTGTTGGCCGGACCACTCTGGTGCTTGAGAAGATAATGGTACTCTGTGGTGAACGTTAACCTAAAATATTGCCATGAAGGAGAAGCAGTTCCAGCATAAACACATCTGGATCAGATTATGGCTGGTAAGATGGATGCCGTTATGTGCTGACACAAAGCATCAACAGCCAGTTGACATGAAATGTTTGGCACGTAGTCTTCTCGGAGGGCTTCCACATAAAAGGTATTGTGCTCAAAGAATTGTTTGCAGACTCCAAGCGTTAAAGATAAATAGGTCACTGTGAGGACATGGTGGAAAATTGGTTTAAAACAATGCCACATATGAGCCACAGGAACAGAAGTGGCAGGATAGCAAGAAGGAAGGCAGACAGATGGTAAAGCCTGGCCCGTGGAGGGGAGAGGGAAATTCCACCCTCCTGCAGGCCACCAGTAGAACTGCACGGTTAATCATTAGCATCTTTAGCAGCTCTGGAGCTCCCGGGGAGGCTGGCGGCGTGGCACGCAAAACTCCCTACTAGCCACCAGCCAAAGTGGAGGACCATCTGCCTGCTGTAGACTCAACATCCCTCAGCCCCATGGCATAACCGCATAGATACCGAGCTGTTGTCTCCAGTCACTTACGCCTATCGGCAGCAAAAAAGTGGCCCAAATATTACCAACCAGCAACTGAGCTGATATTGGACCAAATTTGAAATTCTCTCAGCCTTACCTCCACTGCAGATCTAATCAATATTCCTACAGTATGCATCCCTCTGGGTTAAAGTCATTGGCAGAGTCAAATGATGCAGGTGTTTGCACAGAATGAAAGCTGGTTTATTCTTCTACATTAACTGCACTAAGTTGTAAAAGGCTCCTGAAAGCCCAAAGGAATTCCTCCTAAACAAATGCAAATATTTATTCATGGCACAAGATATGAGCAGTAAGCACTTTCTCTCCTCAGAGTCCATAAACGGTTCAGAAAATAGGCAAACTTTCAATGCATGCACCATCATTACTATTTAATGGGCTGAAAGCTGTAAAGGGGAAAAAAGTGCAAATAAGCTATAACTGTTTAAAATCCAGGAAAAACCTGGAGTTAGATTTTAAGTGAGGAAGATATCATTCCTATTAAAAAAAACAAAAAAAAAAACAGGTGGACAAACAATGAATTTATTAGTAAAAGCTCCAGTTTGCTGGCTACACCCATGTCTTGGTTGCCTGGAACCCTAATGGGCTACTTGCAGAAACACTTCCGCATTATAACCAAGACGGCTTTCTGCTTCCGGCTCGTCCACTATAACGGCAATGGTGCTATTTTACACCCGTTGTCTGCACGAGACCCCAAAAATAAACGTCACCGACGTTCATGATATATGTAAGAACACTTGCAAAGCTCCTTTTAGTAAGCTGGAGAAAGGCATGCTTTGTCATACATAAATTCCTATGAAGGTAAGAAAATACCTATTAATAGAAATGATCACCCAAGCTAATATTAGCCCAACACTATCACTTTATTCTAAGACTGGGAAAAAAACAAACAAACAAACAAACAAAAAAAAAAAAGCAGACGTCAGACATTGCTGTCTCGGAGACGTGATATTTTCAAAACGCAAATATGTCGTATCCCTGAGTGCAAGTAGCTCATTGGCTAGGCTAAAAAATGGTAGCTAGCATAATGTAATAAAGTATGGTGAGGTAGTTAGTGAGTTCAGCGCATTAATATGACTAAGTGACACCCATAGTCCTTATCCTATTCTGATGTTGGTTAGCCAAACAGGTCAGAATTCACATATCTCTAATACCTTTTCGGCTCATTTACCACACAAGCAGAAAAAAATTAATAAGTCAGATAGAAGGAGCCTCATACCAACAGCGATGTAACACAATAACGCAGCCGGATGTAATTAGTTTTCATCGAGGGACGGCAATTTCTGGTGACAGCAGGCAAGGACACCATTAGTGATGTGAAGTGGGCGGGGTGTGTTGTGACACAGATGAGCAAAGTTTAACTTTATGCAAATGAGACATTAAACAGTTTGGCGACTACCGAGGGGAGTGAGGGATGGTGATATGTTATGTTTTCTCTCCCCGACAGTGAAACATCTGTTTTTTGGTTCCATACATTTGCTCCTATTCACAGTTCCTAAGCCTGATACTTACTCTGCTGCAACAGGAGTGAAGTGTGTGTGTGATTTATCTGAAAGAAAACACTGCCACTATTTTGCAGTTCTAGTTCAATATATTCAACTGTTTAACCCCATCAAACAGCCAGCAGAAATCCTGAGGACATTGTTTTAGCCACTTTCTGATGCTATAGGCAGTGACGCGCTGTACGGCTGCATTTTATACACAAGCATTACCTTCCAGAGTTTTTATTTTCAATGGGAACATGTCTGATTTGTAGCCAGTTGGGTCATTTTTAACATGTTCTGTAGCTAGCTTGAATGGATATCATTGCTAGCGCACCAGCCTAGTGCCATGGCAGTAAAACCATGGCAGTCAGCAGTAAGCTAAAGCTAGGCAAGCTCACTAGAAACCAACACGGAGCAAACTGAGTGACAAGGTGGGAAAAAAAAAATATAAAATCGCTTACAGTATGAATGTGCAGTTAATGTTAGAAAGCATGTTACAGGTAAAAAAAATGTAAATTTTTCTTCCTTTCATTCCACGCTCCATCTCACCAATCGTGCCTCTGCCTCAGTGAGGCCGGATACAGGGCTGAGAAAATGAGTTTGCCTGCGTTCACCTTTCTTGCCAGTGCCAGTGAAATCCGTTGTATTCCACGGCTGAGATCTTTTTGGAAGCACGGCTCAAGGCAGCACTTGTAGGCATCCAGAGCTAAGCAGACGAAGAGAAAAAACGTGTTTCGGCTGTGTCTCATTCAGCCCTTTCCTAAAGCGTTCGCTTTCTCCTGGGGGAAGTAAAACTTTTCATATGAATAAAGTGTTCAGTTGCTCTGGAGGACACTAGTACTGCTCAGAGGAATGTGCTTTCATGCACTGATGATTAAGTCACACAAGGATAACATGCCCTTGAGATGTGGATCTAATTTATGAAGCTAGGAAGAGATGCCAGCTTTATTCAGACTCTCTCACTCATGCAAGATGCCGTAAGTAACCGATGGCACAACTCCGATGCATTTAGCAACACCTCATATAATTATGTTTTTATTGAGAAAGAGCTAACGTTATCTCAGAAAACATAAAATGGCAAGCATAACACTAGTGAGTGCTTCCTCAACAAGATTAAGTTTACATGCAATGAGTCGAATGAGTCGTGTTCACCCAGCACAGAGACCCCCTGGTCACTTCTCAGCAGGAAGCCACATATTTGAGTGATGTTTGGCTGCTTTGACTCCAGCCCAAAGAGCAACCTGTCCTCAGGACCTCAAGACCACATTTCTTATGACCAAACACCAACTCATAATGAGCAAAGTTGACAGATTGACATCACCGGATCCCTGTCAGGATTTTAAAACCCTTCCTAAGTCATGTGCCTTCGTCAGTGGATGTTCGTGGACGTCCACTACACGGTTGGTCCGCGACACTCCCAGTCTTTTTGAATTTGTTAATAAGTATGGCAAGAGTGCCATGTGTGATGTTCCTCTTAAAGTCCATCGCAGCTCCCCGATCCAGCCATGAGAATGATTTCAATACGTTCTCCTTTTGTCAAACGCAAACGGGGCATCATATCATATCAATATTCAGGTTTGCTTACCAAAAAACGAGGTTAAAAAAGTTACAGTTAAAGTGAATTACAATGAAGTTGGTCAGTGCAGATGTACCAATTATACTTAATATACTCTTAAAAAAATCATATTGTGATGTAATTTATCACGGTTTATACAACAGCACTGCTGAATTCTCAATTCTGATTCGTCAGAAGATGTTCAGCTATAGTGACAGTAGTTCAGCAACACAATCGACAAGTTTATATTAAAGCACTCGTTAGTCTAACACGTTATTGTTTATATGGCAAAAAACAGATTTTTTTAAAAACGTGTCTAACTCCTGATATGGTAACATTTGAAATTCTGTGAGATGACATTTATTTAGCATTTTTGGTAGGAGTCTCCAGTGTCAGCACTTAGTTACAGCTTTACCTCTGACTGTTACAAAGTCTTCAGAAGCAAGGGCTTTGCACTTTACTGCATTTTTTAAAAATCTGTTTCATTAACTTCAACAGAAAGAAAAAAGTGAGGCTGTTGAGGGAGCGACTGTCTACAGCTGCTATAATGTAAGTGATAACAAGAAACAACTTGTTTTGCGGATGTTCCAAAACATTAAGTGTAACTATAAATGGATAAAAAGGATGACGTGTCATTCTTTAATTTATAGAAAAAATGCTAGCGTTGACAAATGCTGCAGTATAAGAGGAAAGAACCACTTCGGCTTCACAATACAACACACCACCACAATGTTGATTATTTCTCTATAACAGCAAAATTCAGTCATATTCCTTTCTTATCATTTGATGAATATCGTATTGTCCTGCCCTAATTGAGTATTTCATAAGAGCATGTGATTAATCAAATAACATTAAAAAAATCAATGCAAAAAACCTAGTGTGAGTTCTGAAATAAAACAGTTTAACTGAAATGTCGAACAAAAGGTGTTATAATCTAACATACCAATTCCACAATATATCACAGTCAGTGCATTATAAATTCCACGCTCGTCCACGTCCCATTATATATTAACTCCCTTTTTTTTGCACAAGAGAAAATGCCCTGTGGCTTTGCTTTATTGAGCAGCAGAAGCATTCCAGCTGTTTGACCTTCAGTTTAATAAAATATGCTGGAAACAATAAGAGTGTAAGGAAAAAAAAAAAAAAAAAAAAACATTTCACCACTTCGGACAATGGCAAATAAATGTGCAATGGGGCTGTCACGAGTAAAGTCTTTATTGATAAGATGGGGATAAATACTTTTCTCTTCCACCACTCTCTCTGGTCTTTGTCACTCCACCCCCGAGCATCAGGACCTCGTTAGGCAGACTGGAAATGCATCTCTCTTTCATGTCTGCCCTCCTCCAGCATGTCTGCTTCTTGCCTTCATCTTCCAGCATCATTCCCCTCCCTCCATCTGTCACCACCAAGCACAATGAGAAATACACCCCATGTCTTCTCACGAAATGGGAGCCTGTCGGCATCTTTGAGAGAATAACCCACAAAGACTGGTCTGTTTTCTGACTTTCCTGTGAAGATGTCACACAGTAAATGAATCTAATAATGCACCTTTTAAAGCTTTGGACTGGGAAATATCTAAGGAATAAAACATGACAGAAAATAATCAACAATGCTGTGGTGAGATTATTTTCCAATAATAACACTGCCCAATGTGTTTTATACCACAACAACTCACTTCCATGTGTGTTATTAAAGAATGCCATACTTTTTTAAAAATCAGTTTATAGTTACATTTAATGTGGTGGAACGTCAACCAAAAACAAGTTATTTTCTGTTACCACTTAAATGATAATAGCTAACAAAAAAAAAAAAAAAAAAAAAAAACAGCTGTTCCCTCACACCTCTCTTGTTTCTCTTCTCTTGAAGGTAATGAGACAAAAAAATGCAGCTTGTCATGTTTTCAAAAAAACCACAAAGTCGTCCATCCCGAAGACTTTCCAATGTCAGAAAACTTAAAGATAGAGCTGCCTCTGACTGTTGGAAACCTGTCCTGACACTGGAGACTCCTTCCACAAATGCTAAATAATCATCTCCTTACAGAAAACAATTACACAGTTCATCATTACATAGACAGAAAAATAGACAAATAGACAATCAGACAGACTTTATTAGCTTTATTAATCCTAGAGGGAAATTCACACAATGTGAATTTATTTGGAGTACTGCCATACAAGTCCCTGTGTAAGGTCTTGCTACGGAAACTATTACGTTTAGATTACACTACATTAGAACAAACACATTAATATAAACCTGTGATTCGTCTTGCTGTAGAAAATTCAACAACACCTAACCAATTAAAATCTGAGGTATACAGAATCATGAAAAACATACTACCATATGGTCTTAGAAAGAAAATCTCACATCTAAGTACTGCATTTCGTAGTGACCTCACTGTTACACAAGTGACTACTGCCATGAACATACCACGTGCCAAGAAATAAAACATTTCGTAGTGACCTCACTGTTATACAAGTGACTATTGCCATGAACATACCATGTGCCATGAAATAAAACATGGGACTTAATGAATGCTTGGTAAATTGACTGACATCATTAAGCCTGACTAAAACACGATAAGGCCTTTGAAGCCTTTCAGAGTTGAGTATTTAAATGTTGACCCTTCTCTCAAGCGCGAGAGAGCTGAAGCGTGGACATAATGCAGGGGCGGAACCAATAACCATTTTTAAAGGTCATTGTCGCCACTGAAGAAAGGAAAGGGGCATGGAGCAGAAGATGCCTTTTGTCATTTGAGCATTTTGCTTCCCTTTCTTTTGTGCTCCACAGCTCCGCCTTGCCCAGTCTAGCTTCCCTTAAGTTGCCAGAGTCGACTTCATGGCTCGCCTCCCCGGTGATCTGGATACTCCGATAGCTCCTTTGCCCTCACAGCGAGGGTCCAAGGTGCAAAGTCTGTACAAAATGATTGGTAGGCCACCGTGCCAGGTTTATTGGCTTGGCACATATACAGCTGGCAAATTAAAGAGGAAAGGATCCAAGTTTTTCAGCTCCAAGCACCTCAAGCTACCCTGTGTTCCTTTGGCAGGGTTTTCCTAGCTGCTTCCAGGGCTAACCCAAGTACACCACCTTCAAGCCAACTCTGACCTCCTGCAACTGTACTCAGCTGAATTATCGAATGTTAAGTGGAACTGGCAATAGTTATCAAAGTAAATATGTGCCAAAATCTGAGTGCCTTAAAGTCAATGAATGAAAATAAAAGCTTGCATAATAAAATGGATACCATTTTCAACAATTAAACTATCCTTTCAATTTCCTGTTAAACATAACATCTGCTGAGAGTTAGTGTTCAATGCGGTTTGGCATCCACAATGAATAAATTCAAAATGTGCAATGGCTTCATTTACAGAGACCAGGGACCTACTTTGGTTAGTCAATTTTCGTGGCACTATCACCCATGAGAAACAAGGGGCATGCCTCAGGTGAAATAAGAAATAGAAGAGCTGCTTCTCTTTTACTGTCAGACAAAACTGAATTCCACACCTCCCGATTAGTAAAATTAGGTTTTCCAGAAAATGCCGCACAGACGGAATTGATCATTCTCCACTACGACATTCAAGCAGGCTACTCTCATTACATTAAATATATTTTAAAAAACGACAATTTATTCCGTGTAAATTATAACTGTGGTTCAGATGTGAATCCCAGTACACCACAAGGGATGATGTGAAACTTTGTAAGAACAGGGGTACATAAGAGAAAGAGTGGTAGCAAAGCAGTAAATGAAAATATTCTGTATCTCTGATGTTGGGCCAACCTGCCAGCTCTAGCAGATACCAAATCCCAGGAGCACTCAGGTAATTTCCCCATCGCTTCACTTGCTGCTGCCCCTCTCACCTCTTCTGGACACAGTAATTAACCACACTGATTGGAACTCCATCTCCTTCAGTCATCAAAGCAAGACTGGCTAGCTTAGGGACTTGTCTATACAGCCACCCATGAAAGCATAGCCACCAAAAAAAGGAATATCCTTTCCAGGGCTCCACCTTTTATTCCTGTTTCCATTGGATGCCATATGGAAGGAAGCGGATTGAAAGAATAAATGCAATTTTGCTTTTGCTACAAATTCTTTACTAGATGTGATTTTGCAGAATGACAAGGTTGTTAACAATGAAACGCGGGGGATATGGTAAAAACGTACTCTAGAATACAGAAATTGGTTGATTACCAAACACCTGCCATGGTTTGTGAACGAAACAAAAACAAGCTTTTTTTTTTTACCCTTGGGACACGTGTTAAGTAGTGGCCTACACCAGTCAGACGAATGAACAACTGCAGACCATTATTTCCCATCAAGGTGGCAAGGCATGATAGAAAAACTCTATTAATAAATAAATAGATTGCTCAAGGCCATGAGAGTCAGACACAGAATCTGGGGGAGGGGGATGAGGGGGTGTGCAGGCTCTGATGGTGAGCAGTGACCCTGGATTCACTTCCTCACCATGGCCACTCTTGGATGTGCTCCTAGCAGATGCTCGGGATTTAAGCCCCATCACTCCCTCACCACGTGGGGTTGCCTCATATTGCTGGATTGCGCTGCGGGATCCCATCCCTGGTCCTTTGTGGAACAGCGGACATATGTGGCCCCCAGTGTTCAGTATATGCCTGAAAGTTCAAAATTGCTGACTGGTATCTCAATAATGCAGGAACAAGAATAATTAAGAACATTTCCACTGGAGAATAAAATGTTTACCAGCTAATGGTCATTTCTTCTAAGAATGTAGAAAAGTACCTTTAGGAAGTGAACACAGTACGGCTGATGAATGATTTAACTACACGTATTAGTTACCTACCCATGAGACGTCCTTCACATTTAATGCCTGAGGTAGACTAGGAAATAATGCAAGCACAGAAGCAACATTTATCTTACTTCTCCAGGAGTGAGGAAAATGAAGTGAACGTAATTATATATACTATAAATTTTTTTAATGAAACACGGTATAGGATTTTCCTTGCTATCTCGCTCACATGCACAAACCAAAATCAATAAACTCCAGCAGAGCTCCGCAAAGTCAGCCACTAAGCAAATTGTCAGCATTGGATTTCAAACGCCAGTTTTCCAGCAATATCGCTTTCTGAGATTCTCTTCTTTCACTGTATTCCATACGTATTTATTCAGTTGTCCATGCTTCCTGTTCTACGTGGCAGTATATCCACCTTCACACACCCCCACCCACATAGCCGTATACCCACCAGCAAGTGCAGTGCGGGTTAATTTCATATTTGGCACCACACACACTTCTTCATTAGCAGGTTGACTTCAACAACAGATCCTGCTCAAGCAATTTTAATTAGCGCATTATTCTAAAACTAACAGCTCGACTCTCTGGAGCACAGTACCTGATCTAATCTGCTATAGCACAGCTATTCAGAAAGTCAATTCCAGAACTAAAGCTGAAAAACGTGCAAGGGGAAACACTATCCTATCTACAGAATCACCGGCTGTTCCGTTCAACCAAAGAAAGAAAGCAGAAAGTCAATCCCATGTTGAAGGAGAAAAATGAATGTGCTGTGGACACTTGGGTCTATAATAGGCTTCAAAGCTTGTGTGAAGAAGGTGTGCTTTGAAGAAAACACACACTGCTAGTTACTGCATGTTCTGTAAGATTTAGAAGGAACCGTTTAACACCATGGCAGAGGGGTGATCAAAAGTTCTTTATATCATGCTACAGAATCCCAAAGTGGATTTCTTTACATGAGTTAGAAAACATTTGCAGTTAAATGCTGCTTTGTAGTTCTGCAAAGATGCACATAAATGTGGGTAAATTATGTGTGGGTGGGTAAGTAAGTGTAGCATGCAGATGCTTACACAGGAGCACCCTCCAGAAGCACACCTCCAGAATCTCAATGAAAGATCGTGATATCTGCAGTGCTGTGCATCAAGAAAACACTGGTTAGATGAGCGGGGAAGAATCTGGATATGTTAGGAGTGTACGAGAACAACACTTCCTCCAAAGAAAAACTAGCACAGGCAAAGTTTGCAGATCACTTTGCAAAAGAGTTGCGATGTTATAAACACTTTTACCACAGCACTTTTGAATTTGTGAATCTGATTAGTCAGAAGGTGTTGATTAATTTTCTATAACAGCAGCTCTGACAATAGTTCTGGCTGCAAGACAAATCCCAGGTTTATATTAATGCACTTGCTCTAATACATCATTTCTACAGAAACAACATACACAGGAGCTTGAACATGCAACATAAACTAAGATTATTCATCAACAGATTAAAATGTTTATTTAAGATTTATGGAAGGAGTACCACCCCATCACTGATTAATTTCCTATGACAGCATGCCTCATCAGGTATTATTCATTCTTATACAGCCCATTTCCAAAACATTACAAGAATAGTGAGGATGAAAACCCATGTGCAAACATCTTGAACAAGAGAATGAAGAATCTCTTGTAAATTTTTTTAATAACCTCCAGGACTTTACTTCTACAGTTTCTTCTTTGTTTTTCCCGTATATTCTTGGTTGGCCCATGCGACGCTGCCCCCTGGGGCACATGTTCACATTAAGTATACTGACAGACACTTGTCTGCAGACAGTGTTCACAGATTTGCAGAAGTTTAAATCAATCCTTAGGCAATCCTTATAGCATTCAAGAAATATAACAAGGTTGGATAATAAGAGCCGTATACTGTACACTGCTCATGAGAAGTGAACTAAATTCTAAAGAACACCTTGTTCCTCAGTTCTAAATCATATACATGACACACAGCAATTAAAAATATATTAACCATCATAAACTTTGGGAACTGCAGCTCTGAAGTAACCTGCTAAGCCAAAAGGCATGTGTGTGTGAAGATCCTAGACTAATCATTTCCAAAACTCAGTTTGAGGTTTGGCAGATTCCTTTCTTCCTGTAAGGGCTAAATGACCAAACATCAAGTAGAGATAAGGCAAGCTGAATCCAAGAGTTGTCATTAGTGGGAGTTATTTGCACTGATGCTATCTCCTCCTCTCCACGGTTCCAATGGCTAAAAGCCTAGCCTGCCGTTCCACTGTGGTGCCCTGGAATGCCGTTCTCTCCTTTCTTCTGTTCCCCATTACTGGTTTTTGTTGCCTTTGTTGTGCCAGAATCCTGGTTAGGGGAGGGAGCTGTTGCTCACTCTAAACTCAGTGCCTGTGTACCTTCCCATGGGGGGAGAAGAGATTAGGAAAGGAAGCCAGTGCATTAACAGGACTGTTGGTTTAGGGACAAGAAGGAGACCCCACACAGACTGGCAGTACTCTCAGAACAAGTAAACCGAACCAAAACCTGAGAATGTGACCTGTTCTTACTAGCCACTACACCACCTGATTGTTTTTTAATTGAGGCTAGATTCGCATTACTGCAGGTGCTTATCTATCTGCTGGCACAAATCCCCCTCCAGCCCTCATTCCGATGCAGCTGCTAATATACTGTAGGTTAATTTTGGTCAGTAGGAGGGGCTCCTTTGGCATAACTTTAAGGAATGGACCACATGGAAGTGCTAACCAAACGGGCTTGCAACCTGGGACGGCCTTTGTGTGGGAGGAGTAGGTTTCAAAGAGCTAACAGTGTTTTCTTTGTTGACATGGAGAATTACCCCACTGTGGTGGTTATCAGTCTTTCACAGATAAGAAGCCAATAACACAAACAACAAAACCACGCAGACACAAACACAGCCTGCTTGTGCGCACGTGTTGGCAGGGGATTTATACAAAGGAATGAGAGATCTGGACCATGGATTCTATTTATCTTCCCTTTCTATCTACGCCCTGACATTCCAGCACCTCTCTCATAAACACAGAGAGGGGTGCGCCAAAGCACTTGACACAAATGTGCACCCCGGCTGATTTCCATCAAACCTGACAAAACACACCTTGTCTTATCTTCAGACCTCTGCACACACAACCCTCAGCTCTGGAGAACATGTCCTTGCCCATATCTGGGTCAACCACACAGAACTTTGCCATATATTATTCTTTTAGACCAAAAAATTAAAAACAACTAAACGACTAAATTACTTCATCCCTTGGTTGTCTCAGCTGACCCTGGAAGTAAAAGCAGTGGAACCAAAGAAGTAAAATCAATACGGAAACAAACAGCACCACTGCCTACATCCTATATTCTAAGTGCTGAATAATTAATAATGCACAGTGGGTCATCATCTGTTCTTTCCACTTCCTTGAGCAACTTTTAATCAAACGTGCTAACAGAAAGACATGAACTGCTCCCTATATGCTGCTCTTAAATATGCTGGTTAAGCATATTAGACATCCAGGAAGGACCCAGGTCCAGTTTACATGGAAATTTACTGGTAAAAGACAGAACTGTTATCCTGAGATGGTTCATGTGAACAAGACTACCAGAAAGAGACCTAGGACAGTTCCTGGGAAGTTATTTGAACAGAAGGAAGGAACATTACATTACAAGGAAAGATATAGTAACTTTAACGATTAAGGAATAGTAGAGCTGTCAAATTGTTGTTTTTTTTTTTTTATTTTAGTTTAGATTTTTGCCCAATTTGCTCCTCATCTTTTTGAACCATAGTAGCTGGGCACACAGAGGAAAGCACTATCTGCCCTCTTCCACATACATAAGCTCAGAGATTTCAAACATTAGCTAGTGTCATTCTGACAGACGGGGAGAGAGTAATGCCATCCCTCCCACCAAAGAGCATGACCAATTTCTGCTCCCTTGGACTCTCACCCACTGATGGATGTGGATGTCAGGAGAACTATCAAGCTTTTTTGCGTTGTCCCATTTTTGACCACTCGTGTCAAGAACGAATTCTTTGTCAAATGAATGGCAGAGTCAGTCTTGGATGTACCATTTATGAGCAAATCACCACCAGACTATGAGAATGCAGGGTTAGCAGAGAGAAAAGTGAAGTGATAAAAGCTAAATTCCTTTGATTAATGTCACATCTTGCATGGCATTCTTTCATGGCAAGTGTAAACAAGCTCATTCCGGTAAAATATCAACTTTCAATCATAGTCTGCATCTGCGACTGATGTTAAGCTTGAACGTTACTGGAAAGAGTATGCTATGTTGATTGTGAAAAGGGCTCAAAGGCTGAAGATTGTCCATCAGCGAACATGAACATGCAGCCTCACTCAATAAACCCATTTGCCACTGAGATCTAAAGCCTTCCTTATCAAAGTGAGCAAGGCTGCTTCATCTCACCTTGAAAAACATCAACAACTAATGGAACTGGGTGTATCAGAGCTGCAAAAAGCTTTTTTGACCATCTATTGCAACCCTTCATCCACTTTCAGAAATGGCCAGTGCAACATACGGACCTTAGCCATTACAAAATACAACCTGCTTTTCTGTATTTCAGGAGAAAAAGACAACCACATTCGCCTCCTTGTGTTTGGGAGCATTTAGCTAGTTTGATGATTTGGCCTTGCAAAAAGCCCTTTCCTGAAGAGCGACCCGGGCTGCAGCGAGCTCCAAACAGGAGGGTACTCTGGCCATGAACCTTTAATCCCCTGTACAAGCCTATTTTTATGCTCCCTGTATCTGCTTTCATGAAGCTCCACTCGTCTCGTGAATGCATAAAAATACGCAAGTAGCTGCCTTCCCTGATTTGTAACTGGAGGAGCTATTTAACACCACTGCTACTAAAAGGCTTTTAACACAAAGCGAGCGCAACTCCTTTATTACAGATGCATTTGTCTGACACAGATTAGTCTTTATATTCCAACAAACCCAAGAGTGGAGGCCATTTTTGTTCGGGTGAAAAAAGGAATTTGGGTTAAGGTGGCGACGTGCTTTAATTCCAAAAAAAAAAAAAAAAAAAATGAAAAGGAAACAAATAGCATGCTGACAGCAGTGTATATTCAAACAAAAACAGGCAGCTAAATGGAATGTCCATTTCAATTCAGGAATTGAAAAAAAAATTATTAACAGCAACAAACAATTTTTATATTTAATGACCAAGGCCCCTCTTCACGGCTGGAGTGCCGTTCCCTAAGCACCGACACACTCTCCATCACAGTGAAAGAGCATGTTTAATTATTCATACAGTTCTGCCAGTTGCAGGTTAGGCACGGCTGTGGAAGTCTACGCTTGTCCTTTGCTTGTTTACATGCGCAGGTCTTGTGATGAAGTGAGGCAGCATGCCTACTTAATGTAATGGCACATAAACACAGAGACACTAAGGCATCACATGCATTAATCCTGTGATCCGTCATGTCAACAAGGGCTGGGGCGTAGTGTCCCAGTAACCATGGCATTGCATGATGATTTAATGTTGTCTCAAGGTATGGTGCCTTCTGGGATTGTTTTCATTTGCATTGTTGTCTCATCTCTCAAATGCACAGCGATCAGTATATGTGCTGTACAAACAGCATCACAGGTTCAACTGGTGTCAGGACCATGAAATGAGTGAATGTTAAGAACATAATCCAAGCCAGGTGAATAATGTTAATCAGTCATGATCAGCATCCAACAGATCGATGAAATCCTGAGGAACATAGTGGCCTTGGGTAATAAAAATACTCTCTCACTTAAAAGAAAAAAAAAAACTCCACCATGAAACACATTATGTTTATATGTTTATACTGAAGTATGTGTGATGTGTTTAGTGCTAATTTGATGGTTGGTGCTGTATTTTTGTTATTCCTGTGACATGCTATCAGTTGTGTGCCATGATGGCGTTACAACATGGCATAAAATGACATTTAATATGAGGGGGGGGAAAAATCAACAATCTCAACCATAAGGGACAACAGTCAAGTTTTCACTGTTAGCTCCTAAAAAAACAAAAGAGAAGAAGCTACTTTTCCCGAACCAATATCCAATGATGTTCAAAGTCATATTTATAAGAAATCCAAAGGAGAACTTGTAGAGACAGTAAATATTAGACTCAGAGCTCCAGAATGCAATGCAGCTAAAGGACGCATTTGCGCTGAGTTACGGCAAAGACTCGGGCCAGCTAGTTAGTGATCTATGGTATGACGAGTGCATTTGCGTTGATGGCGGTACTAGCATTAAAGCTTTGGAAGCTTTGTTTCAGAAGGTGAGAGATGGACTGACTAAGGCACTGCTGCATTGTTCTCTTTAGTTAGAGATTAAGCAAGAGCTAAATCCTACCGGCACCATTGGGGGAATTTTTCCCTTAAGGCAAGTAATTGGAAATAAAACCTTTACAATTTAGAGACAGTTCAGGGTTGAATGTAGTATAATACAAGTCCACAGGGGTTCAAAACCAGCTGTGATATCAGGAGAAGGTCCTGCCTGAAAGTGGCTAGCTCACAAAGACCTCTGTTGGAGCAAGCAAGCAAACAAAAGGCTGCCACACCGATGGCTGAATACAAATCAGAATTCAGGGGAAAAGGGCAAAGGGTGGTGGGGGGGGGCATGTTAAAGGTCTGACAGAGGTAAGTATTCAACTTAAGCTCATCAGTGCATATACAACACATGCTCATTACATTACAGGAATGGTTCTAACCTGTTGACTGCACTGTCATTCATCCTCTGGGGAAATTTGATAACTCACGCTTCCTTTTTCCTTGTATCTCAAAGCTGACCGCAGACCATGATATAACCATACCCTGCCTGACTTCACTCTGGTTTGTGTAACTACAGTGATAAAGGTCGGGGTGCTAATTGGTTTGGATCCTTTGATCTGCAATCAAAAGCTATAAGACACCTTAATCATATTAACAAAACCCATCTCACCCAGACATGGCTGCCATCCATATGCAAATACAAAAATTTTCAACTCTTAGACAGTTTTATAATATATAACATCAAGAGCCACAAATAATCAACACTAGTGCTGTTATTCATGTGATTCTTTCTTTTATACCAACTTCCTGTCATCCAGTGTGACAGAATATGACAGGTCTGCCTTCTGGAGGACAGCTTCTCTTGTTTCTGAAAATCTCTGGAGAGCGTGGCGAGACCGGTCTGTAGGCAGGTGGCAACTCATCAGGTAGTAGTCACCAGCACTGCAAGACCAGGAAGCCAATATGGCACTTCCTGTATATGCCACACCAGCAATATGGCAGATCGGGAACATATGGCCTTTTTACATCGCTGCATCCTCAGCAGTTCTGTCTATTTGACAATCCTCCAGTCACAGAGAACATTTCCACCAGCTGGTTGGAATGATTACACTTCTTTTTCAATGCACTCCATAGTTGGCTACACTTTGTACTATAAAATATTAATGTTTAATTTAAAGTTAAATTAGTGTGTGGATTCTCAACATTTGCCTTTATTAGCTCCGCTGAGTAATTACAGTATTATATGATCATTACTGCCACTGGGACATGTAATAGTAATGTACATAATGATGTGCATAATGCAACTGAATAAAAGATATGACGTGATCCCCATTAGAACATGTCTAGCAAGACCTAGGAAGATTGGCGGGTGTGCTCAGTAGGTCTCACTAATTGCCAGTCAGTTCAGCCAGAAGACCCCCAACCCCCTTGTTCCTGCACCAGAGTAACCAGTGCTAATACTGTTGCTGTCCCAGAATTCAGCCTGTGCCTCATTTACCCACAAGCACATGCACAGAACATGGGCTTCCTCAAACAAATATAAACACACTTTCATTAGCCTGTCTTTATTCTAAGAGGCGTGGCTCAGGTTTAGAATTGGTGCGTCCATCATCGCACAATTGCACTGGAACAATCTAGCTGTCACGATTACTGCTGCCTGCAAAAGCATGTGCAGCATTTACACACACACATGCATACAAATGCATTCAGTCACACCACCACAAGGTAAAGCTTAAAAAGAGTCACTCTATGTATGCCCTGGCCTAGCCACCATTATAGAGCATCCAGAGAAAGAGAGAGTTTCATGTGCTGATTAGGGGAAATGGTAGGGAAGGTAGGGGGAAGGTTCAGCATTGTTGTGGGAATCACATACCACCCGTTACCATGGTGACCCTCTGGCAATGACGGCCTCCTGGCTGTAATGAGCGTGTTGAGTCCCGGTGGGACCCCGTCTCTCTAACCCTGAACCTCCCCCCTCCTTCATCTGTGGCAGACCCATGGCTCTACTACAAACCACTCATCTACCTAGAGTCCATGTTTGCGCTGGTCTAAAGAAACCATCATCCCTGAGCCAACTTGTGGGATAAAATCCTCTCAAAATACATGTGAGCATTCCACCCTGGGCTAGATTTGTCCCGTCCTACATCGGTATTGCATAAGTATTACACAACACTTTGTATTCCAAACTGTACAGAGGGGAAAGCAAGCTGGTAATATGCAAGCCAAGACAGGACACTTTGAAAGCCTGAAGAGAAAAGAGCGTGGCGAGATGCAACAAAGGGTTTCATACACAAAGGATTTCACACACTCACTTCAGATACGTAACCTGAGAGGGATTTCCAGTCAGAGCTGGCTGCTGCAGTGTGCCTGGACACATTCGTCAGCCAGTAAACATCAAATCAGATACTGCTAAGCAGCTCGGTGCTAATCAATATCAGGCATTGGGTGAAAAGGACAAAAAAAAGGACAATCTGGTTTAAGAGTAGCGAAACTATTCATTTGTCTAGGGAACTTGTATCACACGGTAAGGGCGTGCACTGATTTCTACCAACTTCATATTCATTTCCCCTTCCACTGTGATAAATGAATGTAATATGAATTTCATTAGGTATTGATTCAACCTTCAAGTCTGAGCAGAGTCGAAGAGGGAGCATAAAAAATAAAACCAAGATATTCCACAGCATCACTCATTCAGCTGGACTGCTACTATAGAGAGAAATCATTTCACCAGACCAGACTGGTAGTACAATCCATTACGAGTTCTAAGCGAATTATTACGCAGTGCCATAAATAAAAGTAATGCACTTATTCCCCCAGAACGAATTCGAGATTAGGTGATGTAAAAATCAAAGTGAGCAGGCACGGTTAAGAGGTGTATTGTGTCAGACATGTTCTAAATGAACTACAGTGCGAGTGCAGCACACTGGCGTTCCTCCCTCACAAAGACAGATTGCACCTGAAAAACACCTCTAATGGCTGTATTACACTCCAGTGAGCTCTGACTATTTGTGCGTGCTTTTGCCTATTGTGCGTCTCCGGGAGCTGGCCTCCTGCTGATTTGTGTCACGTAAATTGGGGGAATGAATGAGAGCGGGATGTTGTTCAGGCAGGTGCATGTAGCCGAGGCTTTATCTGCTCACTAGAAGACTGTTCAGCGCATGTTTCCTGAGACATACAGTGGGGGAAAAAATAGATCTGCTCAAAGCCTCGCTCCCCCACTAAAAAGCTTTCCGGGGAGAGTCGCATTTCAATTTAATTACAGGTCTCGCATCGGACAGATCCTTCGCCAAAAGCTCTAAATTCGAGTGAGGAGGGTTTTAAATAGGAGAATGCTAGTGTGTGCAAGTCTCTTTACAAAAAAATAAACAATATTTGCTTCTTGGATCATTGAAAATATGTACAACTGTGCATTATTATAGACAGTCTTTCTAAACTGTTTAATCATTTCCAGGAAAAAAAGCAGTGAATGAGACACAACACAAGCCTCTACTGTCCTTGTTTTCTCTAGCGTAATGGATCCTCTTGAAGGAAAACCAACGGTTGTTGGACAACGTGAGCTTGTCTCAAGGAGTGGGCAGAGCGCCCTGTATTTCAAACAAAGGCGATGGTGACGGATGACAGCCCAGTCCCATCTCTCTGCTGGGACTCTCAGCGCCTTTCCGCAAAACATAGATGAATGCACTGCAGGAGCGCTGTCTGATCACAGCCCGCCTCCACCAGACGTCTTCATTTCAGTCAGTTGCCGCCACCAGGCCTGTCCTACTTCATGAGCTGGCCGTTTCCCCAGAGAGGCGACCAAGAAATCAGCAGGCAAGAAGATGCCCCCAGTATTACAGATGCTCTGGGTCAGGCATCAGACCCCAGGGCTCCATACTGCCAGCCTCATTCTACTGATGCTCGTTGACAGTTCTGCTCCAAGACGCCAGGATAATGCATCAAGCAATGGATGCGCTTCACCAATCATACACTCTGGCCTACTTGAAGATGCATGTGTACAAGTAAAACCCTTGCACGCTGACATCATGTTGATATAATGTCATATGCAACTTACCAATTTTCAATCAGTAGGTGGGTTTTCTTTGGTCTTCTTTTTCGCTGTCGGAGGTCAGAAATTCTGAGTTACGAGATACCAGAATAATGTATTAAACTGTGGTTACTCTACACCCATCATACCCTACATGCCCCACTTGTAGACACTTTTCTATATATACACAGGTATATATACAGGCATAAATATATATATCTTCTACTAATCAACCTCAAACAGCACCATTTTATTTTCGTGAAAGTTCTGGTTTGGGGAGTGACGTTTGGGTCTTGTTATATAACCCCAACACTGACACATATTTTCCTGCTTATCCATGTACGTAGTTGCATAGTTGAGATTTTTGAATAGTTGAGATTTTCTCAGCGAAGGTTTGGAAATTTTAGGGAAAGTTGTTATATTATTGCTAATATACCTTGCACAAAGCAAAAACTTTTTTCCTTTTATTTTTACACAGTGTAGTAGTCCCATCTTCTTGCATAAAAGCTATCAATTTGGGAAAGCGAGGAAAGACAAGCTTCCTGCGACCCACATGAAGCCAAACTATCAATTATTTCCAAACTGCCATGCATGAAGCATTGTGGCACGGCTGGATGTGCTTGGAGAAAAGCGCCAGTTGGCATATTTTGTTTATGCTGGCTGTGGTTTTGTTGGGATTCCTACTAGCAAAAATATAAAGAAAAAAAAACATTAGACACCGTATCACTTTTCCCTTATAAAATATGTCAAATCAGTAACCATTTACAATCTAAACTAACGATATGACTGCTAATAATGCTGCACTCGACTGGTAAATACGAAGTCGTCAACCTTCACTTGCTCAAGCTACGAAATGGGGTTTGTGGGGATGTGTTCATCATGCATTATGCACACACATCATGTATTATCTTCTCAAAACAGCATACCATGTGGTCAATTACAGCTTTAACAAATGACTTGATCTAAATATGACTATAATATACAGCACCCTTTTCAAACTACAATTATACATATCTAACAGATCAAATGGTTTTAGAAAAATGAATTTAGACTTTCATCTGAAAATTCAGACTCATTCTTTGACACATTTTGATCATACCACAAGAGCCTGTGAACAAACAGCTAGCCTTGAGCTACAGCACTGCAAATGAAACATGAGATTATAGAAGCAAGCTGGACTGGCTTAAAAATCATCCACTAAATACTGAACATCTAAATCCGAACAAGCCCAACATGGCAAGATGGCAGAAGCGGCAACGATGGAAATTGAATAGAACTGGCCTTTTTCCCTAACGCTGCCTGTTGCTCCCTGCTGAGAGAAATCTATATGTCGGCTGCCTCTTGCCACTCGCAGTCCAGTATTCCCATTGCGCATTCATTTGCATCTTGTTTCCAGATGGGGAGGCAGCGGGGGTTAAAACTCCTGGCATGGAACTGATTACTTCCCGTTGAGTTATTGGAAGTGGAGGGCAATCAGAGATGGCGATGGGCCTCAGCTCAATCCCACAGAGAACCCAATCAGACACAGCCATGACTCATTTAAGACGGGCGCTTGTTACCAACAACAGAAAAACACTAATGTTGCCTAATGTAGAAGGTCCTAAGGAAATAAGATATCGCAAATACCTTGATCATAAACACAGATGTGTGTTAGTAGTGCTATGGGGAATAATGGATTGGGAAAAAGAGGTTAAATGGAGACATTAAGCCTTGGTAGAAAGAGGTTAACCACCAGGAAGAGCAGCGTGTGAAAGACTGAGCAAACACATACACGCCCACACATCTTATCCAAACACTAAGACAAGATACACATATGCCCAACTTTCACATAAAAATCAACTAACCAATATTTACACCCACTCTATTACATTCTTAAAGACTGAGGAGGAAAAAACACCAAAGCAAACTCATTCTTTATGATGAGATTCCATTCTTCATGATTTAAAGTTACAGTGAGTAGGATTTTTGTTTTGTTAAAAAGAAAATGCGTTATTGAGTCAGGGAAGACAGGAATACTTTTAAAACATGATGTTTCAGATCCTGTACTAGCAACTCACAGCAACTGAGTCAGAGCTGTCGGGTTTGAATTGCTGAGAAAAATCTAAAGCGCAAGTCACGAGCAAGCTCAGGTATGACCAACATCACACCTGAAAGTAGTACAGCCACAGACTTGCCCCAAATTTTCAGTACGACTTAACACAGACCCACAGGCAGAGACCTTTTACCCCTTCAACTGTCTCTGAGCCAGATTGCGTGCAGTAATCAGCCTCAGACACACAGAGCCCGGCGGACAGCTTGCAGACGCGCTCCGGAGACCTGCACAGGCAGACTGCTGACGAACTCAGAGAAGCCTTTCTCCTTCAACAAGCCCTTGTGTTTAGCTACTATCACTTTTTGTGTTGTGTTCTGATATCACAAAACAAACACACTTAGACGGCGCTGTGGGATCACAAAAGAGCTGTGGTGGTGAACTAACTAAACAACATTAGCAGTAGCTTGGGTTTGCTCTTTCATCTAGCACTCAGTATCTGCAAGAGTCAAATGCATGTGCCCATAATAGTTTTTATTCTGATAACACTTGGGAGACCATGAAAATGGCGGAAGATATAAATACATGTTCCGGTTTTGAAAGTGTCCCATACCATCTGCTGTGTAAAAAAAATTATAATAAAAAATAATAATAATAATAATAATAATAATAATAATAATAATAAAAGAACAAACCTACATGCAGGTAGTCATCCTGTATAGGTTAAAGGTAAGGAGACCATTTTCTATCTGAGCTCAGCATAAGCCATCACACATCCCTGTAGAGGTGGCAGAATGCAATATTGGACGAAGCACCTATTACTGAGAAAGAGAGCACACTGAAAGGAAAGACCAGGGGTCGTAACAGCACAGGCACTAATTCTCCCAACACTCCTTCCCATTCTCCTTTAGAAATAGAGGCCCTTGCTGCAGCGTCCAAACATAACCAAACAGGAAACAAACAAAAAAAAAACCTGTGGATCTGTGAAAGTCAACATGGGAAAACATCCAGACTAATAAAGTTTTAATGAAATACACACATCCAGAAAGTAAGACTGCATTCCCTTACCTTCTATTACATTAAAATTACTTTAGATTTTTAGAGGCTGTATAGTAAAGCAGAAAATTGGGTGCTTCCTACCTCAGGAGTGTAAAAGTAACGTTTGTATCCACAATAAGTTTTGAATAAGAAAAGGAAATTGTACCTCTACTTTTATTAAACATAGAAATGTTACTTTCTGATCAATGTGTCCTGCACCACAATAATAATCCAAAATAGAAGGATTCAAAAAAAAAAAAGGAAAAAAAAAGAAAAAAAAGGAGAAAAATGAGCAGATAAAATTCCTATGAAGTATTTTGCATTCGTAAAATAAAAGAAGACAGTGTACAAGTTTTACCAAATAAGCAGGGTTGACAAATTAAAGGAAACCCCAGCATAAAGTTTGTTAGTAAGGTGCTGAGCAATGCCAACCTGCCAGAACAGCTTCAATGCGCCTTGGCATCGATTCTACAAGTCTCTGAAGGTATACTGGAAAGATGAACACTGCTCTTCCAAAAGATATTCCCTTAGCTGGTGTTTTGACTGTGATGGTGGACTGTGAAGGTTATAGTATATGATTTTCACACTCATTAAACCTTTCAGCGAGCCCTCAAGCCCTGTAGATGGGAGCAGCAACATCATATTTTATCATAACATAATACAGATCAGTCCTAAGAACTTTGTATTGACGCTTCTTTCAAAGGGGACGAACCCCAACCCATGCCAACACGTCCTTAACGGTTCCATTTTGTCCTAAGGGGATGCAAACCTTTGCACATAGCAGCACTGCTTTCTATTCTTCCTCATTTATTGACACATCCTTTTGTGTTGAGATTGCCTTGTCTCAGCTTGCATTTTCCTACATGATTTGTGGATCTGCAGGTAGTTAATTAAAGTCACCACAATCAGTATCAGTTACTCACTGGCAGGTTCAGACACGAAGAATACTGAACATCAAAAAACAATATTCAAAGCACATCTAAATTTTTTGTGACAGTAATGCCCCTGGTATGAGCTTATAGTAATTCTGTATTCGGTATTTTGTATTTATTTCATTAGTCCACAGTCTGGCTGAGGCATACGAGAGACTTTGTTCTTTGTCTTGACGGTGTAGTTTGATCTCCTCTGGATACTGTAGATTGGTATGAATTTACAGCGAATGGAGATTTTGGATAAGACTTGGGTCTCATGTACTTTGTATTCAAGTGCAACCTTAAGCAGTCAATCCACACATATGAATCCTTGGTGTTTCTTCATGTTTGCTATTCTTAAACCTTTGACATAACAGTTTTTGATGGACCTTCACTGCACTGGTATGCTAATGTAAACCTTTCCGAATGGTTTTTCCATGGAGATATTTTAGAAAGTGCTTTTCATGCAGATGGGATTTTTTATTTATTTATCTTTTTTTGGAAAAATGCAAGGCGTAAAAATCACATTGTTAAAAATGTCTATCATGGTTTAATACTGTTTGGCTTTATAGTATATAGTTTCAGAAGAGCAATGATTTATAATCGCACTATCCGGTGTCACTCAGAAGAAGATGTCTTCCTTTTTGATTGTGGTTCCTTCTCAAGACAGAAGAATAAAATACTTTTATTTTAGTATTTTAATTATTGTACATTTATTCTATTTTTAATACATTCATCATCATCATCTTCATCATTATTGCTATTATTAACATTTTTAATGTAACATTATTATTTTATTGTTTCACTGCTATTATTTAATTCATTATTATAATTTGCGTATTTTACTATTTTATTTGAGATAGCTTTAGCTTTTTTTTTTATTTCTGTTTTTACTTCTTGCCACTGTCGCCTCGGGCTTGTTCATTAGGAATCTACATCTATATTCGAATCTCTGTAAAGCTGCTTTGTGACATTGCCCACTGTTAAAAGCGCTACACAGATAAAATGGAACTGACCCGAACTGTTCAGGTCACTAACAGTGAGAGACAAAAATCAGCCAGCACTCCCTGCTGAATCACTCAAGCGACACTTCATACTCAGCCGTGATGCATTACGCTGGCCGTCTCTCTTTTGTCACGATGCAGAGGGTATAAATAAAACCTCAGCAGCCATCTCTGGGCCTGGGTGGGATCCTCATGGCTGAAGAGGGGAGGAGGCAAACAGACGCCCTCCATTTTTTACAGCTCCCTCTCCGACTATAGGACGGAGGGGTGGGGGGACCCAGCTTGCACGCAGCTGCCTCGTCCTCTGCCAGGGGGAAATCACTTACAGGGTGTAAAATACATGTTGCAGCTATAATAACACCGGCTGCAGCCTAATTGTTTATAGCAGCCTTGGACAGTTCGCAGCCATAATAGGGCAAAGGGTGCAGAAAACAATCAATAAAAGTGGAGTGACATTAATGTCGAAGACACGAGGTTCCTGAGGCAGCATCTGTACGCCGCTCAGCCACAACAGCTTGATGGCTTCCTCAAACAGTCAATTAGGCATATTAATTAACTGTCCAATACATATCATTTAAAATCAATTTGGCCCTCTTTAGCGCCTTTCTCAGGCACAATTTCAAGGCAAATAAACCCATAACAAATGCTGGCATAAATCAAATACTTAAGGAGGAGACTGACGAAACACAACCCTGACTAGGAAAGAAATAAAATAAAGTAAAATAATGAAATGAAATCAATTTTTTTTTTTTTTAAAAAAAAAAGTACAATATAATGAATGAGTAATATTGTGAGTTTGTGAAACAAAAACACACAAAAAATTCAAAATTCACTAAAATTCAATATTTATAATAAACAGTTGAACATGAAACGTATTTGATTTCCTTAAAACAATTAGCGAAAATTGTATCAGCCGATTTGTTATTCAAGCGCATTAAAAAATTCATGAGCCTTAGGTGGGCGATATGAAAACATTATCACATCATGACACTTCAAGACATCTCTATGATACACAATATTTCTCTGAATATGTAGTTTTGCTCACAAGCTGCAAGCAAAACAGTAGTGTTGCATTAAAAAAATGTTTTAGTCAATGTCTAAAAACCAATTCCGAAATTATTATTTTAAATTTATTTAATTAATGTAAGTTATTTGTGTTACATTTATTTATTTATTTATTTAACCTGGAAAAGCAGGTGACCATGAAAATTTCTGTGATTTTAAATATCAGTGCAAAATTTTACCATCAAATCAGCTATGTAGTAAGAGGTCATTTTTTTTAATTAAACTAATTAATACTGATACCCGTGAGATCTGTAATGTATTGTGACAATTTATCTTGATAGATATCATCATATTGCCCAGTACTAATGAGCCTTTATTATTATACTAGCATAGACAAAACAATACGCAATAGCACTTCACAACGCATTGGATAAACGAAGGAAGGAACACTGCGTCGGATTCTAGATAATTCTAGAAAATTATATCATCATACCCAGGGTCTAGGTAAAATCAGTGTATTTAAGCTTCTACAAAACAATGCTGTCACTTTTTTTTTGGATTAGTCGTTCCCATCACTACTAGAAGGCAATGTGGGGAAAAAGACAAACGTAAATGCACAGCCAACATTCTCTGAAACGTTCTTGATCTAATCACATTTTGAACAAGACTTAAAAAGCGAATTCCATTCATCCCAGCCAGTAAATCTGGTATCACATTACACAAGCAGTCTGAACTTGCGTTCAGTCAAACAACATTACCGGCTTAGAAGCAAATCGCTGCCACTGCTTCTGGATTAGAACAGTAGGCCTGTGTTATAGAGCTGGCAGGAGACAGGGAAGCCAAAGTGTTTGTGCAGGGCAGCCGGCGGCACCAGAGGCCTACAACAGACCAAACGAGAGAGAGCGAGAGCGCGAGAGAAAGAGCGAGAGAGCGAGAGCGAGCTGCTTCTTGGCCAAAATAAACAGCAAAGCCTGACATCACTTTGTAAGAAAGCGTCCAGTGGATACTCAGGAGGAAGGAGTAGAGCAGCTTCGCACAAAGCCCCATGCTGCCATCGGTGATGGAAAGGTCATCCATCAGCTACTGCTCCGGTCTACTCTGTCACTCATCCAAACATGTCAGAACAGAGCTGCTAGATAAACTGACAAACCGATAGACAGATAGTAAAGATGACAAAAATATCTACGACACTTAACGTTTTTATGATAAACTAGGTGCATCGCGAGTAAGCAGAAAACAGTAGTGCCAGAAAAGGCTGTGCAATAATGACAATATAACGTCTATATTGTGATCAAATGGCTCAATACACTAATCTGCAGGCGTCTTCATTTTATACAATTATAAACTCTGATTAGAAGCAGTTGAGAAGATGTTTTGTGCTTTAATTTTGTACAGATGTTTTCCGCACATTTCCTCTCACTCCTGTAGATGGTAACATGACAAGATAAAGAAAGAAAAGAAAAGAAAAAAAGAGAGCCTGGTGAGAGAATGATTTTTTATAGCTATTATAACGAAAGTTATAACAGGGACGTAGGTGTTTTGCAGACGTTACACAACAATAAACAACTATAAATGGTTTAAAGTGTGATGTCATTGTTTAATAAATTACATATTTATTGCTGGCAAATTACTGTAGTACAAGAGGAATAACACACTTCGGGATGTGCTGTTATTGCGACGGTCTTTTTCAGGGTGATAACTATGACTCATGTGGTTAATTATTTTCCTATAACAGCACACCACATTGTGTTTTATTCCCTACATGAACAAGTCAGACTACAATTATGTACAGTGATTGTATCAAAATTCTAGCGTGGTAGCTTTGTAGTTTGGGTTCTTCACTGGAATATTAGAAATCCAAGAAAGCCAGTGAATTATATTCTGCATTACTGATCATTTCTTAGGTAAAACTGTCAGATAAATTGTTGTACATTCGATTTCTGAGAAGTGTTATACAGCCTTCACATGGCAGAGCTTTAGTTAGCTTCTGCCTTTTCCTCCGGTTCTCTAAATACTCAGCAATTCAGCATGTACAGTCTCTGCTCCACTGAGCCATGTCTTGTTCTACCCAAAGTCCCTCCTAGGGTCATTTAGCTCCTAGAAGCACTTTTCCAAGTAATGGTCACAGCAAGCTAAGTGACTCACTGACTCAGAAACCTGGTCAGAGGACCTGAATCTAATAGCACTAGCGGATTGAACTGGATTGAAATGGTTGAAAGACTTTACTGTAAGAGTGACTACAGCGCTAGGACATCCTTACAAGATTATGTTTAAACTTTTGGTACACAAATAGTAATTGAGGTCACCTTGATAATGCAGAGCACATCCCACTCTCCTGATTCAAATTCGAGATTAATAATGAATTAATGAATGTTTAAAAAAAAAAAAAAAAGGCAGAGCTTCAAATGAATTCCCCATGACTGGCTGGAAATTGAGTTCTGAGTGCATTTCGAAACGCTGCTCTTTGGAAGAATGCGCTTCGATTGAATTTCTGTACATCCGGGAAACTACAGGACACCGCTGCAAAATGACGGAGGAACCGATTTACTGAAAATAGTACTAAACTTTTCAATATGGGTACTAAATAACAAAAAAGCTGCTGTACACCTGTTCTGGTAAATACTGGCACATAATGGTGCATCACTGCAACACAGAATCTTTAGTGTAAAAATTTACACACACACTACTTCTCACTGAAAAACATTAAACCCTTTGAACTGATGATTTTGGTTCATTTTTTAAATCCACTTTTAATATCTTAACAAACAGCACTAAGCCATTGTTATGCTGTGTGATGATATAGGAAAATCTTTGAAAACTACCACACCTAAACCTACATGTCTTATATGAACTAGATGTCTGTCTTCTTCATTTTGTCCTTCATTTGGGTGTGTAAACTTTCACACTTTGGAGAATAATGCTAAGGGAGTGTAGCTGGTGACGAAAATGTGTCACCAGACATGAGGCTCATTAGCAACAATCTCATCTACTATAATTATATTCAGATCTATTAGGAATGAGTAATGTGTGCATTGGCCAAAAATTTGATATGATAAAACGTATATAGGTTCACGGGATTGGTATACATCACAGGATTGGTGACGTGAATTAAAGGACCTTATTTACTGACAGATTTTTTTTTCATATCGATATAAAGGTATAGACAAACTCCGTACCTTAAAAATGATGACAACAGGAATACTAGATCAATCATCATGCTACTGTTAGTAACCGCATTGCAGTGTAACACTAATATTGGTGTGTGAGTTGTAACTCAGCCACTTCGCTTAGCACTAACTTACACACAGCCGGTATAACCGGCCTCACACATGTAAATATGGTGGTTTTGTTCATGGCTCTGGTATGTTTGAAACCCCATTTACAGCCAACTGAAACATCAAGACTAGGTCTTTAGAAAGTGAAAAATGGGCCTACTGTCAGACAAAAACTATTACTGTTATTAATTTATTTTTTAAAAAAAATTTTATTGACCTTTTTTGACCTTGTTTATTTTCCAGAACAGTATTAAATGCATTGATGACTTAAAACAGTTACAAAAAATAATGATGATGTAATCTTTATTTGGAAATGTTTTATCAGTTAATATGCTTCATCTACATTGTCCTATGTTTTGTGCATGCATTACTTACTGACACACAATATAGATCATGATATACAAGTTTGCTAAAATATCATAAAACTGTCAGCAACATGGTAGCATTGCACCATAACCAAGTTCAGTAATACTGTGAATAGTAACATTTTACAATTTTAAAGATTCAGTGCAAAATTTGAACAGGAAATCAGCTTCCAATCAATTTTAGTTATTAAATAAAAAATATATTCAAAATACATCTTTAAAAAAAAAAATTGATATAAATAAACCTGCAATCTCAGAAAAGCACACTGTAAGATCATTTATAATAATACTGATATTGTAAAGTTAAATTCTCAGCTCTGATTGGTCAATATCGTTTCTATAGTAACAATTAACACAGGAACCTGTACGCTAGACTTCATGTAATCCAAGTTTAATAAAACAGATTTTAAATCTTTTTTTTTTTTTTTTTTTTTTTTTTTAAAGATTTTAATCATGAAGGTTTCTGTAAAGTGAAGTTTATGTAACATTTACGAAAGGAGTCTCCGGTGTCAGTGTTTTGTAACAGTTTCTTAATAACATTTCCATTTTCTTGGTAACATGACAAGCTGTGTTTTTTTGTTTTGTTTTTTTTTTTAATTTCAGGTGACAGAAGAAAAAAAAAGAGATTCTGACTGTTTATAAATGCTACAAATGTAAGTAATAACAGAAACTAACTTGTTTCATGGACATTCCACAACAGTAAACATAACTATAAATGGATAAAAAGTACAACATGTCATTCACTAATAAATGAAAACGTGCAAACATTGCTAAATCGCTGTGGTAGAAGAGGAAGCTCCAATAAGCTGTTATTGGAAAATGATTAATTAATCTTCACTCATTGAACTATTGCTTACTATTTTCTATTTACATTGGCAATTTTTAAAGGAGCAGTTAATGTAGTGCCGGTACTGAGGAATCACAGAAACACTAGTGCGGTTCTGCAAGTTTGAAATTAGCCACAAAGCTCCCCTCCTCCTCAGCAAAGCAAAGCACGCCTGCTAGCTGTGCACCGTCAGTAGAAATACTTCGCATACCTGAGACTGCCACTCGATCCCCAGACAATTACTGAGACGATCTGACACACCAAATAGAACTGATTTTTTAAAAAAAAAAAATCAAATGAAAGCAAAAAGGAAAACCCAGCACAGCTTTTGAAGTGGTTACCTATAAACACCCGCTTGATATGAAAGCACTTAGCTAGATAAATACCAGCAGGGGAACAAGGTTTCTGCAGAGAGACTAGCTGCATGACGAGGTGAGAGGAAAGTGTGCGGCAAAGATCAAGGCTTCTCTGCAGCCAAGGTGTACAGCCATGCTATAAGGAGCGCACACGCGAATACACACTGAAGATTCTCATACATGGCCCCAAGCCTGGACAGTAAAGACCACGAGGTATGAATTCCTAAACAGGGAGCTGGGACTGAGGATGAATTATTTATGGTGACCCTTTGGTTCATGTCAGCGGCTCCACTGGATGAAATGATATTTATGGAGCCCCATGGGCAGGGCGGAGGACGGTTAAAAAGAGGGGAAGGAAGAGTGAGACATGGGCGGGGCCATTCACACACGCAAGGTAGCACTACAGAAAGAGAACAAGCCACAGATTGAGGCATGTCGGAATGACAGAGGGGCCATAAACAACAAGAGGAAAACGAGAGGACCGTACGTTCACCAGTTCAGATGTGCAGCACTGAGCAAACAGGTTCTCAAAACATGTCATGTGATTTTTTTGCAGTTACAGAGATGGAAATTCCAGCCTACTATTAATAAAGTTATATTTATTAAGAAGGATCTATTTTTTTTTTCTTTTTCAAACCGAGTAGAAGTATGAGTACATTGTTTGGGCTTGAATACTGAATTGAGTACTTAGCAATGTTTATGTTGGTTGTTGCCATGCAACTCCTCATGCAAAGTTTTATAGTTTACGTTATTTCGTTTAAACAGCATTTAGTGCAGGGGACGGCCGCAAATAAAAACTGAACTGCATCTTGACTCATGAGCAGAATGAAAAGCAGAGCACGTGTCTCAGTGCTCGCATAAATGAAGTGCTCTCATGAAGTCCAGATTGTTGTCATTTCACGGCGTCTGTTCATTAGCCCAACAACACACACTAGGCTTACGTCACACAGTATCACATGGTTTCGGGGCAATACTGATGATCACAGCACGGGACCGATACCCGATATCAGTACAATTTGACACATTTTTTTTTAAATCATATGAAACTGAAAAGGAAAACCCAGTGAGGCTTTTTAAGTCATCACCTATAAACACCTGCTTTATAATAAAACATGTAGTGATGTAAATACCCGCAGGAGGACAAGTGTTCAGCAGAGAGAAAATCTGCATGAGGAAGTGAGAATGTCTGTGACAAAGATCAAGGCTGCAAAAAGTTTCAGAACCCCTGATCTAATGAGTACCGGTTTGTTTTTCTAGCACAGAAATAATGGACGGTATGTTTTACGAAAGCTGCAAGACAAGCACAAATCTGTTTTCATATTCAGAATTCATTTTCCAGCAGCAAAGACAGCAATATTGCAGGTTACATGGAAAACCTTACTTTCATGAGATGTTCATGATATTCCCATAGCTCAGCAAAAGAAAGGGAGGGAAAAAAAAGAAAGAAATTTAATTACAGCAGTACTTTCACACATCACTGCTTGTTTAGTCCGTTTATGCATTTCAAGGCTTCTTTGCACCACATATTTTGGTAATTTGGGGGAAAAAAAACAACTAGAGCTCATATCTCAACCTCATTGGTACATCCAAAAGCAGCAGATGCCAAACTGCAAAAAAAAAAAGATACATTGAGAGGTATCACATTACATATGTAAAGATATCCCCGACCACAGAGCGCTGATTTAATTAGAGAGCATAAAGCTCCGCACTCCCCAGTGACGTACCTCTTTAAAAGGCATAACATTCCACAGTGATTAAAATTCGGCTAAAAGCGTTACACCTCCTCCAAACCTCTCCCTTTCCAAGAAAAAGGATATAATCATTCCAAAAGAAAAAAATTAATGTAATTTTCATCGAACAGGTAAAGATTTTTTCAAGCCACACTTCGACCCTGTGAGACCGTGCGAAATGCCGTATTCGTAAAGCGTTTCTCGGCAGCTTTCAAGTATTTCCCTCGGGTGGAAATAAACCACACATCTGATGACTACAGCAATATCGGCTGCTTTTTCTTTCTGAGTCAATCTGTAATGATGTTATTTCTGTACACATTTGCATTCAGGAGATGCAAGATGTCATCCCTCATTTGTATGCTGCAATTATTTGTTCATCAGTCATAAATAAAATGAGTAAATGTAATATTAATGACAAAAACTAATACTGCTTTCAAAACATCCTGCTGCAATGTTTTCCACTTTCATATAGTATCCATATATCACACCGTAACTATGAGCTCCACATTAATCCTAACGGCTGACAGTGGGGCTGTTATGTCGCAGTCGGAAGTCACCATTACAACACAGTGATTAATAGCCAGAGAAATTAATCAAGATTCAGGTGGTTCAGGTTTATAGTTTCTCAACGGCTCTAAAACGATTTGATGTTGCATTCAATCTTTTAAAGGAGACTCAATGATATAAAGCCAGAAGGTGAAATTCTTGACTAAAACCTTCTATATAAGGCTGGGTGATATGACAAAAATATCATATCACAATATTTCAAGACATTTCTATAATGCATGATACGTATCACGATATAAACAGGCTTGCTAACGAACTGCTGGCAAAACAGTAGTACAAAGTATAAACAGTAGTACCTTTTTTGGAATAAATAAATAAATAAATAAATAAATAAATAAAATTTATACAACTTTACATTCATACATAATAATAGATAAAAAAAAAAAATAAACACTAAAAACCGGGGAAAAATTAAATCTTTCTGATTCAGTACAGAAATATCATATTAGTGTTTCAAAGTTTTTAACTGTTAGAAAACTATAAACACTATACAGCAAGATATATAACTATACATCAAGATATATATAGTGTGTGTATGTGTGTGTATATATATATATATATATATATATATATATATATATATATATATATATATATATATATATATATATATATATATACACATATATATACGAGATAATCTATGTAAAAAAGTTTTTTTCCCCATAACCTCATGTCACCATGACATTTGCATTCCCAGGAACATCACAATCTCTTTTTTTTTCTTAAACTCCCAAATCACATTAAAGAGAAACACAACAACAACCCAGAATCCTGAGCACATCAGTATCTAAGGTTAAGATAAGAACAGTCTAGACCATGGGTTCTGCGAAGGACCAACACTTCCTTTCTTAGCACTGATGATGAGTCGCTAGATATACAGTTAACTGCTTCATATTTACCACATTCCAGTTCATTTCCAATAACTGCATTAAAAATTCTAACATTGTAGAGGCGAAGAAGTTAGTAAAACTTAAGTTAGTATGTCAAATGTAGTCGAGAGTGAGGTGGTAATCAGAGCTAGACGTTATCAGTCAGTGAGGAGGAACAAAGAGCCACACAAACTTAAGGTTAAGCTCTGAGAGTCAGATTTTAGCATCGATTACAATGATTTTCCACTCAACTGCAGTTGCAATTTGTTAGCCCCCTAAACTCTACTTGTGCTGATATTTCAAACTGTTTCTTCAATTTTTTTCATAAAACTTCTCAAACAGTGTGTGATTCCATGTGGCTTTCTTTCACAGCACTGTTGTTGTTGTTGTAGCAGAAGTAGAGTTACCATGCAAAAGCCACTTCCTGCACCCAGAAGTGTGAAAAAGGCCTACTATAAAGTACTGACTGCATGATTTATTATAAAAAAGAAAAGATACTAAAGCCATATTCATGCATGTTTAGTTATATATTGGAAGGTGGGTTAATGTAATTATTACTGGTATCTCTGGGATTTTACTCCCATTTGCATCAGTCTAGTAAGTCATTGTTACAGACTATGGAAAGATTATATCGTTTACTAACTGTACGCATCACTAGTCCACACCCCACTACCTTCAGAGCACTCTTAACGTAATGGAAAACAGATACATAGTCTCAGCTAGGGTATGGAAATTTCTGCATTTGCATTAGTAAATGTACCAGTTGAACTGGAATAGTGGAAAAACTGCCTGTTTTCTATAGTGCCTGGAAGAAGTCCACATTAAACACCTTATTTTTCATTGATGTAGCATCCTCTGTAGTATGCTGAGACAGCATGAGGTTTTTTTTTTTTTTTTTTCCACACATTATACGGCTAGCATGGGTTGCAGTCTTCAGAGAAAATGATTACATGATACTACGCACGCCACTGCTGCCAGCCTTGATTGCACAGCCTTCAAAATGCATCCATTGAGTTTGACAAGGAGAATGGAGGGAGGAAAAAGAAGCGTGGTGCCCCCTACACAGCAAGACTATGTCCAGAGGCGTTGTTTTCACAGCCCTTAACAAAGGGTGCAGATAAATCATCTTTCTAAGACACCAAATATGACTGGCGCTTTGATACAATGACACTGATTCATTTGGTTTGGTCTAAAAAGAGATGCACGGGCATGGTCTACACACACTGATGCTGGATGAGAACCTGATGGGAACCGAGCAGAGATGTATTGGGGGAAGGGTGGAGAAGCAAACGTTTTGACAGCACGGGATGGGGTAAGAAAGCACTATCAATTATTAATGGGCGTCAACTGCGAAGAGAGACAGATCTAATGTGCTCTGATGGTAGAGCTGCAGCTTAATAGCAAACCAAGATTGGATAGTGCGTCCTTACGTATGGTGGCCTTTTCACGGCCATGCATCTCTGCACTGCACTCATTTTTCATTCTTTGCTTTTTTTTTTTTTTTTTTTTTTTTTTTGTCGCGTAATTGTTTTGAAGCAATATGAGATTTTAGAGGTACGCCATATGGAAGGTAGGCACAAAAACAGCTTGTTTTTGCTGTGAACATAAATTCATAGAACATATACTGTCACATTCTGTAATTTCATCACTCTTTATGGTAAATAGCTAGAAAATATACTAAGTCTGTTGGAGACCACAGACTTTCATAAATAAGAGGCTTCAGGTGTGTGACAAAGCCTAGATCAACGATGGCGCCGCCGTGGCCAGACCAATACAATTCAACACCCTGAGGTTTGGGCCGGTGACACCAGATGATGAAGTGATACAAAAACACAAGATGATAGATGCAAAGCAAAGCACTTAGCAAAGCAGAGAGGAGGAACAGGTAAAATATAGACCGTGCCGGATCCAGTCCGAGACTTGATTCACGATGTAACAAATTGAATGCTAGCCCAGCAGGCAGCGGGTTAAGATGTGCCCCCTGGGACGTCAAGAGCACATAAACGAACCTCAAATGATCCCCTGATTGGTCATGCTGCATATTCCATCCCCCAGTCTCCTTCAGACAAACATAACACATCATCAACAATACAACAAGCACAGATTGAAATTCTGCCCCAGAGGACACACTTTCTGTTACACCTCAGGGAACTTCCCAGGCCAGCACACGTCCCAAAATCACTTAACTGCAATTACACTTACAGCAGTTACTCTAAATTAACGCGTGGTCAGTGGCAGTGACGAAAAACGCACAGGGTTCCGGCCAAAAAAAATTAATGCACCATGATCTATTTCCATTAAATCCCAAAGAATAGAACCTTACCATTTATTCCTGGTCAAGAAAACTAGGCAAAGCTGGAAATTACATTAAGAAATGTTTATCTTGCGTAATTCAATTGCAAGAGCTGATAAACCTCAACTTGAATGGGCTCAAGCGCTCTTGAAAGGTCTGTTCAAAGCAGTTCTTATAAGGAAGAAAAATGAAATGGGTTATACAGTTTCATAGAGCGAGTTCAAATGATATGCCTTCTGTTTCCAAGAAGTTATTAAACGACACACAATGCTGAATGAAAAGAGAAATCCAGCCTAACCCCCGAAGATGGGGCCAAATCGGACGTACCTACCCGAGGCGAACCTACAACTCACTCAAAATACAGGTTAATATTTGGAAACCTTTCCCCAATGGCCAAAACAAAACCAGAGAGACTAGTCCATGTGCTTCCTTTAAATCAATGACAAAAGCCTGACACTCTTCTTTTCCAGTAATTTGATCTGTAGGAGGAAAAAAAGATTGACATCGTCTCCACTGTTCACTCAACAGGACTTTGTTATTTTAGTCCCGAGACAGTCGCCTCTTTGGTAAATGTCAGGCAAAGTCAGTGTGCGGCTTCTGGTCGGCGAGTGCTCATTTCCTGCCGTTATTATCATTACCACTAAGCCCATTCATGCTGGTTAAGAAGGAGTGGAGGGGAGTAGTATTTGCACAGCGGCGAGAGACATGGGGCCGTGGCTTACTAATGGCTTCCTGCTTTTCACACAATTGTCTACCCTTTGGGAAATCTTATCAATATGAGCCACTGCAGCGCTGACCAAAAACCACAAAGAAAAAAAGTCACCAACTTTTAATTAAATACGAGTGAAATGGGTCCTGCTTCCCTTCTCAATACCACTTCATAAAGACTGCATAGAAGATTAAAAGTAATGAACCAAAACTGTAATGGAGCATGAAACTCTTCACTTCTAGATAAACCCCACCATCTATATTTCAACAACAGGAGATATGGTGGATGCAAAATAACTAATTGCGGTGATTACACATGAGGAATAACCAAGAAAATGTCCAAAGAAAGGGCAGGTTCCTTGAAGTCCTGGAAGCTGGAGGTCAAGGCCAGCTACAGAGGACGTGCAGTCTTTGTTTCATTGGAAAGTATTACTGGAGTCAGTATGGACTCACTCACAGTCAGTGTGTCTCTTAGTCTTTCCCCAGGGAAAGCCCTTGAACCCTGACCCCTTTGACTATCCAACCTGGTTGAGAATCATTCAGGTGTGGGCTGATGTGGGCGGCCCTCCTCAACCCTACCCATCTCTACCCATCTCTACCCATCTATCATGTCCTTGGATTGGATTTAAATCCATTATGTATTCTTTTACAATTCAACATAGGAAATTTATAGCTGACACCCTGAACACCAGCTCACAAGGTGCAAGTGCCTGAACTTAAACCATTCCAGGCTTTTCCATCTGGAAGGATGGAAGTTTCTATTCTGCTGCAGCACCAAAATTGCTTTGAATTAAATACTGGAAGCATCAAGCTCTTGGGAGAAATCGCCATTTTGTCACTACATGAATGACTAATTATGTTAATGACGTAGCCATATATAAAAGGCAAATAGTGCTGAGGGTTCTGAAGATCATAGCTTAAAAAATATTGAAAAATACTAAATTTTGCCATAGTGATCCATCAGCTACAACCTAAACAGGAGCTACACTAATAATGCAAATGCTAACAACATTTTCTTTGAACAGCTACACACTGAGAACGAATAGCTAAAATTGATACAAACATGCATCTGTTATGTTGGCAACATTTTGTTTTGCCTTTTTTTAATAAAACAACACTGCATTTCGTTAGTAATAGAAAGCTGAAATATGAAACTATTTTAAAACTATTAAAGGCAACTGTAAGAGAGGAAGAGGAGAAGGAAATAAATAAGAAATAAAATGTAAAGAAAGAAAAGTAGAAGAAAAATTATTTAAAAAATTTAAAATATTTTTAAAGGCAATTTAACTTAAAAAATTTAAAATAAAAAATGTTAAAAAATTTAAAAAATTTAAAACTTTGGACTGTAAAATTTGTAGAACTGCAAAAAGGGGAAAACGGTGTGGCCGATTCTTTAAAAACACTCACCATTTCCCTGGCAGTTGTCAGTGGAAAAGTAGTACTTGTGGTAGGAGAAGAAAGGCAGAGAAAGGTGTGATGGGTATTTTTTTTTAACATATCTCAGGGTCACAACCTTCTGATCTGCCGTATGGAAGTAAAACAGTTTGCACTAAGATCCTATTTGTGCTCTTTTCAATATGGGTTAACTCAAGAAAGATGGTAGTAGATGAAAAGTGAATTTGTGTTGAGATCTTGTACAAAAGAAACTACACCGAGGAAACTGGATAGAATATTTCGCCTCAAAATTTGACACTATTACACCAATCCTTATAATCCAAATCAAGAGAGACATTAAATCACGCTTACTTATTAAATTATTCAAACTCACTCCAAATAATGTTTCACCAATCATAGGAAAATAATAAGAACTGAACATCAGGTGTCATTTCATTCAATCCATTTGTTCAGCATATTAAAAAGAATTCTGTGTAGGCTTCAGGTAGATAAATGCGTGTGCTCGAGTCTCTTTCTGGCAAACTCATTAAGCCTTTACACTCACAGCTGGCTTCCCGCCTTAATGGCATTTCTGCTCATCAAAAACACGTCTCCCTGAGGTCCTGGGACATGTGTCCATGGGTCCAGCGCTGGAATGCCAAGTCCACTCTGTAGGTGTTCGATCTGGCTTTGTCCCCTGCATCCTTACTTTCCTGTGTTTCAAATCTAATCCATCACAGGTCAGAGGTCGAGGTTGTGGGGTCAGATGCTGAGGAGTGAGAGAGAGTACGGACAGCTGCTTTCCATCACGCCTTTGCTTATGCCCTTAAACCAAAGGAAACTCTTTGGCTCTCATTGTGTATGCACAGCAGAAGTATGACCCCCAGCCCACCACAGACACTAAACCAGGCCCCCTTGACGGTCCCATAAACACCAATGAATAATGACTTGGAACACTCTGAACAACCCCCGGGGTCACATATATGCATTTACATACATTGACGAAAGTCATGCCACATAAATGAATTGTGCGACTTGAAATCACAGGGAAGAAAATAAACAATGGAGGGCTTGGCAAATTCCATTATAATTTAATTTTGCTTTGTAAACCTTTTAGTGTTTGCATTTATCCCTAAGTAAGCACTGTGAGAGAGGAGAAATTCCATTACATGACAGCTGTGCATTAAAGAGGCTGTAATGTGCAGTCCCCACACGCTCTCTGACTCCTATTAGCTCCATCAGGATCAGCACCGAGGATCTCTCAGACCTCCCAAACAGCTTTCTATCCACCGCAGCACTTTCAGACTGCAAGTTCACCTTGGACATGGCCACACAGCAAAAAAAAAATGCACACTGGTTTCAAGAGGAAGGACGTTATAGAAGCATGAGCAAACCACAGACCTGAAAATACTCTAAGAGAGGTTAATTAGCCAAGATTATACAAACAGAGACCAAAAAGAGGAATTAAAGAGCAGCTCCAGCAACCCTTTTTTCCTGTTGTTAAACTACCATCTGCCTCACCAGCCGCTGGATGCCCCCTGAGGGGGATCACCCACAGAAAAACGTCCTGGGTTTTTTTTTAATTTGCTAATAGAAGCTATATAGAGGTGTGTATTTTGGTCATTTTCACATCTCAAATGCTGGACAGACAGAATGAGCGAGTCCATTAATTCCCAGGATCTCATCACAAATTCATGAAGCCTGTCACCCCCTTGATTAACCTAAACCTGGCTGGCTTCACGTGTCCCAGAGGAAGCACATGTTAGCCTTCAGCCTCCAGGGTTCTTAGTTGCTGTATGATGGGGAGAGCCGGCTGGTGGGTGAGAATTAACAGGTGACCAAATTGTGGGAAAAATGGGGGGAAAAAACAAAAGAAAAAAATACGCTTGGAATTAAATCAGCCTTCATTTATGCCATGTTAGAGGCTGAGCTTCATCGTCAGTTGGAAAATGTAAGAAATGTGCTTTTTATCAAATTCAAAAAGTTGCGCCATTTGATATTTTAGTTCAAAGCCCAATGTGCTACTTTGCCTCCTTGGATCCCATAAGTGAATAAGAGCAAAGTGTTTGCTTTCGGAGCCAGGCAGTACAGCGGGCCCTTTCTGGACCTCTGAGATAAACCAGCTGCCAGCCTCAGCACAGCGGAGATCTTCACCACGTCTGGAGGTGCCAAGAGCCACAGGCTGAGTTCTGGCAGGCTGGCAGAGTGTTTCAACACACTCACAATTCTTCCTCTGTGATGGACCCTACACCCTACAGCACTTCAAGTGTGGTTTTTTTCCACTGATCTAGAGGGTGGGCCCCTGCAGCGCCCGTCAAAAGCTTCCCAGCACTGTGACTGAATGGGTACACTTAAGTCATTTTCAGTGATCTTAGTTCTTGGATTTGTTGAGCCTTTATACAGAACAGCTGCTCCTGCTGCATGGCTGGGAACGGTAACAGTGCTACGTTCTTCGAACATCGCTTAAGAAATCCAAGATAAAACAATATAAAGCTAGATCTACTCATCGCAATCATTACAAACAGGCTAATTTGACTCTTAGAGCGCACCTGAGAACTGGATTAGTATAGCCAGATTTAGTTGTTCAATTTAGTTGTTTAGTTGCACTGCATTATGCTCTAATCTTCCTCGAAAGGACAGACATATACATCAAGACGCAAAACCATGATCAGCAAGTCAACAACTGGCAGTAATGTAAATGCTACTTGGAGATACCATTAAAAATGTCTTTATTTCACACAGACAAGCACAGTTCTGTTTAATGTGGTAGTTAAAATGACTTAGAGTTCTCTAACTTACAAAACTGTGCCCTTGTTTTGGTTTATTATTGCTAGTCTAATGAAACTGTTTTGATCAGACCAAAAAAAAATAATTTATATGCATAAGAGCCTACAATTATACTGTGGCAGTCAATGGTGAGATCTCTCACATCCCTATGTTAACAATTTTTTAATTAATACAAGGCCTTTCAATAGCAGTTACATGACCTCAATTTAGTAATTATGCAATGCATTTAGTAATGCATCATGCAGGCGAGTTTCTGTTAATAAAACCGTTGTTGTCTTGGTAACAACTCCAACAACACCTTCAAAGAACAGACAAATCCCAGATTATGCAAAATTGTAAACATAAATCAGTAATCCATACAGGAAGAACCAGCCCCAGGACTAAACATTTCAAAGATTTCGCTATGGCCTATTTTGTTTATTTTTATGGTTTACATTTATTTCAATTGCCTCAAGCCTTTTTGGTTGGCCATGAGGCTATGATGTTTTTGGAATTAACTAGGAATGATTTCCTGTGTATGTTGTGGGACTTTAATGCTAGCACCAGTGTGTTGCCAAAGCTACTGACCCATCTAAGCCAATCTTTGAGGACCAAGCTTCGAAGCATTCAATTACTGAACTCATGTCTTGGATACAGAAAACAACCCAAACTCTGAATCCATAAAATGTAGGTTATTTCTTTCTCCTCCAATATGACAAGTACAACAAGCTGAGCACCCAAGAGTTTGTCCCAAGATTAAATACAACTCGGAAAACAGGTCAGAAACAAAATTCCAGTCCTCTTTTCATGAGTGATGATCTAGGAGAAGAGAGGAGGACGGAGAGAGAAAAAAACAATACTAATTAATCTGGTGCATGGCTGTGAGTTGCCAGGCCGCCTTTGCTTGGTGGAAAAGAGATGGGCAGCAAAGCATGCTAGCAAACTGGGTCAGTGTTAAATGGATTCAAACATTTCCCTCCTCTAAACAGGACCTCACAAATGGCTTTCATCTGAGCGAGGTTCAAGTTTACTTTTGTTCTGGTTCGTGTACAGCAAAATAATTATCACCAACTGATAGAAGGTTTTCGCCTGACTAGCCTCTTAAAACTCGGAATGCAAATTCTTGGAATGCATCCAGAGAGACAGATAAAAACAAGATGCTCTGCTGAATAGGATCTACAATGCCAGAAGGCATTGGGAAATCAAATTAGGATGATTTACAGTTTGCCAGGTCCTTATTATTCACTTTAAAAATGCATGAGATTGGGCTATCTGCCAAAAAATGAGCTCACAATATGTTTTTCTGAGAGCTGAATAAAGGTATGTGAGAAACCGGGTAGGGCAGTGTTGAAACTATAGCTTGTTCTTCGTCACATTATGTGGCGCTCCACTGCACCAGAGGGCAAGGCAACATTTAACAGGTTCACCGGGGCTTTGATGAGGTTCCATCACATTCTCTAGTCCAATTTTAACTTAAGGAAAGATTTGCTCAGCACTGTTTCCTCATCTCCAGGGAAGCAGGGAAAATGACCTAAATGTAGTCAGGGCCAGGCTTCGCTCCACCGAGCAGGACTTTTCACAGCTCACGAGCACTGTAATCCGTGCCAGCTGCTGAAAGCTGGCAGGGGACATTGCAGCAGAAGTTCACCCACAGAACAAGTCAGAGTGCTACAATTAACAGCTACAGGGAAGACCATTGATTCGTAGTTGCTGGGGATGGGGGAGGGGTAACAAGCATTTGCTTTGAATTTTAAGCGACAGATTTTCTGTCCACCAATTACGCAGCCTGAGCGTAACTCGTGCAAGTTGCTGAAAATGCAGATGACAACGCCAACATCTGATTGCTGTCTATTCATATTATAATCATTATTTACAAAGCTGCCAAAGTTGGAACCAAACTGCCATAGCTGCGACAAGTTACCTAAATTTTTTTTCATTTTTCTTTGTTTATTCCATTCATTCATTCATTCATCTTCAGTAACCACTTTATCCTGGTCAGGGTTGCGGTGGATCCAGAGCCTACCCCAGAAACACTGGACACGAGATAGGAATACACCCTGGATGGGCGCCAGTCCATCACAGGGCACCCCCCCCACACACACACACACACACACTCGAACAGGGCAATTTAGAATCTCCAATCCACCCACTTGCACATTTTTGGGAGGTGATAGAACATGCAACACAGGAAGAACATCCACATGAACAGTAACCTGAGCTTGAACCGGGGATCCTGAAGCCATGAGGCAGCAGCGCTACCTGCTGCACCAATGTGCAACCCTTGCTTGCTCCAAATGCTCTCAAATTTTACTATCCACCCAGATACTAATTCATGCAAGTATGTCACTCACCAACCATGTGACCATCTCGGCTATTTTTGCTGCACATTAAAAGAGGAAGCTAGATATTGGAATGGGTACACACTGGGTTGAGCTAAATGTAGGACCAATCAAGGAATACATCAGGGCATCCCACTCAAGCAGATCTTCTAGCTTACCATATCAAAGAAAGCATGCTGGGTATCGTTTATAAGCAACACATTCCAAACCATATGTAAGCAGAAATGCCACTGGAACAGTTACTCTGCATGATCAGAGCCTACAATGGAAAAAGAGTTGTTTTCCTTCAAATGCCAAATGCAGGGTCTTTGCAGTGAGAATACGTAGCTGACCTCTGCTTATACCACGAACCTCAGTAATCTCTGAACAATACAGCAGTGGAAGCGTGCGATGGAAGTGCTTAAGATTCTGTGCTAGCAATTGAAAGGTTGTGAGTTCAAACACCAGAGATCCACTACCAGACCCTTGAGGAATGCCCCTAATGCTGAACTGCTTAGCTGTATGCTTTAGCTAAATCAGTATGCCAAAGGAATACATGTAAAAATACCCATTTCCCATATGCAGCTTCAGACAAGTTTTTTGTTTATCCATTAAGCTTCCTTGCACAAGTAAAGAGCATGAGTCTCTTGATATTTAGGCTTACCATGTTGCGAGTCTCTGTGCCAACTCCTGCCCCCCCCCGCCTTCCTCCTAAACTCAGACTGACAGCTCTCGGGGGTAGAGAGCTGTAGATGACCAGCACGTATCTCTTTTCCCCAAGAATGAAACATGGCTTCATGCCAGCGAGTCCTATCGTCCATGGCGACAAAACTCACACACTGTCAATCATGGTTCATTTAAAATTCTTTTTGCAAGCTCTCATTTGCACATTAGGCAATTAGCCAAGAGTCTATTGTCCATCCAAATTAATAAAGCAAACCGAAGGCTGGATATCTCAGCTGGGGGTTATTGTCATGTCTTGCCTCTAGAAAGATTCACTTGCTGACGATTCTGAATTTATTACGCTGATATTGATCTTCATGGTTTTTCTGACATTTGAAAACATACAGCTGGATCAGTTATCATGACTAACGATAACAAGCGTAATAGGCTGATACTGACTCTATTCAACAAACAAGCTGAGGCAATATCAAGACGAAAGCTGAACATCTACTCAGCTGACAGAAACAAGCTCAAAGGGACATGACAGAGGCATAGCAGCCTGTAGCAAACACGGTTATCCTTCACTGTAATCAGGCCCGAACTAACATATTCAGCTGCTCTGTTTAATCACCTCACTGATTCATGACTGAATCTTTGCACACAAGTCATATTTAATTATATATTACAAAATAGACATTTACATAAAAAGGCATAAAAAGCATCCATTCCAAATATCACGCACACATTTATATACAGCATGTAGCAGATATATAAATTATATTATGTGCTACATATTACGACTATGTCTGCATTTGCAATATATTGAAACCCCATTTGAAAGAGCTCATTTGCATTTTGTAGCCTTCTGCATAATCAGTATTGCCAATGGCTAATATTACAATGCTAATAACAAATGATATATTGTGCAGTCCTAACAGGAATATCATGAAAAATAACATCACTAATGGCTGACACTGAAACGGGCCACCAGCAATGGTCTAGGCCGGGGGGCGTGAACTGCTGGACTGAGGTCCGGACGCAGATCCAGGAAAGTATTTCAACAGGCAGAACCAGGTACTTGAAAATATACTGCAGCAGAGCTAATATACATATTAAAAACAATACCTAACCGTCGTTCAGCAAATCTAGCTTTCTAAACATGAACAAGCACAGTCTCTGCAGCAGATCCTCTGCTGCGATTTACCCAATCACATGCATTTATGTAAAGTATTAGCTGAAGGAAGCTCACTGGGCCAGAGTCTAGCTACAGGGCTAGAGATATTATTTAGAAAAGCAGGAAAGCATTTTCACAGATTTTCAGAGATTTTTCATTTTATTTCTCCTCACCAGTCTCACAAATTAGCGAACTGACAACATGACTTGTTTAGTCGACGATGAAAAACAGAACGACCAGAAGTATGTGTTTATTCTCAAATTCAAAACACACGTCTGTTGAATCCGTGTCTGGAGTCAAAAGCGGGAATTTGAGTCATCACTACATAACAAAACATAACCACTTTGACTTGCCGTATCTATAACCATCAACTAATCAAATGGTTAAGCATTAAAGGGTCAATGTAGACGTCATTGTCATGTTAGTTGCTTACCTGAACCTTTGTAAGAAAGAAATTTTAATAGCACTGGACCTTTTTTAACTGAATTTTACCCGAATACGCCGGGTCTAGGCAACAGGAAAAAGATTAGATTGTTATCTTCTGTATTAAGACAAAAGGTTATTACATACTCCAGAACTAAAGATTGATGAAGTCACTGCAGACAAAGTGTTTAAACCCATTATACAATCTCAGGATTAACCCAATAAAACAGAACACAAATACACAAATTTCCATTAGCATGATGGTTGAAAAGGAAACAGTCATGAAACACCAGCAAGACCTGCAAGACCTCCAAAACCTCCAGGGCTATTGTCTCTTCCTTTTAGGTCAAAAAAAAAAAAAAGGTAACAGTGTACAACTAGGTCAACTACATGCAACCTAACCCCTTAAAAAACTACTGCTTATGGTTCACATTAGACCTCAAAGACATGTTTCAAATAAACAGATATTTGCAGACGGGCACCCAACAGTTAGTAATTTGAAACTTGCTGCTCGCACACAGATCCCTGGCCAATTCTCTGGAACCAATCACGACTCCCAAAGGGACTCCCCGTTCCCCCTTAATCTCCCGCTTTTATTACTTCCCAGACACAGTCTACCCGTTCCACCCAGCCCCCCATCCGTCTCTTTTGTACTGATCTGCTGCAAAGCCCTGGATTTCTTTTAACCACGGCACGGCGCTTCTTGTGCAGGAGAGCAGCTTTCATCAGCTCCACACACAAAACGTCCCCGGACTGGATTCGGGCCTCATCTATCAGCTTCACACAAGGCATTTCGGATTATTCATCTTCTGCCAAGCCCAGCAAACAAGCGCACATCAGACGTGCTATCAAAATGCAACAGCCAAGAAACAAACTGCAGGGTTTTTCTCCTCACGTGATTCACGTTTTAAACAAAATTAGAGGAAACAGGGTTTTCATGCTCAGCCATTAATCAGATGTTGCAGGAAAAACTCCTAGCCACAGAATTCCTCAGGCTAAACATGTGTTCTGTGTTTATCAAGGAGAGTTTTGTCATTCATAAGCAATCATCTCAAGAATTTCAACCAAATAAATAGAAATAGAGAGACATTTTATCATGCATATATCTCATGATTCATTGTTCTCTGAACAATCCACTGAAGTAACATGTTCTCGTATGCCTTATACATACACCAACCCAAGAGTGTGCTTTTATAAAGGAAGAACATTAACGTATTAGACAATGTGCCATAATATTAACAAAAGAAAAAAAACAGTTAAGCAGAAATACTTACATAGTAATTTAATAACAACATTTAATATTTTCTTTCCTCTACAAAGCAAAACTGACCTCTCTACTTCCCTACTAATGTGACAGAAAGACATGTTTAGAAAAAATATGAGTATATCCATTAGAATATCTAGGGAGAGTTTATTTCCAAGCACTTAATGCTTATTAGTGAAGCAGAATTTAGTGTGATTTAGTTATTTTTCTGATCCAAATGGATGTGAATTAGTGAATGTAATGTAACATTAGATTAGTTAGGTGTGCATATGCATTGGTGCAAAACAGCACAGCAGATAAGATGCATCTAATTGTAGTTGTTTTGTCAATGTGCAAAAGGAAAAAAATGCACAATTGCAACTTTAACACTGCACATGAAGAAGCACTAAGCACCTCTAGATGTTCAAGGCTAGCAGGAGTGACTGCAGCTCAAATGAAATCAGAGTAGTGTTCAGCTTTTAGCAAGAGAGCCACATTCCAGGACCCTGTGCACTTACACAAATATATCCACAACAAAATAATCCAAAAAAAAAAAAAAAATGTGCAAATGCACGCATTTTCCACGCACTTACCTTTCTGAGCGCGTGCAGGCGCGAGCGAGCACGCAGAGGTGAGGCAGAGGAGAGAGAGGAGCACGCGCGCTCCCCGCTCCGCCATCACTTTCAGCTCAAACAAAAATGTTTGTTTCGTTTCCAACAAACAACACACACACACACATACACACACACAAAACAGAAAAGCTGCCCGGAGTCCGTGCTGAAATCCGGCCCCGAGCCTCTCCCTCACACTTTCCCCAACACACACTTCACCCTGCGCGCCTCCGACACCATCCGCGAGCCGGTCACTTCGGAAAAGTCGCCCCGAGAAACATGGAGCTGGTGGCCGAAGCGAAAACTTGGCGAGGCGGAAAAAAAATCACATCAATCCATACCGGCGGCGGAGCGCTTCACTGCACAGAGCCGCGGGGACGAAACACGAAGCTCAGCGACACCACGAAGTACAGGATCCGAAAAGAAAGACGATCGGAAAGTGTGTGTATGTGTGTGTTTTCTTTTTTTTTCTTCCCCGAGAGCAATCTGAGCAAAATGCCCCGGCTGAGTAGAGCGCAACAGCGGCGTGGAAAGGGCAGACTTCAGCTCGGATTCCCGGAAAACATGCACTGGACTTTTACACCCGGAACATGGATTCACATAGAGAGCTACGAACTGTGGAAATAGCACCACCTAGACTACATGACCAAAAGTCTGTAGACACCTGACCATCACACCCATGTGTAGGTCTTCCCCAAACTGTTCCCACAAAGTTGGAAGCACACAATTGTATAGAATGTCTTTGTATACTGTAGCATTACAATTTTCCTTCACTGGAACCCAAACCTGATCCAGGATGACAATGCCCCTGTGCACAAAGAGAGCTCAGAGATTAATACAGAGATTAGTATAATCATTGCTATAGATTTAACTTAGTGTTGGAAGTTTGTCTCACACCACCAGGGATGGGGGTTCGATTCCCGTCTCCGCCCTCTGTGCGTGGAGCCTACATGTTCTCCCCGTGCTTTGGGGGTTTCCTCTGGGTACTCAGGTTTCCTCCCCTATTCCAAAGACATGCATTGTAGGCTGATTGGCATCTCTAAATTGTGTGCGATTGTACCCTGCAATGGCTTGGCACCCCCTCCAGGGTGTCCCCTGCCTTGTGCCCCAAGTCCCCTGGGATAGGCTCCAGGCTCCCCCGTGAGGGATGGACTGTATCTGTATATTAACTGATCCAAAGCCAATACTGCTATTGCTAATTTATACTTTAACATGGATATACATTATGGAACTGTTGTATAAAAGCGATATCACACTTGCAATCATGTGGTTATACTGAATATTGGCATGGAATATTGGAATATTAGCTACAGCACTCAGCAGGCTCGTGGCTAAGCGGAGTCACAGCCGCGCCAATATTCAGTATAACCACACTCTTGGCTATGCAATGTTGCTTATTTAAAAGTAAAGAAGGGGGACTTTACTCTTTTCACAGTGTGAGAGGCCGTGTCGATTTGACGTCACTCCATAAGCAGGGAAGGAGCTGGTAGTGAAGATTAGCCCAAGTTGAAATTTCAAGTAGAGGGGGCATTTTCCGTGGCTTTTACCAGTTGTTTGCAAAGTTGCACTTTGTGCCGAATGCAGCATAATGCTGAGTGTGTGACAACTGGTGAGTGGTAATTTGCAGGTTGTAATAATGTCATTTCCCAACTCAGGACACTTGATGTGTGAAGTGGAGAAAAAACATGGACGTCTCCATGAAAACATGTCTCTTGTTTGCTCTGTCAGAGTACGTAAAGCTCACAAAAAGCTACTTTAACTGCAATTTTACAGTTACAGGCCTGAATGGCTACTGGTTCTGTTCTACTATAGCGAACTTCAAACATTCATGTAACATTTTGGACTGAACTTTGCAGCACAGCTACAACAGCAGATAATAGCGAGTAGCTTAGCAACATGCTATCCAGGTAACATTAGTGATAACCCTAATATTAATGATTACCTTCTCAACACAGCAATTAGAATGGTCAATGTTGTAGATTTATCCAAGTACTGTGACTGATCTAAAGCCAATACTGCTATAAACTCATTTAAAAGTAGAGAAGAGGAACTTTGTTCACAGTGTGATCAGCCATGTGGATTTGATGTCACTCCACAAACAGGGAATGAACTCGTAGTGGAGAAGATTACCCCAAGCTGAAATCTGTAGTTGAGGGGGCGTTTTCTGGGGCTTTTACCAATTGTAGGCAGGGAATTACAAGTTGTAACGTCGCCTTGAATGCAGCATAAGGCACAGGTTCCCCAAATTAATCCATGCCGGGCTGGTGTGATACGAACAGACAAGAAGCACAGTCTGGAGTGTGTTATTCCACTTACAACACCAGCAATATGCCAATTATTACAATGTTTAATTCATTAATGATAGACACATCATACACTTTTACAGTTTATAGTTAGATTTAATGCCGTGCAACAAGTTAGTTCAAAAAATAAGTTCCTGTTATCACTTATGTTACCATAAACAGTCGTTCCCTCCCCCACCTCTCATTCTCTTTCTTTCTATCTATCTCTCTTTCTGTCTCTGTATCTCTGTGTTAAAAAAAAATCAGCTTGTCATAAACTCCTCTATCCTGAAGACTTTCCTGTGCTGTGAAACTTTAAAATCACATTGACTGTTACAAAGCACTTACCCCTGAGACTTCTTCCAAAAATGTTAATATCCTTACAAAAACTTCATCAATGAAACAACATCAATGTTGTTGTTCTTTCGGTTGCTCCCGTTAGGGGTCGCCACAGCAGATCATTGGTCCGCATGTTTGATTTGTCACAGTTTTGATGTCAGATGCCCTTCCTGACGCAACCCTTCCCAATTTTATCCGGGCTTGAGACTGGCACTGGGAGTGCACTGTCCTGTGCGGGTTGGTTCCCTGGCCAGGAATTGAACCCAGACTGTGCGGTGAGAGCGCCGAGGCCTAACCACTAGTTCTCCAGGGAATCAATGATACAACATCAATGATTATATGTTTTTCCTTATTAAATAACATGTTTTTTAATCCCTGTATTATTAGTCTTAGATTATGTGGACGGTCCACTGCACAAGTCCATGTGTTTGAGATATTACTATAGAAACAATATTGTATTAAAACAAGCGTGGTGATATAAACCTATCATTCATGTTACAGCCGGAGCGACTGTCTGAGCTGTGGTTATACCAAAATGAAACACACCTACTGACCAATTAGATTCAGAATTCATGAAACTGATTAGTCAGAAGGTGTTGATTCATTTTCACTAACGGCAGCTTTGAAAATAGTTCAAATGTGTTGATAGTTAACAAAGAAAAACGTATAATCATTGATATGGTGGGGAGATTTGATGAATTTATTCAACATTTATGAAAGTAGTCTTCACTGCCAGTGCTTTGTAATGGTTAGTAAGTTTTCCACCATGGTAAAATCTCTAGGACAGAGGAGTTTTCCAATTTCTCAGTTACATAACAAGCTAATTTCAGCTGTTTATAGCTGCTATAACATAAGTGATATATAACAGGAACTAACTTGTATCTAGAATATTCCACAACATTAAATCTGAAGCTTAAATTGTATGACATGTTGTTCATTAATAAATTAAAAACTGCAATTGTTGACTAATTGTTTTGGTATGAGAGGTATAAAACATGTTAAGACAACCTGTTGTGCTATTATAGGAAAATAATCAACTTCAGGGTGAATTATTTTTCTATAACAGCGCACCCTGTCATGTTTTATTCCTCACATATAGCTGCTAAGCAACTGTCCTAAGCATATAAAAAGCACTCAAAGAAAAAACATCAGCCAAAGAAATATCAGAATGTCAAACTGAGTTACCTTCAGATTTCGCAGTTCCCTGTTAATGTCCTCAGAGGTGTGATATCTGACTATTAAATTTACTGTTCATCAAATTCCATTTTCCACACTCATCCAACAGATGTGAAGCAGGAGTTTACTATGGCCTCATAGACAATGCCTGAAGCTAAATTTATGCTGCAGGATGGTACTACTGCCAAATAACTAGGGGTTAAATTGGGTGAGGGGCTGAGCTGCCCAGCCACTGATTTATGTGAATAGCAAACCATAATTCGATGGAGATGTAAATCATAGCATAATTGTGATAATAATAATGGTGTAATACAGTTTCACATTGCTGAAATGCCCTCGTTTCCAAGGCAGGATCATTCCATGACAGCTAATAAATATTCTTTTAGGATCATTCATTTTACATGGATCTGTTTTGGGATTTTAGTGTCAGTAGGAATATTTATTAACCAGTTTATATATAATATATGGCCAAACGTTTGTGGACACCTGACCATCTCACCTATTCAGTCAGGTCCATAAGTATTTGGACAGTGAGACAATTTTTACTATTTTGCCTCTGTACACCACCACAATGGATTTAAAATGAAGCAACAAGATCTGATTGAAGTGTAGTCTTTCGGCTTTAATTTAAAGGGTTTAACAAAAATATTGCATTAACCGTTTAGGAATTACAGCCATTTTTTTTTCATAGTCCCTCCATTTTCACAGGCTCAAAAGTAATTGGACAATTGACTGATAAGCAGCTTCACAGCCAGGTGTGGCCTGTTTCCTTGTTATTTCATGACAACTTAAGGAGATAAAAGGTGTGGAGTTGATTCCAGGTGTTGAATTTGCATTTGGTAGCTGGTCATGGGAACTCTCAACATGCGGTCCAAAGAGGTGTCGATGCAAATGAAGAAGGCCATCATGAGGCTGAAAAAAACAAAACAGACCTATCAGAGAGATAGCAGGAGAGATAAAGAAAAGTTTGGGAGTGGCCAAATCAACAATTTGGTACATTCCTAAAAAGAAGGAATGCACTGGGGAGCTCAGCAACGCCAAAAGGCCTCGAAGACCATGGAACACAACTAAATTGGATGATTGCATTCTTACCTTGGTGAAGAAAAACCCTTTCACAACATTTAGCCAAGTCAAGAACACTCTGGAGGAGATAGGCATATCATTGTCAAGAGACACCTTCATGAATGTAAATACAGAGGGTTTACTTCAAGATGCAAACCACTGGTAACACTAAAGAACAGAAAGGACAGATTAGACTTGCTATATAAAAAAAAAAAAAAAAAAAAAAAAAAAAAACTCCAAAAAAGCCTAACCAGTTCTGATGCGAGATTAACTTGTAGCAGAATGATGGAAAGAGAAGAGTATGGAGAAGGAAAGGAAGGGCTCGTGATCCAAAGTATACCACATCATACCGGTGTTTATTGATGATGTGACTGCTGATAAAAGTAGCTGGATGCTATACTATACTATAATATAGAATCTATACTTTCTGCTCAGATTCAGTAAAATGCTGCAAAACTGATAGGACAGTGCTTCACAGTACAGATGAATAATGGCCCAAAGAATACCATGAAAGCAACCCAAGAGCTTCTTAAGGCAAAGAAATGGAATGTTCTTAAATGGCCGAGTCAGTCACCTGACCTCAACCCAACTGAGCATGCCTTTCACTTACTGAAGACAAAACTGAAGGCAGAAAGACCCACAAACAAGCAGCAACTGAAGGCAGCCGGAGTAAAGGCCTGGCAAAGCATCTCAAGGGAGGAAACTCAGCATTTGGTGATGTCCATGGGTTCCAGATTTCAGGCAGTCATTGATTGCAAAGGATTTGCATCCAAGTGTTAAAAATAATCCTAATATTTACTATGTTAGTTTATCCAATTACTTTTGAGCCTGTGAAAATGGAGGGACTCTGTAAAAAAGAAAAATGGCTGTACTTCCTAAATGGTTAAAGCAATATTTTTGTTAAACCCCTTGAATTAAAGCTGAAAGTCTATACATCTTGATTGCTTGGTGTACAGTGGCAAAATTATGAAAATGGTGTCACTGTCCAAATACTTATGGACCTGACTGTATGTGCTTGTTGAACGTCCAATTCCAGATTTAGTTGTTCCTTTGCTGTTATAATCTGCTCATTCAGCTACAAGAGCATTAGTGAGGTCAGGCACTGGGGTTGGGTGAGGAGGCCTGGGGTGCAGTTGATGTTCCAGTTCATAACAAAGGTGTTCAGTGGGGTTGAGGTCAGGGCTCTGTGCAGGACACATGAGTTCTTGCACATCAAGTTCGGCAAACCATGTCTTCATGGACCTCATTTTGTACACAGGGCCATTGTCATGCTGGAACAGGTTTGGGCCGCTTAGTTCCAGTGAAGGGAAATCTACAGCATACAAAGGCGTTCTAGAAAATTGTGTGCTTCGAAGTTTGTGCCAGCAGTTTTGGGAAGGCCCACATATGTGTGTGATGGTTAGGTGTCCACAAACTTTTGGCTATTTAGTGTGTCAGAACTAAGGCAGCAACACTGGCATAATGTTGTATACAAAGACCAAAATAGCCACCCAAAAAAACACATTTGGGCCAGCGTCATTTTGCTACCTGGGATGGTTTTATTTTTATGTTCACCCAGAGAGAACATCTGCAGCAAAATCTACTTAGCTAAATAAATGCTGTTAGCAATTTGCTACCTTAATTCCTTAATTCAGTTCCTTCATGTTCACACAAAAAACTATGTATTCCTATACACAGTTTTAACACTACTGATGGAAGTACCTCAACCTCAAACCAAACCTAAATATATGAAGGAAAGAAGTTAGCAAGGACTACTAACTAGTCATTAACGAGCCATAATATAACAGAAGATACTATGTTATGGTACGGTGATCCCAATAATGGTCCTGGAATACACTATAAACAGCCCATTTTACAGTGTTTCTCTGCTCTAACACACTTCATTCATCTCATTAGCAAATTAAAAAGCCTTTCCAGAGGTAAAATTGGTGTACTGGGAGTAAGATAAACACTATAATGTTCAGGGGAGCGGTATGGAGTAGAAATCACTGTATTAGCACATATTGGTGCTCTTCATTAATTCGTGTCTCATTCACTGATTACAGCTATGCCGCATTAAGAATAAACAGCAGGTTGTTGATAAAATGCAGTTGTTTTTAATGTCATTAGCCTACTTACAAGTGCTGTTTGATTTGCTATGTTTTCTGTGCATTTAATTCAGTCATTTGTGAGCTTATTCTTAGCTTTCAGATTTAAGACATGGCCAGCTACCTTACAGAAACAGACAGAAAATCAATTTTTTATTTAAAATCTATATCAACATGTCCTCCAAATTTGCTCACTTTGAAAGGATGATTTGTCAGCCTTGTTGTAGAATAGTCACCATTTAAGAACGCCATCTGCTGGTAAAGTGGAGCTTTTAGTTGATCTTAGTGCCAAGCTAATTATCTACAGTATCATGGTACGCAATTTAAACATTAGTTATAGTAGTTATCAAATATTAATTCTTTTAAATCAAAGCATGTTACCAAAGACACAATTTTAGATCTTTAAATGTGGTTATATGTCATATCATTAGTCAGTTTGTGTATTTAGAGATTCATTCAGTGGCAAAGTGACCCAGTAGTCTTAGCACTTACCTAAAAGGATTAAAGGAAACCTCTACCCTCCACTAAGGAAACACATTAAATATGTTTATATTGAAATGTTTGTGATATGCTTAGCAGTTCTGGTGCTAATTTGTTGGTTGGTGTTGTATTTTCGTTATTCACATAAGAAGTTAGAGATTGCGTGCCACGCAGATGTCACAGGAGGACATTGCTATCATAGTTACAATGGTGTCTAATAGTTAATAACATCATATAACAACAAGGTATAATGATCATGTTTCACTGTTAGCTCCTAAAAACAAAAGAGCAAGAGCTTGTTTTCTGACTCACTATTTTCCAGTGATGTTCAATGTCATATTAGTGACACGTTGTGGAGGCGTCAATGCAAATGATGGACTCAAAGCTCCAGAACGCAATGCAGCTATTCAACATAGTTGCACTGAGATATGGCAGAGACTCGGCTCGGCTAGTTAGAGATCTATGAGATGGCAGGTGCGTTGGCATTGGCAGTGATATTAGCTGAAAGTTGAAGCTTTGGAAGCTTTGGAAGTGTTGGAGGAGATGAGAGAGCTGGACAGACTAAATGACTAAAGTGCTGCTGCATCGATCTCTTTAGGTAGATATGAATTGAGGGCTAAATCCCACTGGCACCACTATCAGCCAAGGTAGTCAAATAGCATTGAGGGTAATGAAGCAAAAAAATAAAGTCAACTAAGAATTTCAGTGCAAAATAAATACATGGTTGAAGATCACATCTTAATTGTAAAGATTAATATGCAAGTTGTTCAGGATGGATTTTTCCTTTAAAAGGTCTCTTTAAAGCAGAAGTGGTGTCAGTTTAGAAAAACCAAAGAAAAGTGGATGGGTGGCAATAATATTTTTGTCATCAAATATTTAGCTTGAATGCACAGTGGAGATAAAAATTATATTAACTGAGATCATATAGCAAAAATACTGAGAAAAAAGCTGTCTTTATTAAAGCTGACTTTATTGTCCTGTTATATTTGTTTTAAAAGTTATATTTGTGTTAACCATCTTAAATTGCTATCCTTCTTATCATTCAATTAATCATCATAAAGCATATTATTTCAGTGCCTACTATACATTATTCACCATGTACAGTGAAACTAATAGGAAAGGTAAAAGGGAAAGTAAGTTTTGACCTTCAGGAGGATCCTTGGGTTAATCTATGTATCTGTGTTTATGTAAAAATAACTGAATTCACATTTGTGTCCCAAAGCCCATTAAAGTGATATGATCTGTCTATTATTTTGCTGCCAGGTGATAACCAGATAATAAACACAGAAGCCCTATTAAATGCCCTACCTTTAAATACCACAGATGGAATGCAGGCATCCAAGATAGATAGCATTCCATGAGCATTCCATTCTGAGAAATATTCCTTTAGTATGATTCATTCTATATGCATCTGTTTTGAGATTTTAGTGTCAGCATGAATATTTGTTAGCCAGCATACATGTATCCAAACCAAGAAACCAAATTCTGTTAGGTAAAGAATAAAACATGATGAAGCATGGTGTTATAGAAAAATAATCAACGACAGGGTGGTGTGAGGAGGCATAGTTAGAAATTGATTATTTTCCAATAACAGAACATCCCTTAAATGTTTTATTCCTCTTATACCACAGCAATTTTGGAATGGTTACAATTTTTATTTATTAAAGAATGATATACAATTTTTTAAAAATCTATTTATAGTTATGTTTAATGTTGTGGACCATCCACGAAACAAGTTAGTTTCTGTTATCGCTTATGTTATAGCAGCAATGAACAGGCGTTCCCTCCCCAGCCTCACTTGAAGTTAGTAGGACAAAAAAATGCAGCTTCTAATGTTACAGAGAATCCACTCCTCTATCCTGATGACTTTCCCATGTCTGAAAACTTAAAGCAGCATCTTTACCTTCACCTTGAAGGTAACAGTGTTGTAGATTTGATTTTGAATGGATATAATTACAATTTTTACCCCTCAATCTGGAATTAATCACCCATAATGATGATGTGAAAACATATTTTTAGAGATATTTGAAAATTATTTAAAAATCAAAAATGTAATCTCAGACCCTTTGCTGTGGCACTCCAAATTGTGGTCAGGTGTTTCCTGTTTGCTTTAATTATCCTTGAGATATGTCTAGACCTCAATTGTCCACCTGTTGCAATTTGAATTGATTGGACATAGATTGGAAAGGTACACCCCAGGGTCTATAAGGGCCCACAATTTACAGTGCATTGTCAGGACAAAAACCAAGCGACGAAGTCCAAGGAACTGTCTGTGGATCTCCGCAATCAAATTGCAAGGCATAGATCAGGGCAAGGATATAAAACAATTTCTAAGGCTTTGAGTGCTCCAAGGACCACAGTGGCCTCAATAATTTTGAAATGGAAAAGTTCAAATTGGGCAACCAGGAAAGAAGGGCCTTGGTCAGGGAGGTAAGAAAGAACAGTCATTCTAAAAGAGCTCCAGAGTCCTGTGCAGAGATGGGAGAACCTGTTCGAGAACCTGTTGGATGGATAAGCATCTCTGCAGCACTTCATAAATCAGGCCTCCAATGGTAGAGTGGCAAGATGGAAGCTACTGTTGGGTAAAAGCCAAAATCATGTGGAAAAAGCTAGCATCATGTGGAAAAAGATTCTCTAGTCTAATGAGATGAAAATTGAACTCTTTGGGCAGAATAGCAAGGATTATTCTTCAAGCAAACGTCCTTTAAGAAAACCTCCTCCAGAGCACATGCAAACTCAGACTGGGGCAACAGTTCACCTTTCAACACGACAATGACCCTAAGCATACAGCAAAAACATCAATGGAGTAGCTTCGGGGCAAGTCTCTGAATGTCCTTGAGTGGCCCAGCCAAAGCCCAGACTTAAACCCCATCAAACATCTGTGGAGATACCTAAAGATGGCAGTTCACAGATGCTTGCCATCCAATCTGATGGAGCTTGAGAAGATCTGTCAATGAAGAATGGGATAAACTGCCCAATTCCAGGTGTAGAAAGCTTGTAGAGATGCATCAAAGAAGACTTGTAGCTGTAAAAGGGGCTGCCAAAGGGGATTCTACAAAGTATTGAATAAAGGGTCTGAATATTTTTCTGAATAAGAGATTTCAGTTTTTGATTTTTAATTCATTTTCAAAAATCTCTAAAAACTTGTTTTCACTTTGTAATTAGGGGTGATTAAGTGTAGACTGATGGGTAAAAATGGCAATTATATCCATTCAAAATCAAATCCACAAGACAATAAAGTGTGCAACAAGTAAAGGGGTCTGAATACTTTCTGAATCCACTGTACAAAGCACTGACACCGGAGGCTCCTTCAAATAGATTTTTAAAATCTGTTCATGTGGCGCATCTGCCATACAACTCCTTGTGTAAGCTGTTACTATAGAAATGATAACATATTACAATGAGTGCATTAATATAAACCTGCGATTTGGATTACAACCAGAAATCCTGTCAGAGCTGCTGTTATGAAAAATTAACTTTTGACCAACCAGAATAAAAAATTCAACAGTGATGGAGGAAAAAATTATATAAAGATCAAATTTAAGATCATATCACACAACTAGTGTAAGCACAATTCTATTGGCACCAGGCACAAGAGGACTGGCATTGCTTTAAGTATGAGACAGATGAAGGAAAAGACAAATCAGCTCCACTGAGATGAGAGGCTTTTCAGCTGAGCGGTGAAACAGGTGGTCATTATGGAGCCAGAAGCACTAGAACCATTCCAGTATGTTCACTCTCCGTAAAGCAGACACGGATCCCAGAACACGACTTGCATTCTGGACAAAGAGTCTTTCATGAACATGTGAACAAGGGGGCCTCACTCAGTGCCTGGCTTCTGCAAACTGAGACGCTGATGGAGACCCAAATACTGTGACACATACTCTACTGAGAAAGTACACAATAACCTAACAGTGTTACTTTTATTATTTTTCTCACTAGTGGTTGAAGGATTAAAGCATTTGTCTGCCAAAGCAGTGAGGATTATAGGGATCATTACTGCTTTAGAAAACACAGGCGGAATTAATCTGGTCATGGTAAGCGCCAAAACCCTATTAATTTAGGCAAGATTATCTGGTCATGGATGAGGACATCATATGTCACCTGGACAAGAATATGTGTTTAACAGCCAGTATCCTTGCTTGTAAAGTAATCTCTTTCTTTACTCATACATCATTGGCAGTTATGATTTGAAAAACTGCTTATATCTGGTGTATCTGGATTATTTCGCCTGCTTCCTTACATAGCAGAGAGATCTGTCTCCTTGGGTGCCCTTGCTTCTGTCACCATCTGTAATAAACATATGCCACTCACCCTCTTGGACACATAATGATACATAAGCACATTTTTAGTGCCACGACATCAGCAGTTTTTCTTGCTGTTGACTTTTTTTTTCTTACACCTAGGGCTTATGAGCAAAAGTCAAAAGCAGTATGCAAAATGTAATTTATTCCTTCATCTTCAGTACATCCTTTATAATGAACATTGGACAGAAGGGAGAACACAGCCTAGACTGGACACACACTCACACTCAGGGCCAAATTTGACTAGCCAGTCCAACAACCAGTAGGTTTTTAGGAGGTGGGAGGAAACAGGAGAATCCAGAGGAAACCTATGCAGGCACAGGGAGAACAGGAAAACAGTGTGAAGCTCCACACAGGGGATCCTGGAGCTGTGAAGCAGCAACACTCCCCACTCCAACACCATTCCGCCCACTTCTATCTGTCCTACAATCGAATTCAATTCAAATAGCAATGTTTTGATATTTACATTAACATTTGCAGCAATACAAAAGATCTATCAAATCTGATTCATATCCTGATAGACTACAGATTAATGTTGGTTTGTACAGGTGCTAGCACATAGCTAATAATTAAAAAGAAGCTAATGAATTAATACAAAAGAAAATCAATGCAAACATGAATGCTGAGAAAAAATATGACATGTTATCCTAAATATTGTACTTGAACCTTTTTTGATGAAAGAATTGAGCATTCTGAGTCATGGCATTGAAGCTGTGAGAGCTTACATTATGGGCATGCTTCGATCTCACTGAAGGACATGCCACTTACCCTGATTTTGAAGAATTGAGTTAGCATGTTGGCAGAGGTGGTGAAAGTCGCCATATTGTTTACTTAAGTACGTGTAATTAATCTTCTACAGCTTCACATTCCACACTCAAGCTAAAGCAGAAAAGTAGAAACACTTAGATTTACTTAAAGTATGAAACTAAAAGTACAAGAAAAATTCATAAAAGAAAAAGATGTCTGCCCCAAATTCAAAACACACATTGACTTCAGTTTGTCTGATGGCCTCTTTCACAAAGGAACCAAAGAAAACATTGGCTAAGGCTAATTAGCAACAGCTTTATTCATAATCTCTCATGTTAGCTAGCATGCTAATTATACTGATTATACAAACTAGCAGAATGATAATACAAGCTGTCACAATACAAACAAAAAAGTATGTGGACACCTGACCATCACACCCATATGTGGTTCTTCCCCGAGCTGTTGCCACAAAGATTTAAGCACACAATTGTATAGGATGGCTTTGTATGCTGTAGCATTACTATTTCCCTTCACTGGAACTAAGAGACCCAAACCAGGCATGACAATGCCCCTGGGCAGAAAGCAAGCTCCATGAAGACATGGTTTGCCAAGATTGGAGTGGAAAAACTCGAGTGTCCTGCACAGAGCCCTGACCTCAACCCCACTGATCACCTTTGGGATGAACTGGAACCCCGACTGAACCCCAGACCTCCTCACCCAACATCAGTGCCTGAACTCACTAATGCTCTTGTAGCTGAATGAACACAAATCCCCACAGCCGTGCTCCAACATCTAGTGGAGAGCCTTCCCAGGAGAGTGGAGCTTATTATAACAGTAAAAGGGGACTAAATTTGGAATGGGATGATCAATAAGCACATATGGTTGATTTTGATTTTGTTGATGGTGGAGTGGCTGGCTGCTTTATGTTCCAGGGCACCATCATGTCTGTGTTACCTTCTGGTTCTCCCTTTTAGTTATGCTGTCATAGATAGTCTTGTCGGAGTCCCTGCTTACACTCTGCATATAATGTACATTGTCCTTAACCATTGAGTGCCAGTGAGCATACCTAATAATCTATGTTTCTCTCTCTCTCCCTCTCTCTCTGTCAAGCTACACATGCTACTCCTGAGATATCAGTGATCCTGACCTCTTCTGCTCTCCGGACTTGCCTAATCCATCCTGATGCCCTACTTCTGGTTGGAGTCCTGATCACTTGGAAATCACTCGCTACTTCTGAGAAAAACCCCATATGGACAGCCTAATGATACATGAGATTACTGTGGATGGTACCACTTAGAAACCATGAAGATGGTCGTGGACTGTAATTGCTATGGTAGTTTTAGGACTGCAATTTGCCACGAACAGTTTTGCACTCAAGTCAAATCAGTGAACAGTTTAATAACTTCAGCAAAATAGACTTCATGTGAAAACTATGATGAATTTCCTGGTTACAGAATGGGACTTTTTGACTATGTAGTACACAGTTATAGAAGAGAAATTATATATAATTGCATCTGATGTCACAGATAACACGATTATAAATGTCGCTGGTTCCTCTCAACGTGCCTTCCTCATATAATCTCAGGGAGGTTTTCCTTATCACCGTCGCCTGTGGCTTGTTCATTAGAGATAAATTTATACATTAAAATTTCATATTATAGAATTTATATATTTCTGTAAAGCTGCATTGTGACAGTGATTGTTGTTAAAAGTACTATACACATAAAAATTGAATTGAATTGAATATGGGTGTGATGATCACGTGTCCACAAAACTTTGGCAGGAAAACACTACTGTTTTATAAGTTGGCTTATAAATAATGCCAAGCTGGATTTAATGTGTTCAGTTGGAACAGGAATAAAAAGCTCTATAGCACCAATAAAACATTATTGCACACATTCGATTAATGAGCCCAATATTTGAATAGCTGGATTTTGTTCATAAAATAAATCTGTGTTCAGGAGGTTCATGGAATATATTTCACATTAAACTGGTTCTGGGCTGAAAAATGCTTGAGAATCTCTATTCTTGGGGACTTCTATGGATTGTTTACGTTGGTGAGAGTTGGTTATGGCTATATGCTTCGTTATAGCTGTGATGTGTTTGGAAATTTAGAAAGTGAGAATATTAGGAGCTCTGTGAATTTTCACAAGATTTCTATTAACGCAGCACAGTTTATCAGCTTTTTTACAATCGAAATTTACTAGCTAGCAATCATAGGGTAATTACCTTCCAAGCATTAATAGTAGAGAACCAGTTCTGTCTAGTTCTTTTCTCTGATCAGTTTATGTTATTGCATCATCTCTCTCTCTCTTTTTCTCTCTCTCTAGGATAAAGTATACACTTTATGGTCAGAGGTATGTGGGTATCACACCCCTTTATACTTGCAGAACAACCTATTCCAAAACCTTTGCCTTGCTGAAGGCTTTCCACTAGATTTTGGTACATGGCTATAGGGCTTTGTGCCCAATCACCCTCAAGAGCCTTAGTGAGGTTGAGCACTGATGTAAAGCCTGCCTGAGTTTCAGTTCATCCCACATGTGTTCAGTGGGGTTGAGGTCAGAGCACTGTGCAGGCCACTCAACTTCCTCTTAACCAATTTGGAAAACCATGCTTTTATGGAGCTTACTTTATGAACACAGCATTGTCATGCTGGAGCAGGTTTGGGCTCGTCCCCTAGGTTGATTCCAGTGAAGGGGAATCTCAATGCTACAGCAAACAAAGACATTTTAGACAATTGTGTGCTTCTAAATTTATGAGTATAGTTTGGAGAAGGCCTACATACTGATGTAATGGTACTATACATGGGTGCCCTGCGCAAGTATCATCTGTGTATGGAAAACATTGCAATTGTCTAGAACAAAAAGCAACTTTGATGTATTTGGATTATGAAGCATTTTGCTAAAAAGGAATTTCAGAGATACAGAGGATAATGTTAAATCAGCTGGGTGCCATGTCCCTCCTTAGCCTATGAACACCGACTTCTTTCTTTTCACAGCAGGGAAGCCAGACTGAAACCCACTGCCCTCTTCAATATGAGCTCTCCATACTGTGTACATCTTACAAGCCAAAAGTCTGTCCTAGTTGGTCCCTCGAAATTGTTTGTAGCAAAAAGATACCATATAAACAGAGCCTACATTCTTCACCAAACTCTGTTTCACATTATCATATTGATTGCCATGAATATCATGGATTATTGAGGCTGGAGGAACAATGCCACACTTTATATGAATCCAATGACAAAATGATGTAGCTGCATTTCACTGCAATTAAACAACAGCAGATGGAGATGCCATCTGCGCTCTAAAGACTCAACACTCCTCTCGTACAGTGGTTTTCTTTATGCTGAAATGAGTGTGGCCTCCAAAAAGCACACGAGCATCCAACAGCAACAGGCAGACGCGTACAATCAGACATTTACATTCTTCATTTTTCTCATCTTGTAGTTGAGACTAGAAGAGTTAGATATAAACTTCTGAGGTTTATGACAGCTTCTGGAAAAAAAGACAATTCATGTCACAAAATCAGTGTGTAGATTGCCTTGAAACAAATCGTTTATATAAATCAGATGGCTAGCAGGGTTTTGCCTGACAAACACAGAACAGGATGGAGTTTGATAAGAAAAGCCAGTCCCATATCGTATTTATTCTTCTTTCTTCACTGAGGGGATTTTGTTCAGCAGACTGTAATGTTTTATCGATGATACATACTCATGGTGAAATGGCAGTGCAATAAAATTTCTGGTATACAATCACAGTGCTGTACTGTATTGGTTTGAGGGGGACATTGAAAAAGTAAGAGAGAGAGAGAGAGAGAGAGAGAGAGAGAGAGAGAAAGAGGGAGAGAGAGGAACACAGAGTGTTCTGACAGTACAGCCAAATGCTCTGCGCCAAAAAAGCAAAAAATAAATCAATGTACATAAATATTATGATCTCTGTCTTGATCCTGCTGTCACTGCTATTAAAACTGTGACAGCTGAAACTAACGTCACCTCATATAACACACATAAGCAAGACCAGGACTGTTAGCTGAGAAGAACTAGAGTCCAAAAATCTGTTTATCATGTTGTCAGTCTTCATCACCATACAGTTCTAACATGCGTCTTCCACAGGGTCTGAACTGCTTCCTGTTTATGCCGTTAACATGTATCCTAGATCCAGCCCTACACTCCAGTGAAAAAGCATTACGATGTGTTCAAATATATTGGTGCAAGGATAAGTGTACATCGTAGGGCTTGTAGTCTCCTTGTGATACACCCCAAATGAGAAATCTGCTTTTTTGTAATTGCACAACATTGAGGAACGCAAAAATGTCACTTCTTGTGGGGCACTTGCTATAACTCCTGAACTCAAAAATGCATTGTTTTTTGTTTTCTCACCTGTTGTGCTTCTGATTCTGTACATTCTATACAGATTTGTTTAACACAGTCTTAAAATCACAATTTTCTATAAAAAAAGATTCAATTAATAACATCACTAGAGAATTTAGCTACAGAACCTGAGTGGTAAGCTAACTAGCTAACTTATATAATGTTAGATATAAAAGAGTCTTGATTATAATCATATATTCTCATATTCTCAATTATAGGATATTATATATTATGCTATATAAGTTGGACTGCTTTTAAATAAATCACTGTTTTTCTATGTACTGTATGTAATCACATTTCCAAATAGCATATTCATGAATAAAGATGTAGAGAGGTCAGTTTTAGTTTATAAAAACATATTAATTTTATTATTTATTGTTCTAGATAAGTCATTTTAATCGTTTAAGAATAGCTTGCTGTTAAATTCTCGATTCTGATTGGTCAGAAGGTGTTAATTTTGTGGTGGGGGGAAGTGATGGTTAAGGCATTGGGCCACTGACCAGAAGGTCATGAATTCAAATCCCAAGCTGCCAAGCTGCCACTTTTGGGTCCTTGAGAAACACCATTAATCCTCTGATTATTACAACCATTAATACAACTGCTCAATTGTGTCCCGTCTCAGCTGTAAGTCACTTTGGATTCAAAAAGTATCAGCCAAATCAAAGGTTTATATTAATGCACTCGTTCTAACACTATATTGCTTCCATAGTAAGAGCTAATTTAAAAATCTGCGTAATTGTTGATATGGTGATGCGAGGAGATGTTTATTAAACATTTATGGAAGCAGTCTCCAGATTCGGCACATTGTAATATGTTATAGTTGTAAAAACACATGGGATAATATGAAATAACTTGTTTCTCCAATGTTCTACAACATTAAATATAACTATGAATTAATAAAAAGTATTTATAAAAGTTTTTTTAATTAATAAAAAAATAAATTTCTGTGGTGTAAGAGAAATAAAACACTTCAGGACATGTTATAAGAAAATAATCAACTTCAGGTTGTCTATGTGGCATCTGAAGGGAAAGACACTGTTCTTTGAGAGGTTTTACTGAAACACAGCACTAGAACATTTAAGTGCAAAATAAAAGCATTTATTAATGAAAAGCATCTAGTGTCACAGTTTCTCAATGCTCTGTGTCAGTACTCTGCACTGCACACCAACGGGGCAGGCGGGGCCTACTACACTGTACAGCCAATCACAGGCTTCAGTCAATAATTGACCAATTACAATTAAATATCACTTAAACTTACAAATCCCATAAGCTGTCATTAACCTTTCTTTTACCTTAACAGACAATATATTGTATTATAATATATCCAGGACAATTGTAACGCCCCCCCCCCCCCTCCCCCCAACCACCACCACTTTTTTTTTATTTTATTTTTATTTATTTATTTTTTTTTACAAATTCATCTTTTGTGGTGCAAACCTATTCCGAATAGGTTAGATGATGATTCTTCACAGGAACCCTTTCAGTTGTTGATGGCATTGGCATTGCTTCAGGTGCCAGCTCTGCCACTGATTCAGTCTCAACTCTGCCTGTCAAGACAATTGCATTGTCCTTTTCAATTTCATGTCAATTTCACAATAGTCCCACTTTCCTCCCTTGTAAGAAACGATACCACTCAACCATTTCTCCCCTCAACTGTAATTTCTTACCAAAACCTTTTGTCCAACCATAAACATCTTGACTTTACAGGGTTTATTCATTTTAACAGAGCTCTCACAGCTCAGGGCTTGTGAAAAGGGTGGCTTGACAAGAGACAGTTGAGTACGAACTGATCTGTTGTTATGTTCTTTGCAAGTGCTTTTTTAAGATTCTGCACTAGCCGCTCAGCCAACCCATTTGAGGCAGGATGATAAGCAGGAGATTTCGTGTGCTTTACCCCATTCATCAGTAAGAATTGTTCAAATTCTCTGGACGTAAACTGTGGTCCATTATCAGTTACTACTTCCTGTGGAAGACCATCAGAAGCAAATAAATTTCTCAGCGCTTCTATTGTCTTTGCTGAAGTGGTCGTTTTCAGAGGAATAATCTCAGGTCTGACTACCTACATTCTCAGTGTTCACATCAAGAGCAGGCCACCAGAAAAAAAAAAAAACTTCTGGCCAAGGATTTCTTTTTTACCATACCCCAAAGACTGTCATGAAGTTCTGCCTATAGTATGTCATATAATTTTTCAGGTATTACTACACGATACCCCCAAAGAAGGCAACCATTTTCAACAGAATCTTCAAACTTCTGTGAAAAGTATGGCTTAAGTGCTTCTTCTGATACAAGCTTCGGCCAACCGTATATTACACGTTCTTTGACCTTTTGTAGAACAGGGTCAGTATCTGGTTCTTGTGCAATTTCTTTTGCAGTGACAGGAAGTTCCTCAAGATACGACACTGTATACACTGGACTGGACCTGATAGAGTCGTCCTCTTTCAGAGACAACCTCAATAAGTTATCAGCATTATCATGCTGTTCTGATCTTTTGTACTGGATTTCATACTTGCAGACAAAATCAAAGACCATCTCTGCCTCCTAGCTGCAGCGAGGTTAGGTACCCCGTTTTAGGGCCTAGAATTTTCAGTAGTGGCTGATGATCTGTTACTAAGTTATATCTGTCTCCTGAACAAGTAAACATGTAATTTCATTACTCCAAATACCAGTCCTAAAGCCTCTGTTTTGATTTGTGAGTAGTTTCTCTTAGTTTTTGTCAGCATCCTAGAAGCAAAAGCAACAGGGCTTTCACTACCATCACTCATTCTGTGGGCAATTACAGCTCCATCTCCTACAGGAGATGCATCACTCGCTAAGACTAAGGGTAACTCAGCGTTAAAATGAATCAAGACTTGATCTGACATCAAATGCCTTTTTGTATTCTCAAAAGCGGCCTGACATTCCTTTGAGTTCACATCTTTATGCAACAACTCTGTCATGGGCTGTGTGATGGTGGAAAGGTTTGGAATGAATTCGCTATAGTAATTTAGCAGACCTGAGTTCAGTTACATTTGTAGGAACAGCAGCCTTTTCAATCACTTCAGTCTTTTCTTTCATGGGGTGAATACCCTCTACATCAATTACATGCCCTAAGTAAGAGACACTACTCTGAAAAAAGAACATTTATCTCATCTGACTCTGAGATTGTATGCTTGCAGCCTCTTTAGAACTCCTTCTAAAGCTTCCACATGCTTTTCAGTGTCACTTCCTGTGATCAAAATATCATCAAGATAACATATTACACCATCCATGCCTTGTAGTACTTGATGCATGATTTTCTGAAAAATTGCTCGTGCGCTAGCAACCCCATACCTGTTATATGTATATAACCCTTTTGGTGTATTAATGGTCAGGTATCATTTGGAGCTTTCCTCTAGTGGTACTTGTTGATAACAGCGTACTCAGTAACTGTAAATCCACTTTGCATCAGGCTGCATCACACCACTCCATCATTGATTAGTTTCCTATAACAGTATGCTGTATTGTGCTACAATCCTTTTATGTTTAGCAACACTTCAAACCCAAGCTTGTTACTAGATCTTGGGAATTTTTAAGCTATCGAACCGTTTCTAGCAATTTGTCCATTGTAATGTGTATAAGCGTTTAAGGTTGCTAGCTAGCTAAATAGATTCTGTGAATCTAGCAAAATGAAATGGTGTCTCAGAGAGTATGATTCCAACATGCCCAACCAAACAACCTGAAATGGTCTAGAATAGCCAATAAGCAGGATGTGTTTGGACCTGGTTGCTATGTTTCCAAGGTTGACATTATCTACATTCAGAGCCTTGGTTGATTACTGTCCCATTACCACGGAAATGTGAGTGAAATCTAATATTTCAGAGCCTTGGATTCATCATTCCAAAAAAAGCAACAGACTGCCAAAGCCTGAAATAACCGCAATGTTGTTTTAGGCTGTCCATTACAGTCAGCTATGGTGACACATTACAGGAGACAGGGTCAGCTTTCCATTAAGCGAAAATAGTTTAGGAACCATTTGTATCCACAACTCCATGTTGAAGCTATTAAGAAGCTTTTTCCCCCCCAAAGTGTATTTAGAGTTCAAGTCACAGTCTGCCACACAGTCTGTGGTCTGTTGTGTATAAAAATGATCATCTAAAGATACTTCAGCATGTTTGAAAGGCTATAGACAAATGCCACAATGACATTTTACATTAATGTTTGACTAGTTTGAGTAGTCCACTACTGGCTGGTTTATCACTAGTATAATGCAGGGAAAACTCTGAGATTCGGATCTCAGACTCCTGTGCCTGCTCCTTCTGTAAAGCACGGGATTGTAAAAGCAGCACTGCTTCTTTGAAGAACTCGTAACATGCTCATATGTTAACCACCACGCTCAATAAGGCAAAAGATACACACACCGGTTCAAACACAAGAAAGAAAACACTACGACAACACGGAAACGCTGTTGAAAGGCTGATAAATCATACAGAAATAAAGAATGAGAACTGAGAAGCTTTGTGTCCTTTGAGAAACAAGCCTCGGAAAGGTCCGTGTGCCAGATGTGAAGCTCATTTTCTAGGACTGTGGCTAGAAAAACAAAAAACAGAGGACATGGTAGACATCATACATAAAGATGAATTTGTTGTCAGGGTAAATGTATACAGTTCTGCTCTACAGCGATGCAATGGAAAGTTCCAGACAATCGCTCTTGTAGCTGGTTTACGTCAGCATGTCGGGTGATAGCGAGACTAAGCAATTCAAAACGACTAACCTAAATAAATATGCACCAAAAAGAACGTTTTAATATTTGTGTAGTGGTCTGAGAAAACATTGGATGTTGTTGTGGCTGAATTCAGGCAAACAGCCAGAAATGAGTAACTGAAAAATCCAGTTTTGACCAGAATTGAGATTTCTGCAAATAATATACATTGACATCTCTACTTTAAGCAAACATTAATATGCGATATCTACCAAAATGATGTGGAAATTCTTTTAGGAATTTAGGCCACTTTCTAACATTGCTTTGACATCTTTCTGCAAATATGGTACATGTGTGTTTGTGTCTGCCTAAAGATCTAAAAGCTTTATGTTAAGTGTAGTTTCCTCACTCAGTGAATGTCACAGTTATCAGATAGCGAAACGAACATAAGCCTAGTCGATTCAGTTTGTAATCAGATACCAAATGCCAAAATGTCCTTGATGCTCCTGTGTCATCACGTCATCATCAAGACAGAGAAGAGCTCTTACACACAGTTTTTAAATGCTTACCGAACAGAATGAGTGAAAGAATCAGTGATTATTTCCTCACAAGTGTTAACGAGAACAGAGATCATTCTAGTGAAAAGACGATGATGAGGCTTTACAAAATTAGTGTCAAACTACTCAGCAGAGTGTGAATCTCAATAATTAGCAAAAACATGTTGAGGTTTGTAAACAATATGGACGCCACATTCTAATCAATGCTGATATCAGAGTCTAATTTACTTAAACAGCTATACTGGCACAGAACATGAGAGGCGTATACAGGACACGTTCTGAGGAGTCATCAGATTAAGAAACACTCTTTTAAAATGAGTTTGATGTAGTTTTAATATAAATATTTATAACTGAATTATTTTAACAACATATATTTACATATAAATGTACCATATATTATTTAAACTGTAGATAGTACAGTTTAAAATAAAGCTGTATTTTTTTAAAAGGAAAATTAATGTTCTATTGAAAAAAGTGTGAAACATTTAATAAAACACTCTGATTTCAAATCTAGTTGCTGTAGATGATAAATAAAGGAATAATAAAAATGTCATGTAGTACAATTGGATTTACCTGCATAACTCATACAGTTAAATAATATTGATTGTCTTTTCCTTTTTTTGAAAAACAAAAAAGATACGGGAATTTACAGAAGTGATTATGTTCACAATGTAGTTACTGTAGTAGAAGTAATAATAAAATATGATATAGTGCATTCAGTTTTGCACTTAATTTCTACAGTTTAAGGACTTTCTTTTCTTTTTTTTCTTTTTTTTGCAGAAACAAATTTATATGAACAAAACACTCCTTTTCAAAATCTAGTTATTTTAGATAGTAGGAATACAAGAATGTCATGTAGTGCCCTTGGATTATGTAACTCTTACAAGTAAAAAACAATTCTATTCTTTTTTGTGAAAAAAGTTTTGTGAAAAGGATTTTTAAATTAAAATTAAGTTAAACTATTAAAATTTAACAAAACGCTGCTTTTATGCTTTTCTCTAGTTTCTGTATTTTGTAGGAATAATAGACTTAGAGCACTTATAGTAGTTAATAGTTATAATAATAGTTATAGAGCACTTTTGGTTTTGCATGCGTAACTTGTATTAGAAAAAAAATCTTTTTTTTTTTTTTTTGCTTAAAAATAAAGAAAATTGGAAAAAACTTACACAAAACAATATTTTTCAAAAATAAAGCCACAGGTGTGCTCCCAATTAACTCCTATTTTTTACAGTTGCTGAAATCTGCCAGACTATTTATTGAGACAGTCAACTTGGTTTATGTAAACGTCTGACCTCCTGGAATTCTGGTATAGTGAATTAAAGCTGGAATAAATCAGTCTTTAATCAACTGTTTAAAATTACCTCTGATGTGAACAAAGTAGATACCCTCATTTACTTGTACGGGTGATTGTTAAAAACAAAACAAAACTGAGAACTCACAGGTGTGGGTGATCCTTAAACAAAACTGAAAGCAAACAGGTACTGGTTATCTTTAAACAAAACTGAACCCACAGGTACGTGTGGTCTTTGAACACACCTGAACAAACATGTGCAGACACACAGGTACAGGTGATCGTTGGAAAAACGTGCAAACACACACAGGATAAGTAAATGTAAATAAATTCAAATATTATTATTTTGTGTAATATTAGTAAGTCGTTTAGAATTATGACCATCTAATTTTCCACTTCTGCTAATATACATGTAGATATGTAGCAATTTTAATCACTTATTATTGATAAAAATAGTAATAAAATAGTTTTGAACACTGTTTTTTCTTGTTGTTTTTTTTTTAACAAAAATGTTTTCTCAGATTGCTCTGTGAAGGTCTTCAATGTGTGTGTTTTTTTGTCTCTCTTTTGTCAGTTTGTGTGGATAGTCAAATTGCAGCATTCCCCTGTTTACAGGGAAAATAAAGTGAAAATGAAAAATTTCTAACACTAGTTATCATTTCATTTTAAAGTTGCAATCTGCTGTTTGCGGGGTAAACTGCAATCAAAACACAAACCCTTGTAGCCCTCGACATCACTTAGTTACTAGAGAAATAACTAGACAGAAAAAAAATATTATTTGATTTTGTCTAACGTCTTTATTTAGTCTTAATCTGCTTGAGGTGACATCATGTTGTGTTAACAGGAGAGTTATATGAGTTATATTTTTGTCTTATGTGTTTATTTTATAACTTCTGCATTATTGGTTCAGTAGGAACATTAGAGATTTCCAAACATTACTTTTCCAACAAAAATGAAATTTTACAGCAAAATGTTTTTAAGGCAGCATAGAAAGTAACATATTATGTGATATACCACTTTTCCAAACAAAGAAAAAAAAAAGCTAGCAGTCAGGGATTACCTGCAAAAACAGACGCAAGTTTGATGATCCGTGTCTCCAGAAAAACTGTGGAAAATTCTTCAAGATACTTCATGATAACATTACCAGTGTTATGATTACAGTGTTATGATTACTATCATAAAACTGTATGACGGGTACCTGAGACTACTGATCCATTTTTAAATAGCAAAGAATTGTCATACCAAATATTTACACTTGACACTCAGTTACTATTTAAAAAAAACAGACATGCAGCCAAAATCATTTTTCTCCTTCTGTCCCAGAGGTTTACTGTGAAGATGTGGAGACAAGGCAAGCAAACGTCCCTGCACGAGCAGCAGAATGTTATCACATCATGATTACTTAATGTACACAGAGACTGTCTCAGGCTGAGCGAGTGCTGTGATAAATTGAACTAAAGCATATTTGCAAATGTCTACTCCCTCAATCATCAAACTTCCCCTATGAACAAAATGTCATGCCTTTTTGTTGACCTCCATCCATCAAGGTGGTTCCTCACAAAGTCTGTGAGTTTTCTTACAAGATGTGCAGTATGTATTTACAACATGATAAATATACATTCAGTAGCCAATTTATTACTTTTCTGTAGGTGTACAAATACAGACTGAAGCCCATCTGTTGTAATGCACAGTGTGTAACACCCCCCCCCCCCCCCCCCCCCCCCCCAAATCTATCCATCAATGCACCAGGACCACCATTGAGCACATATTATTGGATTGTTGGACCATCAGCATGGTAGTGATAAGTTTATTAGGTATAGCAGTAATATTGGGCTTCTTAAACACTGTGTTAAACAATTACTGCATTGTATTACACACATCTTCCAGGTTGGTCACCTCTGTAGATGTACAGTGCTGTTATCAGAAAATAATCAGCAACAGGATTTTATTTTCCAATAACAGCAATGTTTTACTCCTCTACCAAGCAATTTGCTGATAATTATCATTTTGAAATTAAACAATATGCCATACTTTTTATTGTTTTATTGTTACATTTATTGTGGATTTATCATGTCATGTTACAGAGAAACAGCAAAGCCCTCCATCTTGAAGACTTAAAGTTACAGTTTTACCTCTGACGGTTACAAAGCACTGACACTGAAGACTCCTTCCAAAAATGCTAAACAATTGTTGCTTTACAGAAAACTTTGCCATGTCAAGGATAACACGGTTTTAAAAATCTGTTTGCATGAAGTGTCCACCATATACTAAGCCCCTGTTTATGGGTTGTTACTATAGAAATGATGATGTATTCGATTTGAATTACAGCTGGAACTACTGTCATACCTGCTGTTATGAAAAAATACTCAACACCTTCTGACCAATCACAATTGAGAATTCTCAGTTCTTTTGTGCTTTTGACAGGAGAAGGCTTATGGTTTGTGTGAAGGTGAAGCACTGTTCGCACTACACACATTGTCCATTTTGGAAAAATTCAGACTAAAGCAGCCTCTGATGTCTCCTGAGTGTAAAGAGTTCACCATTCCACACTTCATTTTTCAGCACCTCCAGTACATCAGCAAGGTAATACACACTACGTCTCGCTGGATTTTCCAGCCTGAACACCCAACTTAGATTAAGAATGGACAGTACAGTATGAAAGTACACAATTAGAGACATGTCTTTGATTTTCCATGATGCTGCTACTTGCTGCTACTCTTCTTAGCACCAACACGTGTAGCATGTTACTATTTTTGGTAGTAGCTGTCTGTGGATAATTCCAATCCACACCCATGGCAGAATTTGGCTTCTAGAAAAGTGTGAAAGTAACACTACATGTCATTATCACATGCTTTTTGTCACTGTCTGCGTCAGTAGTAACACCTTATTGAACAGCTTTCTAACGTTCACTTATGTTGTTCTCATGTCTTACTGCACTGCTTCATGAACAGAAAAGGAGCTTGATGTCTATAAGGGTTATTTGAATAGTCCCTCCCTCTGAGGGGAGAACCTTATTGGTTCTACGTAGAATACAACAGAGGGTCTCCCTATACAAGAGGGCTCTTCTATTCAATTCACCTTTTTCTCCCGAAAGCATAAGCTTTTTAAATAATTATAACATTGTAAATGTAACTGTCCAGTGTGGGCATGGAGAATGAGCAGGTAATGAGTGATTGTGTACACGTGTGTGTGTTTTACACATAGCCTACTTATGTGCTGCTTTTCATCCTCAGTAGGTGGCCAGACAAAAGAGAGAGAGATAGAGCTGACCACATCTGCCCTGACCTGGCTGTGCTGAAATTTAGCCAAACAAAAGGACACTGCATATGTTTTTATTTGTGTGTGTGTGTGTGTTTGATAGTGCTGAAAAGCATAGCTCTGAAAAGTGGTAATGAATAAAAACAGCCAGTTTTCTCCATCCCCTGCCTCCCATGTCCTCATTCCTATCGCCATTCCCATCGTGACTGGGGCTGTCACAGTAATACACCTGCACTACGTAAAAAAAAATATGTAAAAATGTATTAAACCTAAGCAGAAGATTTCATCAAGGTAAATCTGGGAAGATCTCTCTGTACACTTAGTATAGTAGTACCTTAGTATTGTAGTAGCTAGTAGCTATGTATTGTAGTAGCTAGTTTTCCTACATCCATTGCTATAAGTACTATAATTACTATAACCTTAAGAATTGCCTAAACACAGCTATAAATGAGACAAAATGTTTTCATAAAAATGTAACAGTATTCCAATAGAAAATACTTTCTTCATCTTAAGAGATCTCTAAAATTTGCTGTGCATGAGAGGGTGCTGTCAGGAACAGTGAGGTGTGTTGAGTTGTAGTATGATTGGCATCTGCGTGGCATATGGGACTCCTCTGGTGAAGACCTTCTCAGTTCCACTGAACAGGTGTAACAGCAATTTACTGGAGGGGACAACTTCAATAATCCGATGAGCACCAACTGGCAGAGCTCCTCGCCATCTCGCCAGGCCTAGGCACACGGTGCCAGATATGTGCCACATTGCCAGCCAAGGCACAGTGCCACAGTGCCACCAAGTATGCCAAACATCTCACAAATTCAGTCGTATACATTCACACACTCACAATTTATTATTAGAAATACAGTTTGTGTGTCTAAGTAGTAGTATAGTTATTATTAAAATACATGAAGTCTGGATTTCTAATATCTGATGGCTAAAACCATGTATTTTAATGACAGTAGGATAAATTTGGAAATCAGATTACAGTTATTTTTTGATGGATTACTTGATTACATTTTTGATGTTAATAAATCACGGCCTGGTAATTTGTAATTTACTGAGTGTACCAGTAAACTGCATCTGAGAAAATTGTAGGAGATGATGATAGGACTGCTGGCTAAACATATAAAATCACATTGACTATGTTTTTGCATTTTTTTTAAATTTATTTGTACCATTATTGTTAGATTTGCAATTGTAATTTGTGTTACTGCTCATCTTCTGCATTGTCTAAGCACTTGAAATTGGTTTGTCATCACCTAGACCATTCTAGCACTTGTACAAACTAACATTTGTCTCTTGTTTCAGGTTAGAAATCCTTGCAGATTTGCTAGACGCTTATATCGTCTATATACGTGGACTTACATTTACAATAATACTTCTGGTACACAAAGTTAAAGAAATGCGATTCCATGAACAAGTTCTGCCATGGATTTTCTGGCATTTTGAATTTTTTTTGCATATTCCCCTACAAATTTTGTCCAATCATCATGTAATGTGGATCACAGCATCGTGAGACCAACCCGAATGAAAATAGTTTTTCAGATTCATCCATAACACATGAACAAATTTAATGGTGAAGTCACCAAATAGAAAGTGAGGCCATTTGCAAATGGCTTGACATATTCCAACCAAATTTAGTCATTTTTTATTTTTAATATTTAATTTAAATTTAGTATCTGTTTGTGTTGATAGTCTCTGTGGCTTCTGGTCTACCTGCCTCAGTAAGCGGTGGGGCCACAAAGTGCTTGGCCCCTTAATCACTGCTTGCAGACATATGTCTTCTCGTTTATTTATTTATTTATTTGTTTGTTTATTTATTTATCTTTACACTTAAGTGTGTTGGGCTTTTTTGTTATCCAGCAGTCTCCTGCAGAAGCAAATGATTTCTCATTCCTTCCTCAGACAGCAGTGGAAACCGGCACTGCTGATTCACAGCTGGTTAAAATTCTATTCTCTCTGAATAAAACAACGCTCAGCTTTGTAATTGCTGTTGAATTTCTCTTCTCACAGGTATATAGAGTGATAGTTTGGAGGTCTTCTAAATAACAAGACCCTCTCCAAAGGTCTCCTCTTGCATTTTCTTTGTCCAATTTATTCTGTGTATGAAGCTTCTGCACGTGTACCACATACGGGAATGAGAAACACTATTAAAGACAGAGACGCTCATATTGCACAGGCTGGGCTGCTGAGTGTGGCTGCAGGAGAGGAGAATCACCATAATGTGTTATTCATCACCTCAGCTAGAGCTCACACACACACACACACACACACACACGCGCAGTCAGAAAAGACACACTTGTACATGTACATGCATGCAGACACATGCATACCAACCAGCAAAAGCAAAAAACCCATGTAGCAAGAATCTTTAAAACTACTGTCAACCAAATAATAAATTCAGGGTTGTTCATTTTAGCAGCCAGGATTAGGCATTCTCAGATTTATGAAGGCTTATAAAATTATTACAAAATGATGTGCGATACCTGAGCTCACTGCCTGAAAACACACTATACCCAGGACTCAAAATATTCACACTTCTCCATAATTTATTCTCCGTCTAGCAAATTCACTCTGCTTTGATACTAGTTGATAAGTCATATAACTGAGAGATGTGAGAAGAATATATAGAATATATAGAATATTTTGACTCAGTGCTTTACTCAGATTAACAGTTTGAACAACCCATAGATTTTAAAAGGAAAATGCACCACTATTTTACTTGTTTTTTTTTTGTTTTTTTTGGTAATTTGGGCTTTAAATGAGAGGTGACTGAAACAAGCAAAATCATCAGAAAAAATATTTTTGACATGATCCTGTTGAGTTCATGAAAGCAGCAAAGATATGAATGTTTATATCACATTTGTAAAGGGGGATTTATTTAATTCTGTTTTTTTAAAGACTAATATGTTAACATACACTATTTGACCATGTTTGGTCAAATATAGAAAGTAATAAAATATTTGATAAGAATAAATATTTTTAGTCATGTTGCTCTACTCAGTTCATCAGTTGATGGCAAAAGTTTGTGCCTCCCATAGTTTTTAATGAAAAAGGAAAATATACCACAGTTTTTAAATAATTCTACAACAAATAGAATTACAAAATGTTGGAAAAAAAATTGTGGGTCAACTGGAACAAACAAAATCAGCAGAATTTTTTTTTTACATGACCCTATTGATTGGAAAAAAAAAAGAAAATGTACCTCAATTTTTCTTTTTTTGGACTTGAAAATGTCAGAATATGGCTCAGTAGGAACAGGTTAAAAACCAAGAGGAAAAAATATCCTGAAATGACCCACAGGCAGCAAAGAATGCAGTGAAGAAGTTTTTATGTCACGTTTGCAAAGGGAGATACATTTTTATAATTTTAATTTTCTTCTTCTTTTTTAAATTTTATTTTTCATTAGTTACTTAACATGCACTATTTGAGATAATGAAGGAACTTTTGAAGGAATACATTTTCGTATACATTTTTAGTACACAAACTTTTGCATTCAAAGCCATTGCTTCTATGCATTTACCTGCAAACTGAAGTGGTTCATTAAACACTATATTCATCTGAGAGCAGATGTGTCCTTTGTGAATGTTTGCTGCATTTTCCACAGGTCATCCTGTCTCTTAATGTAAGTGGAAGAGCTCCAGATGCAAAACAAACCTTCCTCAGGCTCATTATATGAGTAATGAGGTGCACCGCCGCAGCCCTGACCCAGCTCACTGCTCTGTTTTCTACAACATTGCAGACGCACAATCTCACACTCTAGTCTGACACATAGTGCATTATCTGCCAAACAGTGTTCTGCTTATCCAACTGTCTCCACTGCACAGTGTTGTTTCTCAAAGCGGCTGTGACAGAGCAGCGAGTGGATTTCTCGCTGAAACATGATGCCTTGATACCTGCTCTGAGCAGGCACAGTCACTGGATAGATGCGGCTTTAGACAAGAAGACAAAGTGTGCATTTGTAGGACTAATGAGGAATCTTGTCAATGAGAGCAGCATCCTGTCTTATGGACTCTGTATAAACCTAAACACATGAGCATGTACAAAAACAGATTTGGGCAATATTTCGTTTAATGGATGTACTTAAAATTAGACACTAGTCTAGTATAAACAACAAAAAACAATGAATGCCAAAACAATAAATGTAATGTGATGAAGTTTTCTGCACCCACTAACAGCACCCTGTGTCCTGCGTACTATTCAACAACTCCCACTCCTACCCATGAGTCTTCAGGAACAGGACTGGCTAGCTAGCACAGAGCAGATGCCAACAGAACTCCAGGGCATGTTCTCAGAGTTCTCCCCCTTTTACTGTTCTGCAATCGCTCTTCATGTCATTCAGTTGATGGTGTGGTCTCCTCTCATAAACTGAGTGCTTGAGAGATAATGGGGTTGTTTAAGAGCCCAACAATGATATAAGAATAACAATGAGTTGAGATTGGTGGTCGGAAAACACATAGCAAACAACATTGCAAGAGAGCCAATGTTCTGAGAGCTGGTCAGAAAATTTTGATTAAAATCTCAGAGTGTGGGTTTACAAGTGGCACAACAGAAAAGCATTCATCCTATTGTCCAGAGAGTGCAAATTTACTTAATAATCCAGACTACACAGTATACATAGCATTGCTCAGCAACACAGTGACTCTAGCCAATCATGGCCATCTCTCAGCTCATGTATGCAGAAGAGGGTAGATAGCGCTTTCCTCTGAGTGTGCTCTGAGCAGCAGGTTGGCTTGTTTCACATGTCTCTGAGGAAGCACGTGTTAGCCTTCGCCCATCACAAATCTCAGAATGTGACCGCTGCTATGACGCTCATCTAAATGCCACCAATAGGAGGACGCCATAGGATGGCATGAAACTCACAAGACAGCTACAAATACAGTAGTGTCCATAATGAAACATAAACCAAACATGCTAATGGTCAGAAAAATATTCTTATTTCCTCAAGCACAAAAGTCCAGATCACTCTGATGACGCAAACAGAATGCTTATGCTGAAGATCTATAGTTAGAGGATCTTCAGCATGTAATCTGACGTGAAGAACATGTTATAGTATAGTCTGTTACAGAATTCAACCAAGATTTTGTTGCGATCAAGTAATCTTTTAAAAGACTGCTGAAATCGCACAGTGTAAAACTGGCTTAAGGTGGTCATTACTGGTATTTCTATGCACTGAAGTTGCTTCACAATCTTCTTTCAATCCCCTTCTTCTAGTTTCCTCTGTTTCTTGGCTGACCTTACTGAGAGCCTCTCGTTCTTCCATTCACCTGGATTGAGTTACCCAGAATGACTCATTCTAGCGTTCCATCAGCAGTGAGACCCAACAGGAAAAGAGCCTGGAGGCTAACGTTTTAACAGCTAAAATAAATCAAAGCTGCTAACCACTGATAAATGACTGTATTCTAAACTCATTAGGTCATGCATAAGATACAGTGGAGGGCAGCTGCACCAGATTGCATCACTGCAATAACATTTCTGCCTTTAATCACAAGAACCTGCTTAACCTTTTCCTGCTGACTTTGATGAACATCTTAAAACTGGACTCTTTCCGGGACTCTTTGCGTAATGTGATTCAGGTGTAGATAGTTTTCATGTGATTGAAAAAGATGCCTCACACTGTCATGGTTTTTCTAGCAGTTAATCTGCGCTCTATTCATTCAGCATGGAGCGAGAGCAATCCGCAGCAATGCAGGAAAGCTGGCATTCCTCTCTCAGCCACGGGGATTTGGCAGCCGCTTGGAGTGATGGACAGAAAATGATTAATGAGAGAACCACATGCAATTAGGCTGGGATTCCAGCGAGTGTTTTCCCTCTGCTTTCGGAAGGGTTGTCAGAATAGCACGATCCTGCATCTGCATCCCTCCGAGCTCTCGGTCTTTTTCGATCGGCAACAGGTGGCTGATTCAGAGAGATGAATGTCCATAAAGGGGAGGGAGAAAACGGTTGAGCTGAAAAGGTAAATTAATAACAGAGTTGAAAAGTAACCCCACAGTGAGGAGCCCCATGTGCTGAGTGCTGTATTCTCTCCCTTCACGACTTCATCATCCTTCACCGCTAATGACTGCTAATTGCTAATCCTGCTGCTAATTCTGCTGTCTTACCGCCCCCTCAGATGTTTGCACTTCTGCCTCGAGAAATTAGATTCGATATTTTTTTTTTTCTCACATTAGATAATATATTTGCAAATATGTTTACAAATGCAAATGCTATTCATCAGTCTACTTCTAATTAATTATAAAAACAAGAAATAAAGCTGAATTAAAAAGCCTGCCTGAGGTTTGCTTTAGCCTGATCATAATGGCTTCAAATGAGCGAGGCCTCTGTCTAAACTGAGATATCGCCTCCCGTGGCTTTAAACCACATTACCTCAGTAAGAAGCAAATGGCTGAAATCGATGGCTAAGACTAATGACAGGGCAAAATGAGACCTTGATGTCATTATCCGGCAAGCCATTTTCATCTCCTGCTCATTTTATCGTATCCCCAACACTCGATCCGTTTACATTTTAGCCCAACTTTTTCCATTATAAACTAGAGCCTCGAGGCTTTGCCCTTCCAGCAGCTTCACATTTTCAGTTAGTGCTGTACTTTCAATCACTAAGTCCTGTGGCCCTTTTAAACCTCTGGAAACTCTCCAAGCAGGTTTTATTTCAGCAGATAGTATTTCCAGTGTGGCACAAATTTGCACCAACATAGATCTCTTGTCCACTTGATGAACGGTGTATAGCTGTGGTTCTCAAAATGGCTAGTATAGCCAGGGGGTCAGTGATTTTCTCATTTTGTTATAGTGGTGGAAATCACAACCTATTATTATTAAAGTTATTAAGCATATATATAATGTCACCTGGAATCTAATGACATTTTTAATAAGAATGGGTACTATAGGTGGAAATTTCAGAAACTGAAAAAAAAACCTCTCTCACTCCAATAAATAGCCAAAATAAATAAACAGTTAATAAGGTCTCAGACTGTAAAATAAATAAATAAATAAATAAATGAGAACCCCTGGTATACAATGTTGGGTAGCAACAAACTATGTAATCTGAATTATTATAAGTATAACATAATAATTATTAAAAGTATTTATTGTAGCAGTGGGATACTTTGAAATGGGGACATGCTGTTATAGGAAAATAATCAACAACAGGGTGGGAAATGTGGCCTGACAAAAAGCAGATTTAAGGTTACCACCCTGAAGTTGATTAATTTCCCATAACAGCATGTGCCAAAAAAGTGTTTTATTTCTCTAATTTTATTCAGCAATTTTATTCATCTATAGTCACAGTTAATGTTGTGGAACATTCCCAAAAACAAATTAGTTGTTGTTATCGCTTACGTTGTAGTAGATATAAAACGTCATTCCCTCACCAGCCTTTTTTTTTTTTGATGTTATAAAGTTCTCTGACTGTTATAAAGTGCTGACAATGGAGACTCCTTTCAAAAATGTTACATCATCTTACCTCAACATATCAATGAGTGTTTTGTTGTTGTTGTTGTTGTTGTTGTTGTTGTTGTTGGTGGTGGTGGTGGTGGTGGTGTTGGTGGTGGTTTTGATGATGATTTTGCCTCATGTTTTGGATTGTTTTTGTCCCAGGATATGCACATATTTTATTTAATTTCTTTAATTTTGTGTATAAATCATAAAATGCATATAAAGAAGCATTTTATGCTCTTTCGGTATAGATAACAGTTATAATAGAGTTAGAAAGTTCCTCATTAATGGTACTTGTATTAAAATAATACAAGATTATTCTACAGACGTACCTGAAAGTCAGATCAGACGTAATCCAAAGATAGTCAGAAAATATTACACCTTTTGGGTGATCTAAAAAGGTTACCTTAATTATTCACATCTTAATAATGAACAGCCTCAACAAAATTTCTTTCACCTCCTATAGTACTCCACTTAAAAATGATTTTTTTTAAAAAACATTTAGCCACATTGTTGTTGGTGTTGTTGTCGTTGTTGTTGTTGTTGTTGTTGTTTTTAGGTCTATGTGCTTCCAGTACAGCTCAGAGCAGTAGTAACAGTAGTACTCAATGCTGATGGTATTTCCAGTAAAATTCCCAGCCTTTGCAATCACTGCTGAGAAACACTACGCAGTCTCTGTCACTTGTTACTGGTGATTCAGAGCTCCAGAGTCGAGGAAAAGTAAACAGCCCGGGGTGGGGGTGAGGAGGGTAAATAACAGAGGGCCTTCACAAATATAAGTGCATTTACACAAAACACAAATGAAAAAAGAAATACTGTGGTAAATATGTAAATTATGTTCATTTCCTAATTGAGTTAGTATTTGTACCAGTATTACAGTATTTGTACCATGACACAGTAAAACTGTGATATTTTTAGACTAGGTTACTATACTGTAACATTACATTACAAACCATAACTCCCCTAGCAACCACAGCCAGCTCAGCCAATCGATCCCCTCGACAGGTAAGGAACAGCAGTGTATGTATTTGTGTGCTCATTATTCACGTCAGAGGAAAATCAGCTCGACACACAATCAGTGTAGAGAAGGATAGTTATTGATCTTTCTGCTGTGCAATCAGCATCTGATAGCGCTTATGGCACACTGGTTTTGTTTGTCTGTTCAATGTCGTATAAAGGCCAAACCAGGAATCTACCACAGACATGAACAGTAAATTTACAACCAGTCTTTTTATGTTTGATATCAAAGTGCATTTGGGTTTATGAGATAAAAATTCAATTCCAGCTTGCTGTGTGTTTACAAGAATAAACAATCCTATTTAGTGTATTACTAATCGAACATGTGTGGCACTAGATAAGTGTGTGTGTGTGTGTGTGGAGGGGTCGGCGGGGGGTGATCACAAAGAGACCTGAGCTGGCCAGGGATGTTCATGAGCCCCTTTAATCCCACAACTGAGTGTGATTGGTGTAATTGGTCACATGACCACATCCATTTACCTTAAACACCTGAGAAAGAAGATGATTGCGTCAGTCATCTGTAGAAAGAAAGAGGAAAACATGTTAAGACACAGATTATACTTACATACAGATTACATTCTGTAAAAAGATTGTACCATCACATGTATGTTATCCATACAGGAAATAGAAACATTACATTTACATTTGTGGCATATAGCAGAAGCCCTTATGCAGATCGACTTACAGAAGTGCTTTATAGTCTCTATCAACAACATATCCTCATAGTTCACTAGGTCAGGGACTGAGAGCACCATCAGGCTAAAAAATACCTGCTGGTGAGGTTAGTACAGTACGAAAAGAAAACACAAGACAAGGATTTTTTAAATAATAAACAAAGTACTAAGTTAAGTGCTTGGTGAAGAAGTAGGTCTTTAGTCGTTGTTTATAGCACTTTTAAGAGTAGACATCATCACAAAGCAGCTTTACAGAAATCCGGATATAGATTTAGATCCCTAATAAGCACGCTTTCCCTAATGAGCATGCTTTCTGGTTTCTTGGTAACACGGCAAACAGTGGTTTTTTTTTTGTCTCGTTAACTACAAGAGAAGAAAAAGAGAGACTGGTGAGGGAATGACTGTTTATAGATGCTATAATGTAAGTGATACTAGGAATTTGTTTTGTAGGTATTCCACAAAATTAAATGTACATATAAATTGATAAAAAAAGTGCTTTTTCTCTTTTAACATTCTTTAATTAGTTTAAAAACTGTAATCATATGAAGCTTGCTTTGGTATAAGAGAAAAAAAACCTTGTGTGCATCCTATATCACACACTTTCAAAACCTGTGTGCCAAAATCAAGATGTTCCATAAATGGCAGGTAAAAAAAAGACATCTTTACACTCACTAGAAAGGTTTGGTATCTTTTTTGGGATTACCAGGTTCATAAACCACCTGAATCAGTTTGTCAAAAATACACTGCTTTTCAGCTCTTGTTGGTAAATAATCCAGGTGCTTGTGTATGAAATCATTCGTTACAAAGCAACATTTCACACTCGGTCGTGTCGTTTTCATGCATCGTATCTGATATTCGTGATTGTGACAAATACTCTGAAATGATTCCAGATGACCGTGAAGGATTTCTTCACATTCTTCAGCCCATAAATCATTTATCACACAGCCTCGAGTGAAGCGTTCACAGCGTGCTTTCTCCATGTCATCTTCTGTTCATTCCGAGTCTCCTGAGTCAGGTTCTTAATCTAACAAACACCTCAGAAAGCCAGTTTGCTTTGAGTTTATTTATCTTCCTCCCTCTTTATTCCATACGATGGCCAGTAGAGAAAAGCAGCCTTCAAGCAGGATTAAGGTTTTAAGGTCATGACACAGAGAAATGTCTGTTTCATGGTGCCATGTTCTGCTTGGAGGTTTCTTCAGAAATGCACCATATGAGTCATAACAGAGCAAAAAGGTGGCTTGTGGCTGTGTGGTTAGTATTAATCTGGAATATAATTAAATATTAATTAAAAGCCTTTTCAGTGCTACATTAGTGCTCAGGCATATAACTAGTCTCATTACAATGCCAAGTGACTTTAGCTTCAAGCACTGTAATTTTGTAAGATATTTCATTACATTTACATAGGCTGCCCCCAACCTTCATAAAAATGAAGACTACTCTACTATGGTTATGTGTTAAACTGTAATACTCATATGTTTATATGTGTGATGGTCTGAGAAACCCTTCAAATGGGAAATCTTCGACATTTTGTACTGCATACAGTATAGGTCTGAAAGCCACAGACTTTCCTGAACTGAAATATGTTTCTCTTTTGCATGTAGCACTTTTGCAAGTTCTAGCCATTTAAAGTCTGGTGAAAAGTAAAAAGGGAGAAAATTGCATTTAAAGATTCCATTCTGACTGCTGCATAAGGGCATTGCGGACATTTTGGCAGCCTCAGACTTTTTGATTAGACATGTGCACGCCGCAGAAAGGCTGACTGGCCAGCAGCAGCTGTCAATTCAGGAGCTGCATGAGATCAGGGCCAGGAAGCGAGCTGAGAAAATATCCATGGACCAAACACACCCGGGGAACTATCTTTTTCAGAAACTCCCCTCAGGTAAACAGTACTGCTCTATAAGAACCAGTACCACATGACACCTGAACAGTTTTTTTCCCAACAGTGGTTGCTCTTCTCAACAAGCCATCTCCGACAAATAAGCAGAACTGACCCTGCCACCAGGCTGTAATTGCAGTTTTTGTCTTTTATTGATTGTAATATTGTATTGTATGTGGATTGGTTTTGTATTTACTGTTTATTGTACAGTACTTGCGTCTGCACTTTGTTGGTCTGTACATCTGCATATTTACACACCTATTATACATGATTTTTCTTGCCTAGTTAAATTCCTGTGTACTTGTACATTTGGTGAATAAAGTGATTCTGATAAAGTTTTCAGACCGTCATAATATAAAGAAGTGCTTTGAGCATTAAATGTATCCTCTGTATATGTGCCCAATGAAATTTATTGCTAGAAATCCTGAGTGGAGCTTTGTAAATCATAATACGTTCTCTATCTGTATTAATAAGTCTATAAAGGCTGTAAACCAGTGGGAGAGATTAATAAACTGAACTACTGGCTCGCTCCATGTGTAAATGCAAGCCCGGGGTTGTGTGTGTGTATGTGTGTGCGTGATGTATTGGACACGATGTGTAACAGGTGTGAGGGCTTGAGAGGGAAGTGAGCAGTCCAGATGTCCCTGCAGTTTCAGGTCACGTCCTCCCCCATCTGCCATCTCCTGCACCCTCTGTGTCTCAACACCTGAAGTGTGTGTTAGCCAGGCAGTGTCCCCAGCCACGGGTCAGAGGATGTATCCCTCCTCCATCCTCCCTACATCCCTCTTCCACCTGCCCAGAGCGCCTTACTTCTGCTCGCTCCGAGGTGGAGGAAGGAGACGTGCCGCTTAGGAAATAAATCCATGTGGGACACAAATATGTTTAACTGGACAATCAGTAGAACTAAGAACAGCTAAGAAATGTTTATTCTCTGAATATTGTACTGTTTTCACCATATGATCTACACGAGTTCATGAAAAAATTACCAAAAAAATTGATGCAAGCTTTATGAAATGAGAGTACAATCCATTTTGGTGTGGCAGGATGATATTGTAATAACAACAAAGCCTCAAACAAAATAAAGATGAGGCTTGACTTAAGCTATAGGCTACTATCTAGTGAACTTTTAGAACACATTACACATCGTCTTTGTTTGTGGAAATGTATTAGATATAATTCCGATTATTTGCTATAAACAAGAAAATTAAATTTTTGGTGACTCGATCAATTTTCTAATGAAAATTTGAATCTGATTTTGAAGAACTGATTTCGAAATGGATTGAAATTGAACTTCAATTTTCTGCACCTCATTATTATAAAATTGAATTTGAAAGCTTGTACACAACTTTAAGCCATGGAATACAATTTCTATTAGACCTAACTACAGAACCCCACTAAAGGCATGCATATTCAGATTTGTGCATTTTAAATTCAGATTGTAGTGGCACATTTCTCATTCCAGAAAGCTTACATTAAAAAAAAAGATTGCAGTAATTTACTGTTTTCATTAAATTCAGGAGAAAATAGCGTTGCATTCTGAAAGAATCAGATCAAGCTGATCAAAATGTCAAATTTTACAGCAAATAGTAGCACAGGACTTTTTCCACCCTCAATGTGAAATTACAATGTATAAAAACTAAGTGAAAAACAGTCATTTTAAAACATTTTAGGGAAAAATAGGTCCAACAACCTGGTTGCATAAGTGTGCACACCCTTTTATTACTGGGGATGTGGCTATGTTCAACATGCACCAATCACATTCAATCTCATGTTCAAAGGTAATTATCATACAGCTGTCATCAATGAAATTATCCTGATTAACCCCAAATAAAGACCCGCTGTTTCAATACTATTTTCTTCATATCTTCTTGGTTTCATCTGACTGCTGAAAGAGCTGAAAAAGCCTGTACAGGTCCTCACTGTCGAAAGGAATCAATCAGGAGAGGGGTACAAAAAAATTTCCAGAACATTATATGTACCATGGAACACTGTGAAGGCCATCATCAACAAGTGGAGAAAATGGGGCAGCACAGTGACATCACCAAGAACAGGACGTCCCTTCAAAATTTACAAAAGGACAAGACAAAAAATTACCAGTGAAGCTGCAAAGAGACCTAAGTACTGATTACTCTCTGCATGTGACAACAATCTCTCGTATTCTTCACACTTCTGGGCTATGGGATAAGGTGGCTAGACAAAAGCCCTTTCTCACAAAAAACATCCAAGCCCAACTAAATCACCGTAAACCATGTGGAAGAATGTGTTATGGTCTGATGAGACCAATTACAAAAGATATAATAATTCCATAATTCCAAAAGGTATGTTTAGTGCAAAAAAAAGCACACCAACAAAAGAACACCATATTCACAGTGAAGCATGGTGGTGGCAGCATCATGCATTAGGGCTGCTTTTCTTCAGCCAGAACTGTGGATTTTATCAAGGTGGATGGAATCATGAATAGCTACAAATACCAGTCGATTTTAGTGCAAAACCTTCAGGTGTCTGCTAGTAAGCTGAAGATCAAAAGGAATTTCAGCTTTCAGTACGACAGTGACCCAAAGCATACATCCAAATCAACAAAGGAATGGCTTAACCAAAAGAAGATCAATGTTTCTGAATGGCCTAGCCAGAGCCCAGACCTGAATCCAACAAAAATCTGTGGGGTGACCTGAAGCGGGATGTGCACAAGAGATGCCCTCACAGTTTATCTACATCTGTTTGTCAAAATCTAGAATGCTTTTCTTGCCAAGAAAGAGTAGGAAAATATTGCTAAATCAAGATGTACCATGCTGATAGACTCTTACCCAAAAAGACTGAGTGGTGTAAGAAAATCTAAAGGTGCTTTAATAAAGTATTAGTTTAAGGGTGTGCACACTTATGCAACTAGGTTATTGGAAGTTTTTTATTTTTCCTTTTTTCCGTAAAAAAATTCTCTCTATTTGTATACTTTGCAATTTCACATTAAAGGTGTGAAAATTTCTGACATGATTTATCTTAGTTTCATTTCTTTAAAATTACAAAACCTGCCATTTTAAGGGGTGTGTAGACTTTTTATAACCATTGTATAAATGGATAGAAAGTATAAAACGTTTTTAAGTCATAAAATCTTGTAATCATTGATAAATTGCTATAGGATGTGCTGTTATTGGATGATGTCATGATGTTACATATTTATTGTAATTCGCATGTGCAATTTCAGGGCAAAGTGTGTTGAAACACACATTTTTTCCCCCACACATTATCATGTTACTTACATAATCACAAATGTATGCATGGGTAAAATGGGCAAATGTATGCATGGGTAAGCTTTCTTCATTATTAGCTTATTTCATTATTAGAGGTTTGCAGGTACTGTTCATTTGTGTTCTTCCAGCAGTAAAATGAGGTTGCAGTAGGTGGATCAATGCTTCTTGCTGTCTATTCAATAAGATCCAGCAGTGTGAAGACTCACAGCGAGGTGAGATATCTGAAAACAGCACTGAGGCTCAGTATATTAAAAAAGCTGTTTGTACTTGCAACCAAGAATATTCTACCATGCAGGTTTAGTCATAATCCATTACCTAAATATCACAGAAAAAACAATCACTCTGTAAACAACAATAAAGTAAAATATTCCTAATAATCCTGGGATTTTTCTGACAAGAAAATGCACAGTAAGTTTCATTAATAATCTTTTGTTCCCTGAATTACATTCATTATTGTCAGCTAGAGAAGGAGCCGGGGCAAACTGATAAATATTTCATCCGTTTTATCATGCTTCCCTCCGTGTCTGCCACTGCCACGAGCTTAATTCAAATTACACTAGTCTGAAAGAAATCGATCCGGAGAACAAACATAATTTTGGAGTTCACCATCAAGCTCCTCCTAGCAATGTAATTACGCTCTATGGGGCATTTGTTACTTGCTTGTAGATAGGCTCTCTTAAACACGGTAATTGCATTGTCTGGGTTCTGTGGCCAGGCATTTAAAACAGTGCAATGAGTGAACAGGGAGCTATTAGAGTTGGGGCTGCATGTGATGGATAGGTTCTCGCAGTGACCCTCACCACAGCTGTCTCTGTAAAGCCAGCATGCATTACACACTCACCTGCTGTATAATGTATGCCATGTCTTTCAAACTTTAACCAGTAAAGTGGAAATGGCGAGTAGAAAAACTTGCAAAAGTGCAGATTTTCTGCAGGGAAAAAGTACTGAAAAATGACACTTAAGTGGAAGTACTGGGTGAGTCAAAATCATTCATTCATCTTCAGTTAGCGCTTTATCCTGATCTGGGTCACGGTGAATCCAAAGTCTAACCCAGGACCACTGGGCGGGAGATAGGAACACACCTGGATGGAGCGCCAGTCCATTATTGAGTACCATGGACACACACACATTTATTCACACCAGGACCTGGGAGGAAACTGGAGAACCTGGAGGAAACCCACACTAACGTGAGGAGACCATGAGAAACTCCACACCGGCAGAAACCTGGGCTCAGGATCAAACCGGGGATTCTGGAGCTTTGAGGTAGCAAAGCTGCCCACTGTGACACCATGCTATCCTGTCAAAATCACACTCAAGTCACACACTCTTAGAAAATGAGTTCTTCACTTCCTAAATGATGTCTGATTTGATTTCTTTCTCATTATGTAGGGGAAAAAAATAGAACATAATAAGGTTCCCCAGACCAACAACCAAAGAACGCTTAAGGATTCTAGATTACATCTCCTTTTAAGAGTGCACTTAAACTTTATACGCAAATGTCAAAAGCATCTCCTGACCTTATTTTCCCCCTCTACCTTGTGTACCTCTATCCATTCTTCCAGTTAGGCTCCATCTCTTTCATATTCCTCACCTTTCTTTCTTTGAATAATTAAAAAATATTCAAATCCCAAAATTGTGAATTTTTTTGTAATTAATGATAGAGAAGTGATTAATAAAACAATAGGACAAGTACTTGTTAACTATATTCTATAATGTGTGATACAGTGTGGTGTCTATAAGTAAGAAATAAAACACTTCAGGATGTGCTGTTACAGGAAAATAATTCTCGACAAGGTCATGTGATGCAGAGTTACTGTAACCACTCTGAAGTTGGTTATTTTCCTGTAATAGCACATCCTGAAGTGTTTTATTCAATTTGATGATTACAATTTCTTAATAATTAAAGAATGACACGTTATAGTTTTATCCATTTGTAGTATCTTTTAATGTAGAGTAATGTCTGTGAGGTTAGTTCCTGTTATCACTTACTGTTATAGGATTTATAAACAGTCATTCTGTCACCAGCCTTTTTATTTTCTTTATCTTGGAGTTATTAAAACAAAAACGCAGCTTTTCATGTTACTGAACAACTAGAAACTTCTCAGTCCTGAAGACTTTCCCATGTTGGAAAACTTACTCACTATTACAAAGCTCTAACACTGGAGACTCCTTCCATTAATGTTAACTAAACATCTCCTTACAGAAAACCTCACCATATCAGCGATAGTATAAATAACAACATACTTTTAATTCGTTTATTAATAGTATTAGATCATATGGGGTGCCATCTAAGCCATCTAAGCCCCTGTGAATGAGCCGTTACTATAGAAAGGATAACATATTAGAAGGAGAGCATTAATATAAACCTGTGATTTGAATTATAGCCAGCACTCCTGTCAGCTTTATAGAAAATTAATTAACACCAAAATGAGAATTCAACAGCATTGTGGTTTAAAATAGTAGTTAAATGCACACTTACATGACTGAATGAACTGGTAGCTGCATGGAATAAAAAAGGATTTGAGTCATGACCACTGAGATTTGTAATGAGTACTTAGAAAGTCTTATATGCTTTTGAAAATGTAAGAGTACAGGTATTAATAATCACTTATACTCAGGTAATGTATAAATCCTTTAAATGGATTCTTACCATTATTCTTACAGTAATCATGTACAATTACTTAAGTATTTTCCACATTTGTGTATTTATATGGTGTATTTAACAACTGTATTGTTATTATTGTGAGTTTAAAAGATGGCATTGATGGCTAAAGTTGGCTAATTACCTAAAGACATGATCAAACCCACAAAAATTCAAGCAGCATGCTAGCTCAGTGGTTAAGATGTCAGACTACTGTTTGGAAGGTTGTGATTTCCAATCCCAGCACTACCACGCTGCCACTGCTAGGCCCTTGAGAAAGGTCTTTAACCCTCAACTGCTCAGTTATCTAACTGCTCTGGATAAGGGCATCTGCCAAATTCCATAAATGTAGGCATAAAACTTATAACAACAATCACTTGAGCAACAAGATGCAGAAACAGCCTCCGGCACTTTCACTTATTCTATCTTCCTCGCAGAGACCAAGGGACTTGCTTTTGTCTCTCACTATATGCATAATTAAAAACAAGAGATTCCTCCTTCGTGTCCGCTTCAGATTCAGAGCACGAAATGCAATGAAACCTGCCGCACTCCTTGCCTGCTATCCCTCGCGAAGACTAATGTTAAGCCATGCACCGGGTCTGAGTTTGCTGGAACACAGGCAAAGGCTTATTCTTATTCAGACATCGGTAGTGCACACGGGATCCAAGGGCAGCTCCATGCCACACACTTCATCAAGGACAGAAAGCTCTTTCTAAACACCTACCGTGTCTTTGGCATGCCTCGCATAGTGCTGCATTAAATCAGGAGTATAACAATCATTCAGTGAATACTTAATGCACCAGGCACCATAGAAATCTCAAGCACAGTAAGCTGTACGATATTAAAATTGAACTGTGCATGATAAGTGGCTGATTCGTTTGGTTTCAGCCTCAGCTGGGAAGCAGAAGTAACGGTGGGAAATATAGTGTGACGCAGGACATGCAGCACACTCACACATTCAATACTCACTGATAGAATGCTGTGAGACAAACAAGGACAGAGACTCAGAGAGACGGACATGCTTATCAGATTATTCTTCTTCTAGTATTCATATGTGTCTGTGTGTATGTGCTATACATTCCCACCACACTTTCGAGAAAGGGATAATGATTATTCCCTCTCTGTTGGGTTGAGATATGATTTATTCATAGCCATGACTGTTTGTCCAGGTGACACTGCTAATGGAAATGCTGTTTATCACATGAAAATATTTATGGCATCTGTACAGTTCTGTGTAGATTTGTACATACACACTCACCGTCCAAGGTCAAGAGCTTCAGTTAATGTTCACATCAAACAACAGACTGATTTGAACTGACACGAAGGATACAGTAACCACTCTTTACAACCGCGCTGAGCAGAAAAGCATGTCGATTGCACAATGTCACATTCCACAGCTATGTATCTGCTAGCAATTACAATTTATTTTTATTAAAGAATGAAAAGTCATATTTTTAAAAATCTGTTTACATTTAATGTTCTGGACCAACAAGTTAGTGCCTGTTATTGCTTACATTAATAGCTACATTTCGCTGAGACAGCAAACTAGCTGACAAGTTCTTGCGTCTATAATAAGTATTTATTAAAAACATCGCCATTAGTACTTTAGGTAATCTAATCACTAAAAACCTATACTCTAGGATCTGCATTTATTATTTTATGCTAATTTAAAGTCCAAGGATTTACTTCCTTATTAAAATGTAATCTTTATCCTAAATGACTTGTTGACTCAGAAAATGGAGTCCCATGGACATCCACCACACAGACAGGTTACCTTGACATTCACCAAATTCCCATGAGAAGTCATAATTATAAAGGGTCTGTGTTTAAATACGCTGCTAATGTTAGCTAATTTGCTAGCCTGTATATCTATTTTGGTACCTCCCAGTGTCTTTGAGTTTCTCAACGATGTGATTATAAAATGGCCATGATGGAAGGGTAAAGGTCAGGAACAAGTCTGAAGATTGAAGCTCTGATTGTACTTACCATAATTTGGTAGCACATGAATGCAGTACAGTGTCGAGACATTTATTACCTTGAAGAAGGACAAATCAATTTCTAAATACTAGTGATGTCTCATTCACAAGTGAGTCGACTTTTTGAGACAGCTCTTTTAGGTGAACTCTAACTGCTGTAATAGGATCCTCAATGTAAACATGTAACAAACCTTGCTGTTCTCCATCTATTTAAACTGATTTTTATAACAAATGCACTGCAAAATAGAATGCTATTTTGATAATCACGATGCCATTTCATTAAACATTTTAAACAAATAGTCTAAGACCATCAACTCTGACTGGTATTGGGGAAAAGATGGCAATGAGCCTCTTTGGACTCTCACTTTCGACTCTTTCGGGTGAGTTGGGTCGGTTGTTCTGACTCACTGAAAAGTGCTGATGTTCACAGAAACCTAGAAAGTAAGAACGAGAAATCACAATGCCATTTCTCTGTGGCTCACTGTGTTGTAAGCCTTTTAAGACTCCTGAGCTTGTCTTTGTGTTTGATCAGCTTTAAGGTCGCTAAATGCAGGAGGATAGATTGATAGATAATTATAAGGTTAATTAGTTTTTTTGTGCAAGACTTTATCAAATTGAACGGTTTCATGGTTTCCTTCGATGCTTACCATAGCCTATAAGTGAAGCACTAAGCATGAGATTTCTTGAGCAAAAGCTATAATGATTTGAGAGACTTTTGAAAAAAGTGTTTTTGAGTGAGCCAGACATGGTTTAGAAAAGTATGTATCGGTTAAGTAAGGAATAAAACACAACAGGGCATGCTGTTACAGGAAAATAATCAACAATGGGGTGGCATGATACAGACCAATGTAAAGCACAGTTACTGTTACCGCAACAAAGTAGATTATTTTCCTCAAACTGCAGCTCCTAAAGTGTTTTATTCTTCATTAAATTCGTTGTTGTTGGTGTAGAAAACAGTAATACAGTAATGCGCTCCTTCTATCATTTGAATTACAGCCACAGAAAACACTGTCACAGATGCTGTTATAGAAAATAAATCAACACCTTCTGACTAATTAGATTCAAGAATTTAAAAGCTCTGTGGTATATTAATACGCTACATTATTAACTGAGTAAAGCCATTATTAAATAATGACAGGAAATTTATTAAACTTCCCAAACTGTTCACTCTGAGCAGTCTTTTTTAAAAGAGGAAATTAATTTTCATGCAGCATTTTCTTCCTGCACATATTAATATAAAGAAATCCTGGTCTGGCAGTTTGATATCTTTGGGTAATTGACGTTATAGTTTCCCGAGCAGGCTGATCGTAAGTCATGTATAAAGCCTCTCTTTCTTGCTCTCATTTCATAAATAAACAAGTGAATAAATCATAAGAGGCTTGAATAGGTGGGAGACGGCTGACATGAAGACACTAATGGCTACATCTTTCATGGAGGAGGAGCTGTCAGCTTTGTGTTTCTCCCAGGTGAGCTCATGTCTGTCGCTTTGCACAGACAGATAAGATATCTGAGTTCTCAGAGAGAGTGAACATGATGCTCAGACTATAAAACCTTAATCAGCTTTTCAACATTGGCAGTGCATGCAGTAGATCATTTCAGAAATGATACACTATCATATGATGCATCATATGATACCAAATGTATGGTGGATGTGTCAAATAAACAGATGTAAAAAAAAAAAAAAAAGGTATATATTCATTGATATGGTGAAGTTTTTTGTGACGAGACATTTTTGGAAGGAGTCTGCAATGTCAGCTTGTTATAACTGGACAGTTCACATCACCTGGTCTTTCAATCTTCATCTGTCCTGTTTCAGTGAGCCTCAGATTTCTGTTCTTGGCTGACAGGAGTGGAATCCGATATGGTCTTCCACTGTTGTAGCCCATCCTCCTCACTGTTTGATGTGTTGTGTGTTCTGAGATGCTTTTCTTCTCACCATGGGTGTAAAGAGTGGTTATTTGAGTTACCGTGGCCTTCCTGTTCACTCGAACCGGCCTGGCCATTCTTCTCTCACCTTTCTCATCAACAAACCTTTACTGCTCATAGAACTGTCTCTCCCTCGATGCCCTCCCCCGACCATTTTGTGTAAATTCTAGAGACTTTTGTGTGTGAAAATCCAAGGAGATCAGCAGTTTCTGAAATACTCAAACCAGCCCGTCTGGCACTAACAACCACGCGATGGTTAAACTCATGATTTTATGCATTGCACTGCTGCCACATGATTGTGGCATGGCTGATTGGAAATTTGCACGAATGAGCAGGTGTACCTAATAAAGTGTCCAGTGAGTGTATATCAAAAACTGATACTAATCACATTTCCATGACCTCAGAGTCCAGAACATTAATTGACTGTTGCTGTTTCAACACCTCACCTCTTTAATCCAGATTAACTCCTGAACACAGCCACTGTTTGTCTTATCTTCTTGCAAAGAACCAGTGGATAAATGCACAGCCTAGACAATGTGCTTGTCTTACAGATTTTGAATTGGTTATTGTTCTGGAAGTCTGTGTATAGTATTTTAAGAGCAACAGTGCCCACTGCTGGTCAAATACATCATCTCACACTGATGTTAAACAAGGTACTACATGGTATGACAAGAAAAGCATCATAAAATATAAGCCACTTTTATTTTACACCCAATTAATGTGATAAAATATTTCACTACACAATAAACTTCATATCCACATAATCAGAAAAATGATACGATGACTTCAAATAGCTTAAATAATATCTGTACATAAAATATCCCATTCCACACTGGAAACATTAAAATAAAGCACAGACTATATGACTTTGTTCGATAATAATAATAATTTGAGAACACTGAAAAAAGACATTTGTGATCAAAATTGCGCCAAGAATAGAACATCTATAACATGACAGCACAAGGGTAAAATGTAACTAAAGTGGAAAACGAAATCCTGCATTAATGAGATCCGAATGTACATAACCAAAGCAACAGTCTCTCCAGCGTCTGCGTGTGATCTGTGTATCACGGTTTTCAGCGAACTGCATAATAACATAGTGTGTTTCCACTGAGGTGCGAGAAATAGTTTGTATTGCATAGAAGTAGTTTTACCTGCGCTTGCCCTGTTTTATCACTATTTACCTTCACCATACATACACAATGTTTCCATGCATGTATTTCATCAAGAATACCAATGTAGCAGCGACATATTTTAAAAAATTATGCACTTAAAGATTTCTGTAACAGTGCAAAGTTTTGTTCATTTCTGCCATTGCATTTACAAAACAATTTTATCCACTTGAATCATCCTAAAAAATGTATCGTAAGCCCTATTCGGACAGGATTAGTGTCCCTGGATGATGTCTGGAACATTTTTATACAAAACCATCGTTAAATAATCAGTGTGGGTTCCCTGAAGTGACGTAACAGAAAAGCATCAGGAGTGATCACGAGTTTGAATCCCAGCGATGCCACAGCCGTCCGTGGCCAAAAGCCTAGACAGCAAATTAGCCGTGCTCTCTGGGTCGAAGAGAAGGCATACTCTCCCCTGTCAATCACAGCGACACTAGCCAACTATATGCATCTGTGAGCTCATGTATGTAGAAGAGGGCGGACAGCGTTTTCCTCCAAGTGTGTTACGCTGCCATGTGACACTGTATGAGCAGCAGTGTGAAACGATGTGTTTGGCTGGCTGCATGTGTCTCGGAGGAATCACGCACTATTCTTCACCCCCCCCTGCTGGTAGCAGCTGTATGATAGAGGAGAGCTGGCCGGGGGATGGGGATTGGCAGGTGACCAAATTGGGGAGAAAACTGGGGAAAAACATTACTGAGTTTCTACTGGTCTTTTTTCTAAAAACTCGGATGTTTTCTTCACACAGGATCTGATCTAGTGAACTAGCATGAAGATGTGTTTTTGATAAAAACTACTACGTCACTCTGGATAAGGGTGTCTGCTAAATTCCATAAATGTAGATGTGCTGGGGAAAGTGGACAATTGTGTACATTTGATTTTTTTTTGCCTTTACACCACTGGTACTAGGGCTGGACAATACGACGATATAAGATCGTAATAAATTATGTCACAATATGCTTTTCTGAGATATTGTGGATATTGTTAGATCTTTTCATTCATTTCTTGTGATTACAAGTTGACTGGAAGCAGCTTATTTGATGTATCTTGTACTTAATCTTTAAAACTGTTAAAATGTTTACAGATTTTTTCAATTTTCTCATTTTTAGTGTTAAATATTTTGCTTTTTTTTAATGAAAATGAATAAGTATAATTTACTTAAGAAATTAAGTATTCTATACTATTGTTTGGCTAGCGGTTTGTTTGCAAAACTATATATCCTGATGCATATCGTGTTTCGTAGGAATGTCTTTGTGAATCGTGATACGATTTTTCATCATATTATCTACCACTAATTGGTACCACTGGCAGAGGAAAAAAGCTTTAAATCATTTCAAAGGGATAACCAAGAAAACCAAGAAAGTGTTCATGTGCAATAACTAAAAATCAGCATTAATTTAAGAAGAATGATCCGATACAGGTTTTGCTCACTACTGACCTCTACAGTGTCCCTATGGAACGTTCCTTCAATAACCATATCAGTGTGTTCCTTCAGGAACTGAAGCAGACGAGTGTCTTAAACACACAGGAGAGGTGATGTTTTGTGGGATGAGTGATGGACAGGTCAGAATGCACTGTGTTACTGAAAGGCCCCGCGAGCAGCCGAGGTGGCGGCGGTGGCCGCAGCAGTCTGGAACGTTCTGTTGCTCACTACACCCTCAGAGAACTCCTGCTGCGCCTTCTGGAAACTAGCACCTGTTCTCCTGTACTTACCGTGGACCTGTGAGGGGAAATCCAACAGAAATTACAGCTGAGATCTCTCAGTGTGTTTTATGTTTGGATTTGAGATATATATATATCTCTAATCCAAACATATATTTATATGTATATATATATATATATATAAAATATAAATAAATATATAAATATATAAATAAAGGTTTGTGGGAAATTAGTGCAAAAGTTTGTATACCTCAAGGTCAAAAGGAAGATGACCAAAAAACAATGCTCATTACAGCAACAAAACTATGTATATATATGGGTTTAACTGCTGCTCCTTTATTATTACAAGTAAAATTAACAGTTTTAGCCTTCTTTACATCTTTAAATCAGATCTGAAGACTGTGAGGGTCATTTCAAATTGGTGACTTGCTATGTTTGCTATGTTTGCAATATTTCAATCAAATTTTCTGTTGATTTTGTCCATATTTTGGATTTTCCATATTTTTATTATTATTATCCATTATTATTTTCATATTGTCCCTATTTTCTTTTTCCCAAAATGCACCTTTTGATGATAAATGGTTAAATAGAGATATATTTTCCAATTTTGTCATCCTAAAACACTGAGATATAAACTTTAGCACTCGACTGTAGTTTATTTGCCAAAATGATTGTCTTTTTGCATATCCAAATTAGTGCAGCTGAAGGTTAGTGAGTTTGACCTTGTGCTGCGCTAGCACTTACGCTAACACTCCATACCTGATGCTAATCTACAACACAATCTACACCGTGACTGAATTTCACATGACTCACCATTTTCAGTAAGATGACTGCGAGCACTGCGTTGACTGTGAAGAATCCGGCCACAACCATCATGAACACAGCGACTGTGAGATTGCTTCCGAGCATGGCGATGGAGGAGATCCAACCACTAGGATACAGGTAGTACCTCAATTATAAAACAATTATTGATTATGATCTCTCATACCACGACTCTGATTAGTTGGAAGGTGTTGATTCATTTTCTGAAAGACAAATCGCAGGTTTATATTAACACGCTCTTTTTTAATGCAGGATGGACGCTCCATGTGAAATGATTTCAAAATTGTGTAATTGTTGTTTGGATACTTTACACAAGTAAAGTGTTTGTGGGTTCTTAAAGTATTTCATTAATATTGAATTAATGCTCTGAGTTTTTAGGCTTTAGGCTGTTCTTAATCTGGAGATAATTTAATTTTTCATTAATACATTGTTTCTGTTTTGAAGGAATTTGACATCACGTTACACACTCACGTCACAAACATCTACTGACCTGCCTTTTCTAATGTTCCTAACATATCCGAGGTGACTCTGTTAGAAATTTGCAGGTGTGAGAAATTATTGGTTAAAATGTTGTGAACTAGCATACACAATGACACATCAATGAGGAAAATGTCATTTTAATCACAAATGGCTGAACAAGTTATTTTTTCTTGTTATAGAATTAGCATAAAAACGCACTTTTCTTTTTGTGTTTCTTTTCTAATTTGAAGATTTTTTGTGTTTGATATGTTACCACTGCACCAGTGGCAAAAAAACTAAACAAACCTGAGGATATGTAAAGAGACCTTGTTAATCAATACATAGAAATAAACACATACACCCTGAAACATAACGTTAAACAAATTTTTGCCAAATTTTTGCTTCTGAGAGAAGAGTAAAGATTTAAACTATTCAGAGAATTGCAGAACAAACTGACACAGGAGCCACAAGGACGTGGATTTTACAAAGACACTCACGAAATACAGGATAAAGCATTTTCCCAGTTAACAAGCACTGTCTCACACACACACACACACTCTCTCTCTCTCACACACACACACACACACACACACACACTCTCTCTCTCTCTCGCTCTCTATCACACACACACACACTCTCTCTCCCACACAAACTCTCTCTCTCTCTCTCTCACACACACACGAACACACAGACACACACTCTCTCTCACACACTCTCTCTCCCACACACACACGAACATACACGCACACACACACGCACACATGCGCACACACTCTCTCTCTCTCTCTCTCTCACACACACAGCCCAGAGCACTACTCTTATTGAAGTGTAGTCCCTCACCTGTTTCCCCACCTGGGGATGCCGACGCTCTGAATGATGTACACCACCACTTGGAAGGCGAACATGAAGAAGAAAAAGAAGAAACTGAAGGAGCTGTCGGACCTGTGAGGAACACGAGATTACACTCCTTCATTTCTGCTGCACTGGATCAAGTACCAAACACTCCATTTTAAACAGAAATACAATATATATTCGTTCGACACGAAAAACAATGGAAACCAAAACGCAATCTTTAGGTGAAACCAGTGCTGGATGATAACAACAAAAATAATACTGATTATCACAATTATTCAGCTAATTTAGGACCAATTTTATTGCTTGTTATCAAATGTAATTAATAAGAAAATAGATTTTCTTTCAAAGTGTACATAATGTAAGAAATAAGCACTTTGTGTTTTGCTTTTATAGGAAAATAATCAACGATAGGTTGGTGTGATGTGTCCCGACGCAAAGCAGCGTTACTGATACCATCCCAAAGTCGATTATTTTCCTACAACAACCTGACCTGAAGTGTTTTATTCCTCTTATACCACAGCAATTTGCCAATGACTACAGTTTTATTTTATAATGAACATCTGTTTACAGTGACATTTAATGTTGTAGACCAACCTGAAGGCTTTATAAACAGGCCGGTACCAGCATACGAAGGCGGCGGGGCTGAAGACAATAAACCAGAGGATGGACAGGCCGAAGTCAATGCCGTTCTGAGCATTTGCAATGAAGCAGGCCAAACATGCCAGCAGGTTCAAGAAGAGCGTCACACAGTGATCTACAGAGCACCGAGATTCAAGTGTGAAATTTAATTAATCTTCAACTCCAGACTCTTTAGCACCTTTCAACAGAATAGGCAAAAAATGACTGTAAAGAATAAACACAAAATTATTTTAAATTTCACCTTAAACAACTACTTTCCTTTTTTAAAATATATTTTTCACCCATTTTTTTCTCTCCAATTTGTTCTTGGCCAATTCCCATCCGCCAGCAATTTCTCCCCTATTATACAACAGATCTTAACCGGGGAGGGTCAACGCCAACATGTGCTTCCTCTGAGAGATGTAAAGCCAACTACTGGACACTTTTCGAACTGCTGCTGATGCTTCATCACAGCGTAACAAACTCAGAGGAAAATGCTATCTGCCCTCTTCCACATTCTTGATTTCACAGACACCTACAATTAGCTAGTGTCACTGTGATTGACAGGGCAGAGAGAGTATGTCCCTCCCACCCAGAGAGCACAGCCAATTTTGCTCTCTAGACTCCCAGCCATAGATGGATTTAAATTTGTTATTTGCTGACTATAAGGTGAACAAATTTCTGTTGCGCCACTTGGAAACCCACTTCCCTTTCCTTTAACATTGTCATAACTACTTTCTCTCTCTAAAAAAAAAAAAGTGCAAAATCACTGACATCTCTAAAGAATAGTTCAAATTAATGCAAGCAAATTGTTATCCTTAAAAGATATATTTTTAATTCTCTCTCAGTGTTTCTTTGTTTCTGCCTTTGACCATATATAACCTGTATAACCTTTGAGGTTACATACACGTAAAATCTCATCATCCATCATCCTGAGGAACCAAAAAGCTTTCAACACAAACCATACAGACAATTATGAACCTGCGCACGTCACTTAATGGACATTACTAAAACACAAAAAGTTTCAAATGTTATTAAAAAGAATTAGAAGTGTGGAACTGGTGAAAATTTGCATGAAGATGGCACATGAGCAGTCAGCAGGAGCAGTCAGTGTGGCAGAACCCAAAGATCACAGTTTTAGAACCGCACAGTTTCAGCAGTATGTGTAACTGCATGCGGCATTCATTTTTATGCCACATGGGGGTGCCAATAATTCTTGAGCAGACTCTATAACGTTAAACTCATATCCGAGGATATTTCTCTTAGATTATGTACGTTGTGTAACATCATAACCATGCACAGAAAACGTATAAATATGACTTTTTGTAAAGAAGCTGCCAGAATAGTAACACTAGATGAGTGATTTGTGTAGTTATGAGTAGTTATGAGATAGAAAACATGTACATACACATCCAGAGGTAGTACATCATCTTGCAGACCCTTTGGTATTCCCCTGGGATCTCCTCATTAAAATCCTGATAGAAACATGGCTTTATTGGGAAAAACCTCGGCAGTGGAGGCCAGTTGTTTTCTTTACCTGCAATCAAAAAGTTTATTCCCCCCATATATCCATTTTTTCCATAATCAAACATGACAATCGCAGTATGATTGCTATAATGATGTGTGTGTGTGTGTGTGGGTGTCTCACCTCTGCCTGCGTCTCGGTTCTGGAGTTCCTGCTCCTTGCGTTCCAGCTCGGCTGCTTTCTTCTCCAATTCCGCCTGCTGTTTGAGGAGCTCGGCCTGCGCAGCCGCCGCTCTGGCCTGCACAACACACAACCATAACAGCGAGTTATAAATTCTGGATTCTGATTGGTCGGATGGTGTTGAATATTCTTCTATAACAGCAGCTGTGACAGGTTTATATTAATGTGCTAGGTTTAATACGTCATCATTTCTAAAGTAATAACTTACACAGGAACGTGTACGGTGGATGCTCTTCATAAAGACATTACAAAACCTGCATAATTGTTGATATGGTGAAGATGATTATGTTTATTTAACATTTATAGAAGGAGTCTCCATTGTTAGTGCTTTGTAACAGTCAGAGGCAAAGCTGTAACTTTAAGTTTTCTGACATGGGAAAGTTGGAAAGAGAAGCTGGACAGGAAATATAATATAAGTGATAACAGGAACTAACTTGTTTCATGGCCTTTCCATAACATTAAATGTAACGAGAAATGGATAAAATATATGACATTGTTCTTTAATTTTTTTATGGTAATGTTGGCAATTTGCTTAGATATACGAGGAATACAACACTTTGGGACATGCTGTTATAGTAAAATAATCAACTTCAGGGTGGAAACACTAACTTTCCCATCACCTTGTTGATTATTGTCCTATAATGGTACGTTCCCAAGTGTTTTATTCCTCAGATGACATAATGAGTTTTTCAGGAACAACACACTGTGGTGGAAACACTTCAGACGTGAATGATGCAGAAAGTTTCCCAATATCCCTAAAGGTGGGTTTCAGATGAGGAAAAGAGAAATTGCAGAGGACGAACCTGAGGACTGGGCTCCAGTGTGGGCTGCAGAATAGCAGGCTGAGATCCAGCTGAGAAAGGTACGGTAGTTCCATTATCCTTGTGGGGGAGCGGGGAGAGAGAGAGAGAGAGAGAGAGAGAGAGAGAGAGTGTTTAGGGCAATATTCTCTTAGCACAAACAATGTAAGCGAAATGAATTTAACATTCGAGTGTCTCAGTTAGGAAGACAGTCAGTGGATATTGGCCTTTGTTTTAAAAGTGCTTGATCAGAATTGAACAAATCAGCGCTTGATTTTGCAGGTGAGAGCCTCTCCTAACAATTGACACCACTGGTCCATCGGTCACACTGATATATACTTGCAAAAATGTGTGTTGAAAGAGTAAAAAATGTATGGAATACTGTGACCTTACATTAGTCTGTGTGTCTGATTTGAAGAAAAAAAATTTCTGTAATAATACAGATTTCTGTAGTAGTATTAGCTGACTAAAACGTTTACAAGAAAGATTTTTAAACAAATACTTTTGGTTTTCCATATATTTAACTAACTGATGCATCAAAAAAAAAATTAAATAGCAGCCAAAAACTGTTCACCTATTACAGAAAAAAATGGTGCTGACAAACATCTTAGTGTTCGCCAGTAAAATTATTACTGGACTAATTTAAATATTCAATCATTCTATGTCTTATTAATTATGCTGTTTTATTAGTAGACTAGCTAGTAACACTCATATTTTGTACATAAGACACATAAGTCTTCTTAAACATAATAAAATTTTATGAAATGTTTTTAATTCTTTCAGGAGAATTAATTTGAGTGTGCAGATAAGAATAAAAAACTGGAAGCTGAAAAATCCAGGTCTGATTGCATCATAAGACATAAGAGCCAATCAGCTTCCAGTACGCTTTTTATCAGTTCTTTTATCTACTCTAACACACCTTCAGCCACCCACTTCTTCAGAATATGGAAAATGTACTAGGAATGTATACTAGAAACACACTTTTCTATTTTAATATGATATCCATATCAAAGATTTGTAGTAGCCAAGCTGATTCCCTGCAAGTTTTTGGATCAAAGTGATGCAAAATTTCACAGGCGTGAGGCGACATGAATGATAGGTTCATATGAATGCTGTGTGTTCATATGCATGATCTGTGTCTAGGGATGTACTGATCTGACACAGAATATTACTATAAGGACTTGGAAAGGTGGACCGGTATTAGAAAGTATCCTGCATGAATACACGGCATGAATATGCGACTTCGCCACCATCATGTCATGTCATGGATGTTTAACTAAAATTGGCAACCAAGTTTGCAGAGAATATCAGTGTCGAATGAGGCATCAATATCTGTATCAGCCGGGACACTGAGCTCTGACACCGGTACCATACTGAAATGAAAATAGCTGAAGCCCTAGCTGTGTAAGATAGAGGTTCTCAAACTTTTAACTTTAAACTAAAAAAAAAAAAAAAAAAAAAAAAAAAAACCCTCACAACAACATTTCAAATTTTAGGCTCACTATTTAAATGTGCACAATAACATTTTGACTATTTTCTCAGTTAGTAATAACAATAGCCTTTTTCATTTCTAAATTGTCCACCTATAGAACACATTTTTTATTGAAATTGTCATTGGATTCCAGTTGATCTTATTTATAACCATAAAACTTTGATAATGGTGGGCTGTGGTTTCCACCACTGTAACAAAATTACCCCTGGCTATGATTCGGGGATCCCTAGGCATGAGAAGTCATTTTTTCACAGCATAAAACAAGTCAGTACATCATAATGAAAAAAAAAAATTCACAATCCAGTATTATAGGTCAATATCCCTCATAGCGTTCTGTATCTGATCAGTATATCCCTGTACCGATTCTAGAAAATTACATATTGAGATATTCCTTTATTTAAAACTGCCATCTCAATGTCATATGGTTAACACTTTAGTTATATTAATAAACTATGTGTGAATAATAATTATACATGTTTCTTCATGTCCACATTTGGCCTGAGTAGCTGCGTTAACATGTTTCAGAAACCTGTCCAGTGTGAATTACCTGACTGAATTATTTTGAAAAGAATTGAAGTGAATATCCCAAATTATTTTTGAACTATTTGTGTTGGATGATAACGATGATCTAGAACAGATGTGATCTAAAACTGATGTGATCTAGAGCAGATGTGATCCAGAACAGATCATGATCCAGAACAGATGTGATCTAAAACCAATGTGATCCAGAACAGGTTGTGATTTAGAACAGATTTGATCCAGAACCAATGTGATCCAGAACAGATTGTGATTTAGAACAGATGTGATCCAGAACAGATGTGATCTAGAACAGATGTGATCTAGAACCGATTTGATCCAGAACAGATGTGATCCAGAACAGATTGTGATTTAGAACAGATGTGATCAAGAACAGATGTGATCTAAAACAGATTGTGATTTAGAACAGATGTGATCCAGAACCGATGTGATTGAAAACCAATGTTATCTAGAGCAGATGTGATCTAGAACCGATTTGATCCAGAACAGATGTGATCCAGAACAGATTGTGATTTAGAACAGATGTGATCTAGAACAGATGTGATCTAAAACAGATTGTGATTTAGAACAGATGTGATCTAGAAACGATTTGATCCAGAACAGATGTGATCTAGAACAGATGTGATCTAAAACAGATTGTGATCCAGAACAGATGTGATCGAAAACCAATGTGATCTAGAGCAGATGTGATCTAGAACAGATGTGATCCAGATGTGATCTAGAACAGACTGTGATCTAGAACAGATGTGATCTAAAACAGATTGTGATTTAGAACAGATGTGATCTAGAAACGATTTGATCCAGAACAGATGTGATCTAGAACAGATGTGATCTAAAACAGATGTGATCTAGAACCGATTTGACCCAGAACCGATGTGCCATCTTTGATTAATAGAGATCTAACTCTATAGTTACAAGTTGTGCATTTAGAGAGATGTTCCAGTGCTTTTTGACATTAGTGTGTGTGTGTGTGTGTGTGTGTGTGTGTGTGTGTGTGTGTAGTGTGAACCCAGTCAGTCTCACCTGGCTTCTGGCAGAGAAAGGGTTGTACTCGTCTATGCCCTCTCTCCCTGTGCGGGTCACCTGGGTCACTGAGGGATCCTGTCAGGCACAAAAAACAAACATTTTACATTAAAATGCAAAGTTTAAACACAAAAATGCCTGTGCAGGCTTTGGGTCGTTTATCACAGTGTGGTACAAACACCTGAGCTGCATCCTACATATTTCATTGTGCTGTGGAGCAGCGCCTGAATGCAGAATGAAGCAGGAACATTATCACATTCACACTCTGACGCGCTTTACAGGTTTATACAGCCGAAAATCTAAATACACAGATTACAGTTTGTGTACTTTATCACTTACTTAAAAAAAACCCAAACATTTTATATATATTTAAAACAAAAACAAACAAACAATAAACACCACTTCCTAGATACGCCCCCAGCACGCCACAGGGTTAGAGTCATCGTACTCGAAGGTGATTGGTCGAATGGCTGTCAATCACAGCAGGTCGCAAACAACCAACCAAACAGGTTCCACTCGGGAAGAGTTTCAGGTTCAGAAATAAACAGCTCTGATCAAATTACAGCCATTTTAAACACGTTGCGGCTCTTTACCTGGAAAGGATTCACCTCCACAGGATCGGCGAAAGGATTGCTGTCGAAGCCCGACATGTTTTTTTTAATTTATTTATTTTTAATTTATTTCTTCTTCAGGTACAAACAGGTGCGCGCGCCCGACGGTGTCCCACACCCGCCTTCGCGATGTCCTTGGCAACGTAGTGCGCATGCGCGCTGCAGTCTGTGGTGACGGAATCCCACGGCGACGTGACTGTCTCCTGTCCGGTCTCTCAGGTTAGACAAGGGAGGGACAAAAACCTCCTCACCTCACAGTTTACTCTCTGACACCTGCGTCATTATATTACTGTCATATTAACCAGCCACCAGAAATGCTTTTTATTAAATAATAACTGTCATTATGTGTTCTTGCCCTCAGCTATGGCAGAGGCTGTGAATAAAAACACAAGAAATAGACCAGAGATATAAATATAGGTACAATTTAAAGGTGCAATAGTCGATTTTTCTCTTTACTTATACAAATAACCTGGAAGATATGTAGAACATGATTTCCCCATCAAAAAAAAAAAAAAAAAAAAGGTATATCTGTGGTCTAAAGTTCTTTAAGTCACTGAGGTTCGAAAAACTTGTTTGTGTTTGGATGCGCGTCCTGTCAGTCATCTTATAAGCACTTATAAATACTCCTGTGAACATGGGCAGGGATGGACGTTTTATAATAATAATAATAATAATGATAATTCAAATGTCAAACCCACCTAACCATTAGAGACCTAATCTAGAAAAAAAAGACTAATCTTACCTATTGCACCTTTAAAATGTTGTTCTGTTACATTAATGTAGATTACATTCATACATAAAAAAAAAATGTATGCATAAATTCTATATATTCTTGTTTAAGTACATTGTAACTAACACTGCTACTACTATTACTAATAAATAAAATGTAAAATAATTTTTAAAGGACTGAATAATAAATTCACGGTGACTGTAAAAAAGTACACCTCTCAGATATCTTTTACAGCTTTCGTTTTAATGAGCTGGGAAAAACCACTGACATCATTTTCTGGTGTAGTAAGAAACAGTTCTTTAAATGCACTTTATATACACACACACACACACACACGAGCACGCGCACACACACACACACACAAGCACACACACACCTGCATAACAGAACCAGAACCCAGTGCTGAGGCAGGACTGTGCACTGCACTCAGTGCGACCCACAGCGAGAGATCAGAAGTTCAAACACTGTATGAGATAATACGCTTTAACACAATGGGATGTTTTTCACCTGTGTGTAAATGTGAAAAACAGACTTTCTTCAGTAAACAGCATGTGGGCCTTTTGCCTGAATACCACAATGTCATATACCAAACCGCTGGAAATGTTCAGGTAGGTGAGGAAAATAAAAAAAATAAAAAAAAAAAACCCAAAGAACAGTGAGCAGAGCTGTTTCTCTGCCAGTGGGGTTTAGCAGACAACGCCTTCGATTGCATGGACTTACTCCAATCGAGTTGTGTGTCATGTTAATAATATGATAGTTACACGGTAACAGATTGTAATCAGAATTTTACAGCTGGCATTTGATAAAGACAGCAGATTCTTCGAGGACAATACTGCAATACTGCAAATATAATCAAAATCTGTAACATTGGTGTGCATCACCTACTGGGGTGAGCATAAGTTTGTCTTCATATAGGGGACTAAACAGTGTGGGTTAATGAGAGAGAACAGTGTGTGTGTGTGTGTGAGTACTGGCCGGCTTCGGCAAACGCTGCACAGGCAACTTTAGTAACATGATCAGTGATTTGAGCAAACAGTCACATGCTGTCTGTGTACTAAATGCTTTAGTCAACAATCAGATGACGCGGATGTAAAAAGGAAAACAGAGGGACAACAGAACGGATGGATGGCTGTTAGGAGGTTACTGATACAGTAGGCTGTGAGTTTTAAACAGTCTTCATCCAGCCAGGATCCTCTGGCTTTAAAACACTAGCAGACTTGGTCCCTTCGTAGCCGAGATTCCCATCCAATCAAAAACAAAAAGCAGCGAAAAACTTCAAAAATGTCAAAGTGGTTTTCACATAATTATACACACACACACACATCCACATCCACACACACACACACACAGCCGCTGTCCCACGTTACTTTCCCAAGTGTTCATAACAGGCAGAAAGATAAATATAAGGATTTAACAACCCAGAAAATCACTGGTGTTCCAGCTTTGTACATTTTATATCACACAATATATTTATAGAGAGATTTATATATATATTTATATATACCATGTAATTAAAATTTATTAAATAGGCCGGGGAGTGAAATACATACACATAATTATAGAGCACGCTGCTTAACATGGTTATAAAGTGTAAACTTCAAAAGCAGCCAATGGTTTAGCTTGAGTTCATGGAGTCTGCACTATGAATGGCCTTGTCTCCTGGCTGAGGAAAGCCGCCTGCAGCCGAGCAAACTTTTTTTTTTTTTCCACCCATCACATTATCTTTCCCCGTCCTCCTTCTGACTGTGTTCATCTCTAATCTGTGACTCAAAAACAGAAAAGATCAGTCTGGGATCGGACTTTTTGCCAGGTGAGTTTCTCCAACACGCTTCTTCTGCCTCTTTATGTCCATGGCACTTAGGGGCTGTTCTGGTGGCGCCGAGGAGGTAGCCTGGGGAGCTGAGGAATGAGCTAATAAGGGAAGACAAGCAGCTTCTTCACACCATGAACTCATTGGTGCCGTATAACACTAGCTGCTGTGCCTGAAGGTCCGGGTCTCTGTTGTGCCCCTGGTCCTCTGGGGGTCTCTGGGGAGAGTACTTGGCATTGCGCAGCTTCTGCTTGCTTTTCTCAGGATTGAAGGTGCCTCGGCTGCTGTAGTGGAGCCTCTCATCGCCGTCCTGCTCGGCTGTGTCCTGGCTGGACGGAGGCAATTTGGATCGGAGCCGGAAGCGGCGGGACGGAGCAGAAGGCTGCGGGCAGGATGAGGAGACGGAGGACACGGTGGAGCTGGAATCCACAGAGTCGAGCGAGTCAGGTTGTCTCTGTAGTGTCCGCCTGCTTTTCCCCTGGGATTTCTTGGGCCGAGTGGCAGCTGACGTGGGGCCTTTTTCTGAAGGGAAGAGGAGCATAATGTGGTCAGGGATGAATAAATAAATAAATAAATAAATAAATACATACATACATACATACATACATACATCAGTCACACCAGGGCTGTTTGTAAACTGGAAAAGTGTTCAAGGCTCAAGCCAGTCCCACTTCCTATATATTATACATTCTCACTACATAGAATATAAGGTAATGGTATTGTAGAACTTCCATGCTGCACTATATGCCCTATAATAGAATACACTGTTAACAACTTACACACCGATTTATTTAGACACAATACAATATACTGTACTGTGCAAAAGTCTTAGGCACTCTGTTTTTTTAGTACAAACTTTGTTCTACATTTTTATTTTATGACTTCTACATTATGGAGTCAGTACAAAAACATTTTAGATTTCCAAACACTAGTTTTCCAGCACAAAATTAAATGTTAGAGAAAAATGTTTGAATGTCAGTAAAGAAAGCAGCATTTTACATAAGAGACACTTTTCAGACAAAAAAAAAAACATAATGAAGGCTGCTGAGTTTTACTGCAAACATAAGAAGCAAGTGTGACAGTCAGAGTCTCCAGAAGAACTGTGGCTGCTTCTGCAAGATGTTCAGTAAAACTTACAGCTCATTTCCTCATAAAACTGCACACATTGTACCTGAGACTGCTTTTAAAAAAAAAAAAAAAAAAGGTAGAGTCGTCACACCACATATTGACTTTGTTTCATTTATTACTGTTTACTGCTCTTTATAGTATTTTTTTTAATTTAGAAACATTTATTTTAATTATTTCTGAAGGCATCTTTGCTCTACAGCATTTCTTTGCATGTGCAAGACTTTGCACAGTACTGTATATAATTATATATAAATATATAATTAAAAATCATATGACTATAAATGATGCCATAAATGACATTTATTTAGAGCTGTTTTCATGTTTCATAGGAAGCATGATTTCTGTTCAGAAAAATACACACATTTCACACGGTTTCCACCAACCACCAACGAAATGTGAAAAGTCTTTTTAGTACAAAAATATAAGGACCAAGGGATTTAAAAAACACATACTGAAACATACCTGAGAAATCAGAGATGGCACCTTCAGAGTCTATGTTCAGGTTCTCGGAGCTGTCAGCAGTCCCTATAGACGCCTCAGACTCCAAGGTCTCGTCGTCAGATGCTCGAGGCTCCAGGGACAGTATCTCGTACGTCAGCTCCTCTCTACAGACACAGAAACATTTCACATTTTCAAATATACCATTTAAACAATTATCATATCCTCTCGACTGCACACTCACTTCTCTTTCTGCAGATTCTCGATCTGTTCGGTCAGCACTCTTTCTTCTTGCTGCATGGCGACATGCTGCTGCTCCGTCACCTCGGCGTCTCTCATGTTGTCCTCGTCTCCGCTCTCCTCCATAATCTCGGGGGCAGAGGGAGAGCGAGGACTCACCGGAGGAGATGGTGAGTGATAGTCAAGCTTACGTGGTCGCCCCTTACCCTGGTGAGCACAAAACACACTCTTGTTAGTTGTCTAGGAGGTATTCAGTCATCTGAGTCATTTCAAGTGTCTAGTAGCAGTAAGTGTAGGTCGCTGAAATTGTGGTTTCAGATTTTTTTTTTTTTTTTTACTGTACTGCACTATCTATGAGGAATATAAGTACATGATTAATGAATCCCAGAGATTAATTCGAATATATGAGTAAAAAATAACATTAACACAATTCTCCACTTATCCCGAATGTAGTTGATTGGCCAAGAGCTACAAAGCTAATGTAAGTATCAAGCAATGGAAATCTCTCTCACCCAATAATCCCAAATCTTTATATTCTAGCTTACAAATACAAATAAACCCTTCACTTTTGACATTTTCTACTATATATAGTTCTGAAAACGATATATATTCTGAAATATGTTTCTCTTTTGCACAAGTTCTAGTTTTTTAAATCCTGTATATCCCTAATAGTGAAAAGTGACAAAATTACATTTGAAGGTTTCATTCTGACTATTCTGACTGCAGTGAAGGAGCATCACGGACATTTTGAGAGCTGATACCTGATTACAGAACTGATTTGGTTCATGTCCGTTTCAGTACCCAACAACTTAATCAAATAGTGATATTCACATAGCTAGCAACGTGTTCGACGTCTTTAGGCAGACTGCCACTGCATTTGTTAAACTGGCTCCTCACCCAACATGATCTTTGCAAAAAGGCTATACAAGAAAAAAGGTCAATAAAAACCTTTTCACACTTTCTGTCTGGTGCAACGTATTTATTTATTTTTAAAGTAGAGCTATGAAAGTATGTTATAAGCAGAAAATAGTCATTTTCATAGTCCATCACAAAGTACAAGTTCAAAGATGGTTGTTCATATTTATAGGTCAGGTTAAGTCACACTATGTCCTATATCACATAACAAAAGAACACATTTTATATGAACATATTTTTAATTTTCGTTTCTCGTTAGCTATATTAGTCAACTAGCTCCAGGAAACTAAAACTAAAATGTCAGACAGGCAAAAACAGGCAAAATGTTCTGGCCAATATTTTTTTTTTTTAACTTTTTGGTAAGCGAAAATGTGTATAATTTTAGCTTTTTTTTTCCCCTACTGAGCTATTAAAGTTTTGTTTTTTTTAATGTGTCACTGAAAGCACTCGCACATTGTGACTACAGAACACAAACATGCACACATTTTAGGTTACCTTTCTTGCTGCACTGGACTGCATGTTGTCAGATTAAAAAAAGGAAAAGGAGACCAGTGTAAAACATTAGCTAATAAAATAAAGTAAATAAAGCACTCAACAGGACAGAGAACAATAAGATGAAGCAGGCCTAGGGACGAATGCCCACCCGTGAAGTGAATACATTGCCGCTACGTGACTGTGTGAAAAGTGCCAGTGGAAGTGATCTGACTGAGTGGGACACAGATGCACTGAAGTGGTGTGATGGTGACAGAGAGACCACACAGTGCTGGGACTTGACCAATGAGTTGTGCTACAGGATGGCTAGTGTGAGGCATACAGAGTGAGTACGTACCACCGCTGCACTGCGGGTTATGCTCATAAACCTAACCGCAATTACTACGGGCTTCTGGATTAGAGAGCAGAGGGGATATGAGAGAATGGGGTTAGAGGGACATGACAGAGCAAATTCAGGGTTAAAATGTAGATGTGCGTTGGAGTGTTGGGTCACATGGTGCCATCTGCTGTGTTTCTCTTTTACTCACCATAGACCTGCGAATGAGCGTCAGACGGCTCTTTGCTTTACTCTCAGCAAACTCCAGTGTGTTGATGTCCTTTAGCCGGGCTTTGTACTTGTTCATCTGCTCGCAAATGATCAGTTCTACACATCTGTAATACACACACACACGATAATTGCATTCGGAATATGTTTCAATGATAGTGACATAATTTATAAAACAAGCAATATGGCTGAAAAGTATATCGGAGTTTGCTGTACATGTAAACAGTTCACTCAGAAATATGCAGTTGGATAAAGGAGTAGTGAAACAATAGAGTTCAGCAAACAAATCTGCTAGCGCTAATGAGAGCCAGTAGAATGTCATAACATACGCTGTGGTTTTGCTGATGTCCTGAACACTCTGCAGGGGGTCAATCGTGTCGGGGCACCGCAAGATACAGGGAGCAAAGACAATAGCCAGTGCGTTGGCGGACATCCGGTTGGTCTCTTCTTGCTGAGCAATCCTGTAATATACCCATGAACTGATGTGAAGGTTCATAAACTGTACATGTGCATACGCTGGATTTTCATAAACTGTAAATGTTCATATGCTGGCTGTCCTTACACTGCACATGTGCATATGCTGGACGTTCATAAACTGCACATGTTCATGCGCTGGGCGTTTGTAAACTGTACCTGTTCATACACGGATGTTCATAAACTGCTGTGATGATGCTATGAATTTACACGAGAACAGGATTAAGGAGTCTCTCACCTGACCAAGTGGAAGATGAGCCTTTCCAGCGTGTTCAGGTGAGTTCTGCTGAGCTGATCGATAACAGAGTACACCCCTCGTACCACCTCCTTTTTGTCTTGAAGGCCTGAGCAAAGGTACAAACATTCATTCTTGTGCTGCCTACTAGAACTATGCGTGGGACGTTTTTTAATTTTTTATTTATTTATTTTTTTTTAAATTCAACTCATCTGTTCAACTCATCTGCCAGCCTAATCACTTACCCATGGCTCTTAAAAATTCCTCATACAGTTCAAAGGTCATAAGGGGATTGGGCAAATCACGCAGCCACTGCTTGAAAACGCTGGCGATGACATGGATGTTGTAGTCGTCCAAGTTTGTACTGCTCACATCTGTACAACAACAGTGAAAAGATAAAACAGACCATGTTATTCATTAGGAATGATAGTGATCACTGCTGGCTGATTCTGATGATTGCTCGGTTCTCTTGTTTAAGTACCCTACCTGTGTCTAGACCCTGTTTCAGTTCCTTGATTTTATTGGCGGAGCCAGATTTCCTGTAGATGCCTTCTGTGTAGAGGCCATGCATCTCGATATAGTTAATGAGTTTCTCTACTACCAGAGGTACCGAGCGGTCATCGTGGGTCAAACGGGAGACATCCACACCAAACTGCCTTGATGATAGCTCAGGATCATACTACCCATACACACACACACACACACACGTGTAGCATTCAACAATTAAAACATAAAAAGTACAGAAAAATCCACCCTGAACAACTTGGATATTAATCTTTTTAAATTAACAACTGTGCAAGATTTCTTTTGTAATGACATGTTGGTCTATTTTCACTTTGGCTAATGGTTTCCTACATTACCCACAATGCCATCTGACTACCTCCTGATAGTGGTCTCTACTTAAAGAAAACGATTCAGTGCGCTTTAGTCCTTTAGTCCGATCAGCTTCCTCACTTCCTCATCTGTATAGATCAGCTTCCAAAGCTTCAACTTTCAAGCTAATAGCGCCCTCAGTGGCATCATGCTCGTCATGCTGTAGATCCTTTACTAGCCAAGCAGAGTCTCTGTTATAACTCAGCGCAACTGTGTCAGGCAGCTACTGCCCTCTTTGAGTCCAAATCTTGCTGTGCCCAATAATTATATAATTCAATATAAATATATGTAATGTGTTTCAGGGTGGCGTTTTCCTTTAGGTCTTATGACAGAACAATCTCTATGACAGTCCAAGTAACAAATTAAACGTGATAATTCCTTACCTTCTTGCTACACTTGCTGATTGTCTTCAGACAGCATTTTCTGTGGCAAGCATATCGGCACACTACAGACGAAACAGACATATTAATGAGTCTCATATTTCACCTAAAATCATGTCTCATGTACATCTCAAACAAAGGTCACACAGTGTAGGAAGCAGCTCTTAAGCTGAAGCCAGCATTGCTTTACATGCACCAACACATCCTGTGTGACAAAACCAGACTATTCAGAAACTGGCCAGAAAGGCCTTACAGAAGACATGAGCTTGGCTGTAAACAATTTTATTTTATTATTAGTGATTATAGTGAACTGGGGTCATGGCAGTGTTAGTGAGGAGTCTCGAGGCAGAGGATACAAACTCACATTTGCAAACACACGCTCTGTCCATCATCCAGATGAGGGAAGAGCAATACTCGCAGTAGGTTGGGATGCTGTACTGAGTGGACTTGAAGATGTGGCCATTATGTTCCTCTACCTGTTAAAATAAAAAAAATAAATAAGAGGTGAGCAAAAAATTAAAACATAACATTTTCTGTTTAATAGTTTACTGAGAAGCCAGTAATGTACAGGCTGTGATCATACTCACAATGTCAGTGTCCTTCTTCCTCCTCTTCTTTCGATCTGGCTTGATGACCTGGAATCAATTCAAAATCTTTTCTTTATAACATTTAATTATAAATATGATTGCAATGACTAGTCAATAAAATTGATAAAATTTGACAATAATAATAGGCAACAAATATTATATTACACAAGTAGTGAAGCTATCTGAATCAATTAGCTTAAAGGAGGTTAAAGTATTTTTTGTAGATAGGCTACATCATTTTTTTAATGTGATTAGTCAGAATTGTAGTAGTGTTAGCTGATTGAAATGCTGTAAAGAAATATCTTTATATAAATATTTTTTGGTATTATTTCTAAAATAATCGATTAATTGGACTCGTGACAATGAGCAGTACCTTGTTCATGCTGCTGTCCAGCGGCTTGTACTCAGTCATGAACTCATCTAAGAACACTTTGAAGGTGTTCACCCAAACTCGAACAGGCGACTCGCTCCAGTCTCTCTGCTCCTGACGCATGGTCTTCTCCAAGATCTGCTCGAACAGTGCGTGCAGGTCTTTATAGCGGATACTCTTCCCATCATCCATCTGCACAAAACAATGAACCAAAGAGATCAGGCACAGAAACCAACACTGGCCTAAAAGATGTATACTGGTTAGGTAAGGAAACTCTAGAATTATTAGCACCCTTTGAAAGAATGGGCAAAAAATTATTTTATTGTATAAACCTTGCACATAATGATTTACATTTTCCACTCTGAAAATTGGAGAGACTACTCATCATTCCAAGTAATTTCTCTCAAAACGCAAGTCACCATGGCTAATTTACATCAGCCTGAAAAGTGTTACAAGACAACCTTATGTTAACAAAAATCTACAATTACATCCAAAGGTTTGTATACCCTTAGGACAAAACAAAATGTGTTAAAAAATCTACAACTGAGTGCAGAATTTGTGTACCATAAGGAAACAAAAAGAAATACAAGATATTTAATGTGTTGAGTTTTAAAGATGTTCCTTCATTACAAGAAAGAAAAATGGCCAAATAGTGCAAGTTATAAATAATGAGAAAATCAAAATGATGGCTGGTTGCACTTCCCCTTTTTACGGGGGATGCAAACTTTTGCACTTCAGTGTATATCACCTGACTAAGGTGTCAAGTCAACTTGACCTCAAACCTATCATTTTAAATGTTTATATAATTTTAATGTCAGTTATTAGGAAGAGTTTATGCACAATATCCTTAAGTGGTATGGACATTCTGTAACATTTTGTTAAATTGCATATGAACTGTTTATTTAATTAATCTTGGATTTATGGCAACGGACATATGCAAGTTCTTTGCACTGAAATTTGACAGCTGCATCATTGTGTAATCGAGTAAGAAGAGAAAAGTGGCACAAATGTGATAGATCTTACTTAAACACAGTATGATTCACTGCTTAACAGAGGCGTGTTAAATTACTCACGGCCAAAGCGGTGGAATAGGAGTCGAAAATGTTCATGCGGAATTCCTTCAGTGCCTTTTTAAACACAACATCCACCATTGTGTCTTTCTTACTGTCCTCAGTGTCTAGATCACCAATCTGTGAAACATTAGGTACTTAGTATTAATTCTGTATTTTCTACAATGAGTTTGAGTAACTTTAATTCAAGAAAGAGTCTGTAGACTAGTGCTAACTATAGCAGTACCTTCTTCATGAGGAACTCGTTCATACTCCTGTAGTCATTGGCGCATGTGAGGATCTGCAGTGCGTCGTTCTGCCACTGGGCGGGCTCTAGAGCCACGCTGCTGATCTTCACGCTGCGGCGCCGCTTCATTTTGGGCGAGGGCTCCTTGTTCTCCTTGAACTCTGGCAGGGAGCTGAAGTCAGGGCTGTGAGGAGGGGACAAGCACTCCCCTGCACACACACCAAAAAATTCTTTAAGACAGGAATCTATATATTAAAAACTTTTTTGAAATGTAACATTTAAATTACCATCATCTCACCTTCAGCCATGAGGAGTGCGGTATCAGGATAGTCCCCGTCTAGAGACTCACCGGTATACATCAGTCTATCTCTGGATGATTTCTTCTCTCCCTGCTTTGTCTTTCCCCAGAACCGCATCTTGCCCCGAACCCTGAGCGCAAAAAAAAAAAAAAAGAAAAACAAAAAAAAACAACGTTCATTTTGATACTTGCACAGGAAAATAGCTGTTTAAAAAAATAAGAGAAGCTCAGATTTTGACCTTCCATCTCCGTGTGAAATCTTTCTCAGGGAGTCACTCTTGCCAAGGTCCCCAGAAGACATAACTTTATACATCAACCGCTTTTGCTCTTCATTGGATGTGGACGGCTGAGAAATGACAAAGCAGTTCGTTTAAACAGATAAGAGAGTGTTGTTATTTGCAATTTTGGGCCATGCTAAAAAGTCTTGCAATAAATATCATAAATGTTATTTTATCATAAATACATTAACTCTTCTCATACAATATTGTACATGGTGGAATTCAATCCTATTTCAACAAACGTTCCTTTACCACTATAATTAACAGATCATCACTATCTTTTATTAATATACAGTACTAACACACAGACCTATCTAACAACCAAATCTCTATCTACTGCATCTGTAGTGTATGTATGATTACCACAGACAGGAATTTCAACGTGTCTAAGGACAGCTGCTAATTCAGTTAATAAATGTTTAAATACATGACCACATAATGCAAAATCAAAACTCATAGGATGAGACATAAGACAAAGTCTTATCAATGCTGTTCTTAAGTACTTTTAGCTTATAATGAAGTAAAAAGCAATTCTGGATACTGGAAATGGAGGAATGTCCATGTTAACTGTATTGATTAGATTTAGAGCTTCATATACAAATAGCTTTGAGTAAAAATTGTAGGAACGCATTCTACAAGAACAGATTTCAGTGACATCTAAAATCAGCGAAGCAAAGATGACTGCTGCCCCCTTACACAGAAATGTAGACTGGATGTAGGGATTCAAAAACGCACTGATTTTTTTTCCTTCCTGATCAGAAGTAATGTACAACCAAAGTAATGAACGAGCTAACAAAGTAATGAACTATCTAACAAACTAAATATCTAAATAACTATCTAACAAACCATCTAACAAAGTAATAATCAATTGTGCTTAGAACTGTCAGCAAGTTTGGAATAAACTGGTCTTTTCTGTCTTGTAATAAATAACCTACATACACCACAGAAGAGATTCAAACATTTACGGCATTTGGCAGATGCCCTTATCCAGAGCGACTTAAAACATTGGCGTATTCTGTTACACACAACATAAACAATGAACACACAAAGAACTTACATAAATACAATGAGAGAAACATTTGCTACAAAAAGTGCAAGAGCAATGTAAGACAAGATACAAGATAAGAGGTGAGAGGCTATGATTATATCTACAGGGTAAAGAAAGGGCAGAGGAGACACCAGAGACGTCCTGCTCCTGGCGCTTAAAGGAAACTACCGGTGAAGACAAAGAAAGAGCCGGTGCCTAAAGAGCATGCAGTGATCATTATTCTGGGTGCTGAGACAATGAGAACCTCTGGACAACGCAGATCGTAGGCAACGCAGTGCTACAATGACTGTTACTGTCTAATCTAGTGCAATAATCAGAATGCGAAGCATAGTGTGGGTTAAAACGTGGAACGTGTTTTTAAAGTCAGAAGCAGAAACACACTTGGTTTTATCCACATCTGTGTTGCTGAGATTTACAACAAAAAAAGGAGTTTCAGTGTCTGGAGAACTAATAAATGATGTGAGAAAACATTTGGTTTGACAGCCATATTAATGCAGATAATGTAAAAATAAAAATTCTGCCATCACAGATGAGGATGCTTTTCAAGACATGTTTCCCAGATTACAGTAAACACCATGAAAGCCACAGTGCTGCAGCTCTTTAAGTGGTGAGTACAGAGGTCTATGAGATTCTGCAGGTTAGCTGTAGAGAGAAACCACGCTGTCAGGTCTGGCACCGTAAGAGGGCCTGTTTTGGGAAGCGTGGACCGTTTAATTACCATTTCAGAGTCACTGTGACATGCGTCTAGTGTCCCCCCCTCTGAGTCCTGCTTGGGGAGGGGTGGGCCAAGAGACAGAGGGGTCTCCTCATACTCTTCCTCCTCTGACTCCCCCTCCCCTGGAGGATTTGAACCGCGGGTCAGGAAGTCTGAGCGTGTCCGCGCCATGCGGGCTTTTTTATGGCCTGGTCTGGCAACCTGATCAACCAAACAATAACAACACAAGTAAAAAATGCTCCTGTGACAACCCCACTGTGCAAGCAGGTGCTCCTGTGATCCAAGATGGTCTCTCCTTAACAGTTCTTACATTACATACAAAAGTACAAAGGTGAGTAATAATAATACAAATTCCTGAGGATTTGAAAGGCTATGCCAAGCTGATGGTGTCAAATGTAACATTCATTTGCTTATGATTTATTTTTTTCCCCTCACCTCACGACCTTTCAGAGGCTTCAAGGATTTGATATCTGAGGTTCTGGCCTCCTTCTGAACTCCCGCCAACTTCCCTCTACCGGTAAATTCCTTTTCAAACCTGCAACACAGTCAGTCATTAAGTTTCTGCTAAATTAGTTTCTACCATTTCGGAAGGCCAGCATGTTATTTAAGAGAGTCCAACACTTACTTTGAGAAGGAAACCTTGTCCTTGGGTGAGAAAAAAATATCTCCATGTCGCTCAGTCATGTTAATGTTGACACTTGAGGTAGGTGGTTTCTTACGGGCTTCTTTGGCAGCACCTTCTTGAGAGTCTAAGGTGAGTTTTGGGGACCATCCATCTGACACATTCTGTATGTCCTTTGGTCTTTCTCCTGTTTTGGATGGCGTACCCTGTTTGTCTTGGGTTGGTAGCGAGGAGATGAGATCGGGCTCTGGCTGTGCTATAGGAGGACTTCTGTCTGTGGCCTTTCCGCATCTTTCTTGCCTACTTTGCTCAATCCTCTGCAGGGCCTCGCCTCTCTGCTTCTCAAACATCTCTCTCTCAAACTGGGCAAAGTGCTTGCGTTGTTTCTCCAGGATCTCTGTCTGCTGCCGGATCTGCTCCATCATCTCCTTCTCATTCTGCTGCTGCTGGTGCTTCTGCCGCTCCTGTTTGGCCTCATTGAGCTTCTCGAGCCTTTCCAGCATGGACCGGGTGGTGATTTCACCCTGCGCCAGGCTGGGAGGCTCACTGGTCTGAGCAGAACTGTCTCTCACTTCTGGGGGCTTCAAATCTGTGGCATCAAGCAAGGTTTCCTTCTGCATGCTAATCACAACCACTACTGGTCTGCGGGAAGACTTTACTGGCTTTTCTGGACTCTGTGAGGTGGACAAATCTATACTGGACTTTGCAAATATAGAGCTGCTCTCTACTGGAGGAATGTAGAAAGTAGGAAGAGAGTTCTCCAGTTTGGGCAAAGCAGGAAGCTTGTCTGGTTCATCTTTGGGACTGTTAGATAGAACAGCAGGTGCATGAGGTTCAGGAGGAAATGTAAGCTTGGGGCTGCTGGGAAGAACTTCATGCTGGGGTGGTACTGAAAATGAAGAGTTAAGGTCTCCAGCCTCATCAGATGGCACTTTTTCTTTAGCATAGTCATCCATACTAACCAGCTCAAAGCTTCCTTTAGAGCTTTGGCTATCTGGAGTGCCTTGAGGCGAGAGGGCACCATCATTGGCAAACTCCACTGACCAGCGCCTGTCCTCAGAAGGAGATGTTCCTCCGGTGGCACGCACCTTAAGCAGCTCCAGGCTAAACTTGGCCTGCTCTAACTCCCGGATACGCCGGCTCTCCCTCTTGGCCCGTGTTTTCAGGTTGGGGTCGTCAAATGGGCGTGGTCTCTCTCTGATCACCACTTGAGCTTGCAGTTGTGCATCTGCCTCTTCTCCTTGCATCTGTTTATCCTTCTGATGCAGCTCCTCCTGAGGAGCCTCGACCTCACAGAGGCGCTGGAAGCTCCTCTCCCGCTCCTCGTAAGAACGGTCCTCCCACATGCTCACATCCAGACCCATGATTTTCAGTTTTCCTTCCTCTGGAGATGGGCTTGTTTGTCCATTCAGCAGCTGCATGTCCTTCAACTTCTGCTCTCTCAGTTCTCGGAACCTATATATTTGAAAGATACCAAAAAGACTGCTGACAGCTCCTGATGATGTTACACTCAAAAAATTATACTTACCCTATTGAAAAAAAACATGGATGAAATTCAGAAAATACATATTTACCCAACTGAAACAGGACAAAAACAACTTTACACTTCTCCCAACAAACTGCTCCTGCTTATTCCTGGAGTGTTTATGTAAATCAGGAGATTTCTGCTTGGCTGACTACCAGTAAGATCTGGGCATGAACAAGCTTAAACCATGGATTGGACTGATCCAGGATATTTTATCCTGTTTTTATCCTGTATTATTAAGCAACATGCCTAAACACAGCCACTCTCTCTCTGTAGTAAGGGATGTCACTTACCTCTGCCTTGCCAAATAGCCTCGACATGCTACTTGGAAGAGAATGATGATGTTGCGTTGGTGGATATACTGCTCTCTGGCCTTGTAGCATCTCCAGGCAGCCTGGATCACGACAGCAGCTTGAACGCGTCTATAGCAGCACAGTCTCCAGTTCCTTTGGATTACCAGTGCTGCTTCCTTCCATAGCAGGAATCTGCGGCGCTCTTGGAAACCTCTCCAAGCTGACTGAATGCAGATTGCCGCTCCCTGTCTGACATTATTGTCATACTTCAGCTGCTCATTTCTTTGCTTGGCCTGGCAGCTCCGCCACCAGTTCTGTACATAAGAGAAGTACAGTCTGTGAGGTCTGGTGAGTGAAACTGTGCAGCAAGTCTTAGGCTGCTTTCAAATATACAGCGCTTAGTCCATTTGAATCGAGCCCCGGTGCAGTTTGTTTAAGCAGGCGAGAATACAAATCACATTCAGCGATGGACCAAAATAACAGCTCTGCGACCGTCTGAGTGAGGTGGTCTCATTCCAGTTCCAAGTGAACTCTAGACTAATTCAATTGCAGAGGGAAGGTATTTCAACTCTGAATCAGCCTGACTGCAGGAAGTGAACCAAATATGCCATGTGTTTTGGGTTTCGGGCTGCATTTTTCTGTAGATGCGAGCTGAGATGCGCAAACTAAGCCGAAGCACTGTAGAAATGCGACATGTTCTGGATGTTTGGACAGACGAGCCAAAAGAGAAAATAAAATGGTGGATGCAAAATAATATGTCAGACTATTTCTTTACTTATCCAGTAATTTATGTAGTGCCGACCCCATGTTCTCCATGCTCAGGTGATTTTTCTGATTTCAAAGATTTGTCAATTACCGTATTTCTGACCAATGAATGAATGTTTTATGAAGATATTTCAGCCCTATACGCCCCTCTGCTAACATTTTTTTTGCTTTTTGGTTCACTTAATTTTGTGCAGTGTGAAACAAAACAAAACCAAGTAACCAAAAAAAAAAAAAGACATAAATTTACACTCAGGCTCCTCAAACAGGCTAATTGATGTGAACGCACCATTTCATTGGAGTTGCACAAACATCTGGTTATATAATTATTATTATTTATAGAAAGATATTATAGATATCATATTTGTGTTTAAATAAATCTCCTCAGGCATTCTTCCAGCAGTTTGTTAGAGACTGTAATTTTAAAAAAGAAATTGAATTAAATGCATTAGTGTCTGAATGAAATATGAGTGAAATGTTTAAAATGATTTGATTTCTCAAAGGATTGACATTATAACATCACTCTGAAAAGGTTTTCATTGCCAGTACAATATTTACATTTCCATAGATCTTTTCCCGACTTTAGATTGCTACACTGAACTTGTTTATTTTTGTTCCATCAAGCAAAGCTGCACCACATGTTCTCTTAAATGAGCTAATGAGGTACTGAGCTACTGAAAAGCTAAACAGCACAGAGTTACCAAAAATGTTTTTTCGGTATTACGCAGACACAAAGAGCCAATGAATCAGTCAGCCAAATTCCTGAATAAACACAAGAGTTGTTTTATAGAGTAGGAGAGTATAGAAAATATATAATCATGCCTACAGAGCTGGAGAAACCTTTGCTGAAGAAGTGAAGACGACAATTTTTTTCTAGAGATGTGAGCAGTACCTGTATGAGGCAGGTGGCGTGTTTCATCCTGAGAAAAGTCTTCCTCTCTCGCACGGCTCGGAAACGGCGCTGAAGATTGACGATCCTCCGCAGCACCTCCTGATGGAGCAGATCCTGCAGCCTCTGGCGTGCCACCTCACGCATGAACACCTGACCCACACACACACACACACACACACACACACACACACACACACACACACACACACACAGAGATCATGTTAGTGATTACACACCGCATACAACACATTCTCTAAGAATGTGACTAATAAAAGTGGGTAGTGTGTGTCATGCTACAAGTATGGATTGTTGTCATTTGGATGCCTGATTCACTTAAATTAAATTCCACTACAATAATGGATTCATTGCATTCATCAAATGCTGAAAGGTGGAGTCATACCATTGTGCGGCCCACTTGAAAGCCATCAGGAGCGAGGTCCACTTGGCAGAGGTAGTGTCTGATGTCCTCCTGCGTGGCCTGTAGGTCCTCGGGTAGCATCACGTGAAAGTGCCGGACAAACTCCTGATGGAAGAGAAAATGAACCTCATTAGACATTTTATCTGCTCATGAGACATTGTGTGCGACATACAGCTGTTCAAGACTCTGCAGTGAATATTAGACATATTCACAGCAGTTCAGATGATTAGAAAAACATTTATCTTATCGCTGAAGGAACACAAGCCTCCTTCTCTGTAGGCTACAGGGGGTGGGCAGCATGGAAAACAGATGCTCTGTGTATGTAATTATTGTAACCCACATTCATAACGAACAATAGAGAGGCTGTGGAGGAGGTCAAACTGCCAAGGTGAGCACACTGTCCAGACATTCGGCAATAAAGGCTGCACATCACTCCTGTGCCAGGGGACTTACTGCGGATAACAACAGTTTAATTCAGTCATTAAGGACTTGCATGGGCACACAGCTCTGGGGCTTTCTAAAAGGGAAATATATTACCCAAAAAGCAAACTATATTAGCCAAAAGTTTAAATTTAATTTGAAATAATGGCAAATTAATAGCATGTGGCAGAAAAATTAATTCAAATATACAATCTCTGCTACTTTAATAGGAACACATGTACCTCTGCTCATTCTTGCAATTATTCATACGGCAGTGGCACAATGCAGTAATCATACAGATACAGGTCAAAAGCATCATTTAATGCTCACATCAAATATCAGAATGAGAAAAAAAAAATGTGATCTCAGTGACTTTGACCTTGGCATGGTTGTTTGAGTACTTTGGAAATTGCTGAAAAATCTTTATATTAACTCAAATAACCACTCTTTACAAACGTGGTGAGCAGAAAAGCATGTCAGAATGCACAGCATGTTGAAGCTTGAAGCGGATGAGCTACAGCAGAAGCCCACACTGGGTTCCACACCCGTCGGCCAACAGGAATCTGAGGTTACAGTGGGCACAGGGTCAAAGAAACTGGACAGTTAAAAATTGGAAAAAGGCCAGGCGATTTGATGAATGACCAGCTGGACCATATGAATGAATGAATGAATTACACTATATCCCTCCACAATATCTGCAGATACTGGAACCTTATATTTCTGTAGTGTAGAAGTTATTAGTCATACGTTAGTTACAGTGCTGTTGGTTGCAGGGATCTCAGCTACACCTGCCCTGATGTTAGTTAGCAGAGGCATGAACAAAATATAAACAGCCTGCAGCTGCCACCAGGTGGGGAACTACAGACAATGTATTCAGCAATTTGGGGCAGACCTGGAATTCAATCTTCCGATCACGAGCTCACAATTCCAACCACTGAGCCACCATGGCTGTCCATGTAATGGAGAATGTATGTTTGTTTGTTTGCACAACATTTCTAAACAAACCTACTAAAAACTTAAACCTATTAAAAACATTACAGGAAAAATAAAACAAAACAAAACAGAAAATGTATTATTTTGTTGTATTTAGATTTCAATGTACTTATATCCATGTTTTATTTTAGTTCTATTGTGTTGTCTTGATGCCTTGTAGGAACATCCTGAAAATGTTCTTTAGAAAACAAAAAAAACCAAAAAAAACTCTAAATCGATTACATTTTTGACCTTCTGGTACATGGTGTGAAACAATGCCAACAATAATAACTCATGCTCACTGACCACACCTAGGCACAGAAGACGACAAACTGGAAAGAGTGATTTCAGCCTTGGATACCACGGCTATGACCAAGCACAGGAAATGATCTAAACCTTATACACCCCTCAACAGAGGAAGAAAAGTCCATTCCAACTTCCAGAGGTTGTTCTGAGAAGGTTTTATGGACTGTGTGTATGTGTGTGTGTGTATACCTGAAAGGTATATTTGATGCTGTAGCCTGATTGTCTGATGCGCACAGTCTCCAGCATGCCTGTGTAGCGAAGCTGCCTCAGCACCAGAGTGTCGTTAAATCTCAAGGGCAGCTTATAGGAAGAAAAAGAAAGAAAATGAACACCTTCCTGTTTTCACAACATCTAGTGGTACTAGTGGTACTGTGCGAATATACCTTCTCTGCATTTGATCGGATGCACTTCACAAAGTAGGGCTCGGACTGGCCAAGAGTCTCCATCAGCTTATTAAGAGATGCCTTGAGAAAGAGGGAGAGAGAGAACATAAAACAAATCATTTACGACTCTGACGTCATTCATTTTAAATCCTGTGACAGGCTTCATTTAAAGTGCGAGAGCATCTCATATGTAACATATTTCGAGCCAGTTTTTGATCTAGATTCTGTTGATGGTTTTATGACATGCGCATGTGCTTTATTTTAAAGTAACGAATGAGAGCGGTGTAAAGCAAGCTATCGGCGTGGGCTGGTGTGATTTACTTCCTCCGAGTTGAGACAGAGTTCATCTTGGAAGACAAAGGAACTGAAGCGACATCACTCACAGCCAGGCCCCACCTCAGCCCTTTGCGTGTGTGTGTATGTGTGTGTGTGCATGTGCGCAAGCGCATGTGCGCGCCAGTGTCTGAACTGATGGGAGGAAGGAAAAGCATCTATTTTGGTGGTCAGGAATTCACTTTCTCTTCTTCCAAAGAGAGAGTAATCAGACCCACAACAGGATGTGGGAAGTGAGGTCATCCACACATTTGTGCAGACCTGTTGCCAGAGGCTTTGTGACTACACACAGCAACGGGTGTTTACGGCTTTCCGATGCGTTCTCGCTGAGAATCATTAGAATGAGAAATCAGCATCCCACATATTCTCAAACACCACACCTCAGATCAGGGCTCATAGCAGATTGTGCTGTTTTTCCTGATTTTTCACTGATCATATACTAAATAAACATAAATATTGTAAAGAATAACTGAGTAAAACAGACTGTAAAAATGTTATTGAATGGGGAAAAAACCCCAGACATGATGTAATTATTTTTGTTGAGGTTCATAAATATGGGTGGGGGAGGACAACGGTGGTCAGCCAAGTGCAGTGCTGAGAATAACAAGGTGGGTGGAGCGAGAGAGAGAGGGGGAGAGAGAGAGAGATAGAGAGGACCATACTAACCTGAAACTGGGCACTAATACTTGGAGGTTTCTTCTTCTTGTGGAGGTGCAGCAGGGATTTGGTGATGCGATCATGCAGTGTCAGGTTGCTCAGGTACTTTAGGGACTTCACGTCCAGCAGGTGCTGTAGCACACACCACCAAAACCAACACCAACATCAACATGAACAGGATATTCTCACAACTATAATTAAAGAATAAGTCAGTACTTCTGTAATATTCACCTTTGGAAGACTGGGTTTCATTTTGTAGTTTTTGTTCCTCCTGCACACAGAAAGGAAAAGGTTATAATTGACTGTAGACCAGACCGTGGTCACACTGCAGAGTTACTTAAAGTACTACAGAACTAAAAATGAGTTCTGGGATTGCTGGTTTTGTTTATAAAGTTTGGTGTTGGGCTCAAATTTGTTACCACACAGCACTTTTCTTTCTTGAAAAAGGCTGTCTTGGGGAATGTGACAAATGAGGACAGAAGTTCTTACATCAGAATGCCATGGGCTCTCTCTAGGAGCTTGCTGCTGGTAGAGTTGATGAAGATCCCATCTTCATCGGCGATTGAGCCGCTGGAAGACAGTCGACTTTGTCTCCCAGAGCGTCCGTTCCTGCCATCCCTAATAGCCAAAATTAACACACGTGAACACTCAAACTGAAGCGCACACATTCTCAAAAGTATCTAACAGTTTCAAAATTGCATGCACATGGGCACATCGTTAATGAAACACATAGTACTGTTGCTGAAAATCTTGACTACAGATGTTAGTGCTTTTGCTAAGTGTTCTTTTGGCATTTGGATTTACTTTATCGCTCCCATAATTCATTCATTCAACTTCAGGAAGCACGGCTCAGGGTCACCATGGATCTAAAGCCTCCCAGCGGACACCGGGCAGGAAGTTGCCGACTACATGCTTTTGAGAGGAATAAGGAAACCGGATAACCCGGAGGAAACCCACATGGTCACACAGAGAACACGCAAACCTACACACAGACACTAACCTGAAATCTGGAGCTGTGAGGCGGCAACGCTACCTGCCATGATCCCACAACCAAAACTGTATTTTCTTTTCCTAACAATGACCAGATAAGGAACAACGCAGCCTATGGTAATAGTAATTGTGAGTTTTACTCATAGGCACAACACCATTCTGATTATATTCTAACATAGACTTAGAACACTCTTGGTATGTCTCTGAGGCCGTTCATGCTGATATGGAGCACAGGAATCCAGAGATGGAATTCCCAAGACCAACACTAGGTCATATTCTGTGATCCTGTAACATCATTTTAAAAGGTATAATCAGCAGTTTTGGAGGAAGTTAGCTGAAGCTAACAAACAATCCAGCCCCTCTTTACCAGGATGGACATTCTGAACTCATTTACAGGCAGGTAGAGACACGTCCTTGTTTTATATTTTTGGATATTGGTGGTCCATCCAGTTTCTCCTCAAATATTACAAAAAAAATGCATTGACTATATCTGTAACCATGTGTATATTGTGGTTTAGTGGATGCTCACTATAGCTGACATGCCAGTTAACAATGTATGACTGTAAAAATGGTTAATATTTTTCATTTGGGTTTGAGCTTTGAGAGACGAATGTTCTTTTGAATTACTGTCTTTCCACAGCTTTGTATATCTAAAGGAAATGACATGACACCTCTTATCAGCATGGATTGATTACTAGCACTCTAGTATGAGTCAAATCCCTGTGAGAGCTTTGGCCCTGCAAGGTAAAGCCGCTCCTGCTTCCCAGGCTGAACAAACAGAAGCTCTTGTAGCTTTTAAGCGGTCGGGACGGTTAACCCTAATCCCAGTGAAAACCATTTAACACAAACCACTTAGGCACGGACTAAGGAGGAAAAAAAAAGACAATCCGCTCCAAGTCTTTGTAGTGTCCAGGGAAAGAAAAGCTACAGCACATTCATCTCGAGGGGCAGCAGGAGGGCTGTGGCTGCCGAGAGGTTTATTTTGCAGCTGTGTGTGTGAATTAAACCTGCTCCAGTGGCTTTACCACACACAGAGACAGCACAAGGCCTGGGTCCGACATTTCAGTTTCACGCACAGTAAAAGCAAGTCGTGGGGAACAAGCAGAAAATTCCATTGAAGGTGGGGATGTTTTGGGGTTAGTGATTATTTTTGCAAAACAAAATTATGGTTGTCCGAGCATTCCACATATTTTTTGGGTAATGTATCCGACACATTTGGCTCACGTGTGAGCGGATATGAAAGATCCGAGCACTAAATCAGAGTAGGATTATGCATCATGTCATTTAACATCTACCAAACAGGATGATATATCACTAAAAAACAGACAGGAACGATTTGTTAACAGTGAAACTCAAATGTTTAAAGAGTTCACTTTGGCTTGGAAGGCTACAAAAGGGTTTTCTTAATATTCAGCAAAGCTATAGTCTAGATTCTGGAGAACACTTTGTGCTTTCCGTGGAGTTACATCCAACATGCTTAAGAAAAAAAATCAGAGCCCAAAGGTCCAGGCCCAGATGCATTATGACACCAATAATAGTCAGTCCAGTACCTCTGGTTGATTTAAACCTCTGACATGCATGGACATGCTGCACACAGGGACTGTAAATAATGCTGCTTCCATAAAATCATATGAACCAAACTTCCTTGAATAAATAAATTAGCTTGCAGTCTGGATCTATAAATACTCAAAAGACAGACCACTCCTGCTAATGGCTACAAAAAAAAATCTCCAGAAACTAACAGCATTTCTTAAGTTCAAATTTCATGCATGATAATACCACAAAAAGAAGGGTGTATGCTCATGCTTCTGAAAGCATCAAGTTTTCAGTCTAGCTGCCTGTCGAATCAATCATTCAATCCAGTGCTTAAAACTAAGACAAACATCTTTATATTGTGTGCAAAAAAAGTTAAATCATCTAAATAGTTTCAGGCTCCGTAAACCTGGACTCCTTCGCTGCTGTTTATCAGAAGCAGATGCTGCATGGGGCCCGTTCGAGAGCGAATCCTGCTGTAAAGTCAGAGTCAGTGTGAGGCTGGGAGTAATTCAGACGCTGTGGACTGTAGGTGGTGGTGGGGGATGATTCAGTGGTGAGTGTGTATCCTCTCAGCTCTGTCCTCTGAGCGAATGCAGAGCTGTGCTTTAACACTACAGGAAGCAGCTGCGTGGAGTTTAGTGCTCACTTTGTAACCTAGCCAGCGTGTGCACTTGCAAATCACATTGAGGGAAAACAAAGGAGCTGTTGTGAGCCACTGGCAGAAGACACGGGGGCTAATCCCAATACCATGGAGTCATTTAGGAGGTATGAAGCGGAGGAGGCATCCCCGTGGTCGCAGCATGCTTATCTGTCCTCCTTAAAGGCCAGAAGAGAGTTGTATGCATATAAACTGAATAATATATTGGGACATTGTATTGTTTTATTTTAACTTTCTCTATCTCCCCCTCTCTGTCAGTGCCTCTGCAGTCAAACTTGGTGTTTCAAAGTTTTTGGTACCTGTCCCTCACGGACACAAATACGATACTGTATCTACAAAAAACCTCCACAACATAATTTTGGAGATATTCTCACTTTAAATTTAAATATTTTTGATGGTTCATCCTGTACTAGTCTTGTGTTCTTTTAGTTAAATGCTCTCTAGAACATATAGGACCCACTCCAGGGGACAGGTCTTTTTCCCCAGTAATGCCTTTTTTTTTCCTGTGCAACCCAGGAACCCAGGTTACATAATTATCAACAACACTACGATTAATATATTTGGTGAAGCCTCATCTGGATAGAACACCGAGCCTCTTCCTGTAATGTCTTAGGTTTAGACATAGTTTGTAGAGAACAAGACAACAACATATATACATATTATATATACATATTATATATATATATATATATATATATATATATATATATATATATATATATATATATATATATATATATAGACATGTGAGCAAGGATTTTATATAACATTGAATGCCTGGCAGTTTTTTAACCCAACCTTCTGCTCACTTGACCAGTTCTAGATCATGTAAAAATTTTAATTTAAATTAAAAAAATGTTGGTTGTGAATAGTGCTAAAGTCAAAAGGGGAAGGACAGGGTGTGTTTCTGGGACTCTGCCCTGAGCTCTTACCGGTTAGAGCGCTCGTTGTTGCTGCCCTGCAGGTCGGAGAGTGGCGTGCGAGGAGTCCTCCTGCTCACACCTGAAACAAAAAACACAGCACAACTGTTACACGTGCCGAGTGTTTCTCTCACTGAACTGACTTTACACAAGCACACCAGGCAGATGAGTACGAGTGCTCTTGTCTGTGATTATGCATTAACAATGATTATGAATGAGTGGATTGGAAATGACGGCCCTTTGTGCTGATGAGACAATTTCACAAAACATGCCTTGAAGATGAGCGGAAGAGAAATGCACATTCACACAGATCTGGTCTGCTGTAAAAGGGCAGAAAAAAAATGAAGCAAACTCAGATCTTAAAACACAGAATAAAAACTATTTAAAAAAATTAATCCTTAATAAGCAGGCTGAATTATTCAACACTTACATTATTCAAACGGCCTTTTCTTACTGAAAAAAATGTTTATTGAAATTCTTTTCCCTCCCATTTATGGTGTTTATTTCACACAACTGTGTATACTGGGAATTACACAGAGTGTAAACATTATACAAAACATATAAGAAAGAAACCTACCAAAAAATATTTTATATAAAATCTGCTTGTCAAAAAGATTTTATAACAATTTTTACCAGTCATATCTGGAAGAAGTAAAACACTTATAGGTGGGTGTTACAGGAAAAATAATCAACAACAGGGTGGTGTGCTGCAGCCTGACATAAAGCAGGGTTACTGTTGCTACCCGGACGTTGATTATTTTTCCTTAAACAGCACGCCCTGAAGTGTTTTATTTCTCTTATACTACAGCAGTTAAAGAACAGTACTTTGTACTTTTTATCCATTTAGAGTCACAATAAATGCTGTATAACGTCCCTGAAACAAGCTATTTCCCTGTTATCAGTTACACAATCTCTCTTCCTCTAGAAGTTAATAAGACAGAAAAATGTAGCTTGTTACCGAGAAATTACAAAGATTAAAATCCTCTGTCCTGAAGACTTTACCATGTCGCAAAACTTACAGCTTTACTTCTGACTGTTACAAAGCTCTGATACTGGAGAATCCTTCCAAAATGAAAAATAAATGTCTCCTTCAAAAAAACAAAAAAAACAAAACAAAACAAATTAACCAAGCCAAATGGTTTATACATTTTTTTTCCCCAAATCTTCCCCATTTCTCTCCTTAATATGGTCTTGTCCAATTCCCACCCAGCCAGCTCTCTCCTATCACTCGACAGTTACCAACTGGGACGAGTGACTGCCAACACATGATATCTCAGACATGTGAAGCCACCCAACTGCATGTTTTTCAAACTGCTGCTTATTCTCCATCACAGGGCAGCGTAAAACACTCAGAGGTAAGTGCTATCCACTGTTTTTAGCACGCATGACCTCACAGATGCCTACGACTGGCTAGTGTCATTGTGATTGAAAGGGTAAATTTTGCTCTCTTGGACTTATCTGGATGCGAACGCACGATCTGCGGATGATAGAGTGAACTTGGGAGCCAGCAAAGATTATTCATCATCACATAAATCATTTTGTAAATACATTTATTATTAGTCTTAGATTTTGTGGAGCGTCTGCTGTACAAGTCTCTGTGAATGAGCTGTTATTTCATTTATTGTTGTCAAATCTACCTTATAACATCTGGTGAATATACATGGAACATGAAAAAAAAGCCATAATTATAATATACCAATTATAATATACAGGTTAAAAAACAATGCAAATGAATGTGCTGTTATCATGCATTAATGAAAGTGGCTGAAACTGTGCCAAGTATGAGAGCAGGCCTGCTCCGAGCCCATCGGGCATGAAGCAGGAGATGAGCTCGTACTTTGCCTTGGAGCTGCAGAGGTTAGCGAGGTGCCATTGGAGAAGTTTGCAGGCCATGCTGAACCCGTACCCACACACACACACACACACACACACACACACACACACACACACACACACAAGGACGGCTGTTAGTGAGAGAGACACATGCTGGCACGGATGCGTCATCTGACATCATGCAAGAATGTGCACTGACACAAAGACAGGTGCAGAACCAAAGGGCTTAGACACGTAGGGGAAGACCAGCCGGATGAGAAACTTAACGGACTGGCGCTTGCTGTTTCGCTCACATCAGTGCACACAGAAAATAACACCGCTGAATGCTTGACTGTGTTCAAATTAAATGCTTTTGCAAAACTTATTTATTTATTTTATAAAGGTCTAGTAATAGTAGTAGTAGTAGTAGTAGTAGGTCAGGGAAGCTGAGTGATGAAACAACATCCTTTTGCGTTGTCTTACTTCAATACTTTCAAAATGACCCTCACAATTTGACATCTTTCAGTTTGGCTTAGTTTTAGCTGGTGCCCCTTGAACGCCTTGGCCCCCGGGTGCATGGAGTGAGGAGACGGAATAGTGGAAAGGCAGCCTTACTGTACTTCTCCTCCTTGCACCTCTGCAGGATCTCTAAGCTTCTCTGATGCACAGGGTGATGCAGAAAGCTAAAACTATCCACACTTTTCAAAACTGCACATGGAGTGGCAGCATCATGCCCTTGGAAAGCACAAAAAAGAGAGAGAGGAGAGATGGAGAGATACAGAAGAGACAGATTAAACAGGGAGAAAATAGATGCGCAATTTACTAGAGACTCATCTTCAAAGCTTCAAACAGAGAGAGAGAGAGAGAGAGAGAGAGAGAGAGAGAGAGAGAGAGAGAGAGACAGGCACATAAACTGCAGATACCTAAGCATTCAGGCATTGAGTGTCTTCTCACTGGTGCACTCACCGTCCTCTTTCCTGAGTGTCCTCTTAACCTAACTGCTATTTCAGTGAGAATGATGTCACCTGTAATTATCTCTCTTTCCTCCGCCCCCGCTCTCCTCCGGGAAGATGAAATATTGTCTTTGAAAGTAGTTTCATTAAATTAAATTAAATGAAGAGCAGCTTTTTTCTGCATGAGTAATATCGGACCATTTATCTTTGGAGAAACACACAACTCATTTATAAAGCAGTGATGGTGGAGGAGTCGTGTATATATAGTCTAAGGTGAAAAGGTTGGGTCTAATTGGGGCATCTAAGAGGCAGCAGTGGGGTGAGAAGCATTACTCAGTTAAACTAAAGCCTGATGACTTCTGCAGTCAAACAAACGGCCTCTCTCACCTCTACCACTCAGCTAAGTACAAGATACATCTCAGTGAAGTAACAGGATCAAAGCTGACTGCACTATAAGCTTATACGTGCAGTATAGTAAAAGGGAAAAGATGCTAAAGAAACTCTAAAAATAGAAGAAAAACATTAAAGATGCTACGCAGGACCACTGAGCAAGTGCAGAAGCTGAGCTGGCTTGCAAAAACACACACACATACACACACACGCGACAAAGAATCACAGCATATACATAACCGAACCACAGATAACATCATAGCTAACATACTGAGGGCTCATGTGGAATTATAAATATTACAAGCTTTGTTATTATACAATAAACCCAAAGATCCAGATTAATACATTAATAATCTAAACCTAAATACAAACTATGTTGTGTTTTTAGTCAAATAAAGTTTATATATATATATATATATATATATATATATATATATATATATATATATATATATATATATATATATATATATATTCAAGCTAGGCAATATAGACAAACTTTTTATCACAATATTTTTAATACTAAGGTTTGCAAACTATTATAGTTGATGTTTTGGATACAAAAATTTCTGTAACAATTTTTATTTATTAAATAACAAGGTTCTTCCTTCGTATTTTAACAGTCCTGAAAATTTTAATGAAACAACTCAGAGAACAAAAACAAGCACAAAGCATGAGACAGCTGTGCAAAAGTAGCCAATGATACATAGATCCATATACCTCACTCCAAGACAATGATTTCCCTTCAGCTTTACTGATCTTTATGTTATTTATGTTAATCTAAGCGACTCAGCCACTTTGCTGTTAAGCCACTTTGTTTTTTGTTGGTTTGCACTTTTGCTTAGATTAAAAAAAATTGCCTTTGAACAGGGTCTCATTAATCCTACTCTTCCACACATCACTAATTCTAGAGTGAAAAGGTGTTAGGGTATCACTCACTCACTGAATACTGTGTGACTGCTATAAATCTACTGTTCGTACCTGCTCACATTGTGTCCTCTGAAACAGAAAACTCACCACTCTTCTTCTCTGTGTGTCTCCTCCCCGCCTCCCTGAAGGCCACCACGGCTCTGCAGTAAGCGCGCAGCACGGCCCAGCGGAACGTAGCCACCGGGTCAATGCCGATCAGGCCACCGATGAAGGCGTTTCTGCTGCTCTTCAGCAGAGCTACGATGTCTGGCCGCATGTGGTCCGTGTTCTTCTCCCTGAAGTCCTGAGAGTGGAGGAAGAGAGATACTTGCTGAATTAACCCTTTATTGAAGCTTAACAAAAGCGAAAGTGATTTCTTCTCCTATATGAAAATTTATGGCACAGTTTCTCTAATAAATGTAAAATGTTATGTGTTTATAAATATTCTATATACTATATTTCTGTAAATAGTAACATTTAGGGCATTCATCTCTCAATAGAACCGTGAAGACTGTGAGACTACTGAATGTGCCATCTGTGACAAAAGTAGCAAACATGTTTATGAAAAATAATAATAATAATAATACTAAAGCTAGATAACTCAGCTCTTTGAATCTAATGACATGGTTTAACGGAGATGAAACGGTACCCAAACCATTCCATTACCAAAAACTAATTCATCACGCTGTTCAGCACAAACATCTCAACAGCATGGACTCTAATCTCTCTACTGAGATCTATTCAGTTTTAATGATGTTTCTTTTTCACAATACAACAGACTAAACAAAAACAGACGAGAACGCTCTCAATGTTTAAGCGAGTCATCATTAATGACTGCACCCACTAAAGACCAGAATGTCTGCATGTGTGCATTAAGACCAAATCATGATTTTAATTAATAAGACACGTTCCAGCGGTGTGATTAAGCTCCCTGAACAGGGACGGGCCATTTATCTTCGGGTTAAAGAAAAATGACTACAGCTTTCCCAGACTAGCTATTGGCTGCCCATTTGTTTTCAAATGTGTGATTTGTGAGTAAGCATAAAAATGACTTCCCATAGGCTCCAACAACTAAGAGCATGGGACAACAAAATTGCTTACAGAAACGCTAACATACACTCTAATGCAATGACGTATTATTTTCCAGCAGTGCTTATTATTTCCACCTTATGGTAAGATCTGGGTAAAGAATAAAAACACGTGTGATCTCGTTACACGTCTGGGATTACTTTACTGCTTTGAGCTCTTTTGAATGTTATGAACGGTTGCGATATGCTGTGCATACTCTTTGAAATTCTTATAATTATTTCCTTAAGTCCATCACGAATATAAGTACATCGTTGTGCATCTTTAACACGTCCTTTCTTTCAGGTGAAGGAACAATGGTAATTAAAGTTGGTTGTCCAGAACATTATATAGCAAGCTGTTAAGGCTGGATTATATTTGCTTTTAACTATGCGTACACAAGATGGCTGCCCACGTATCCTGAGGTCGTTTGGAAAGTCGCTTGTGCACGTATTCAGAAATTAACGCAATGCACCCATGTGGTGCAATACCAACATAAATACTAGGGGCAGTTCTGACTAAACAAATTAGTGTTGTGTTTCAAATTCCATCCTTATGTAAAGTTCTGGATAGTTATTGAGTACTACCACAAACTGTTTTTCCCATTATGATTAAAGTTTGAATTTTAAAAACCTCTCACATAGTCTTCCTACTGAAAAATCTGTTTTGCGTACCAGTCCTCCGGGTTTTCTAGATTAGTAAATAGTTTTGAATGTAAGGTTAGAGTTTTCGATTTGAGATGCAGCTCATGACAACAATCACATCGACAGGGGAAAGTTTTAACAAAAGCGTCAACGTGGCTGTGCATAAAATCGCATCGAGTTCATCTTGGAAACCAGACAGAGATGTTTTGAATCCGATGTCCCATCTAGTGGATGTCACATTTAATCCTCCATATGCACATAAGAGATGCAGGCGAGCGTGTGAACAACGCCACTGCTTCTGCATGCACACGCAAATTTACGCGTCAAGTCAAATTTACGCGCCTTTAGAATCCATTCTTTGCCATATGGATGCCAGCTTTAATTTACTTTATAAGCATGATTTTAAAAAGGGTTTTATCACAGCAGTATAGCTCCTGGTGTTAATGAGTGCAGCTCTCACCTTCACACCGTACTTGACCTTTCCAGCGTAGTGTCTGATGATGAAGGCCGGCTCCATGACGGCAGGAAACTCGATGTAGCTGTTTCCCTCATGCTGCCGCTTGAACTTGTCCAGCAGCGTCTGGTTGGTGGCCTGTGGGAAGCTGTGATGGACAGAAAGAATTTTAGCTTTTAAGCCAAATAAGCAGAAATTCCAAATTTCTTTCATGTGGGCAATTTTTTCTAGAGCAGGACAACAATAGGAAAATAACACAAAGTGCAAACACAAGATGCAGCATTGAGTACTGGGATTGAAAAGTACCAGTCTGGGATTATGTGAATCAGTTGCTTGTGAATGATAACATATTAGAATGAGCACATTAATACAAACCTGCCTTACAGCTGGAACTACAGTCAGAGCTGCTGTTACAGAAAATTAATCAACACCCTTTCACTAATCATCGCTCTGGTATGAACAGAAATGAAGCAACACTGTCAGGGATATCAGGATGGCAATTAGTTACGCAATATAAAACCTATTAATCATTTGTAATGTATAAAATATTGATCCAAAAACTGGAACCCACAGGGACACTGGTGCCACGCTGCACATTTTATAATTGTATAATTTTTTTTTTCAAAGACAGGGTCCATAAAAAATCGTGGAACTTCAGAAGGAAATAAAACTAACTATGAATGTGATCAGCAGCCTGAAAGCAAAACTAAGCCTTAATTTGGTCTTTCAAATCCAAACATATTTTGACTGGACCACTATGTCATTGCTGAAACAATCAACTCCTGCAATGAACTTCACCACATCATTGCCAGAGATCCACTAGTCAACTAGTACAACTTGAGTACAGCTTCTTCTCAAACCGAGAAGATGAATCTGCCTTTTAAACTCCAAAAAAAAAAAAAAAAAAAAAAAAAAAAAAAAACACAGAGGAAAACAGAGTAATACAGCAGAAAAACAACGCTGCAAGAGATTACATTTAAAAAGCTCGGCGCCCTGAACATTATGTAAGGAATGAAATGCAAGTAGCAACATCAGCCAAAGTTTTAAAAGAATATGGCTGTGCTAAATGTTATATCATTGATTATTAGTAACTTTTTGTGTCATTTACACAATGACGCTAATCGTGAAAGGAGACTGAAGGTCAGGGAGAGAAAGACAGAAACAAGTGGAGAGAGAAAGCAAGGGAATGAGATGCAGGAATATGATTAACATGCCCAGTTCCTTTAGCCTTGAGGGGAACGAGAGCTGCTGCCAATACTTCAACAGAAAAGCAACAGCTACAGGAAGAGGAAGAATGTGCCATGAGAGTTGAACTATGAAAACCACCGCGTCAGATTTCAAGCTATTTTAAGAGCTTTCCTTGATGGTGGAACAATAAAAATAGTGGCGCAAAAATGACAGTTTCTTTTCTTAACAGTGAACAAAATGTCAGCTCAGGTTTCAAAATCTAGTTGAAGTGAACCAGGAGCATGGCAGGTCTTTTTTTTACTCAGGCCTGATGTGTGTCATGGACCACCCTTGCTCAGTGAAGAAGCTCTTTCCGTCACTCACTTGCACTCCTCGTCCAGTAGGTGGAGCAGCGCTGTGGGTTTCTTGCTGATGAGGTTGATGCAGCCCGTGTTGTCGATGTAATCTATGTTATGCCAGGTGATACCCTCTGCCCTGTACTCTTCCTGAGGGGAGAAACACAATAACATTAGCACGCCTTTTAAACACACACACATTTAATGTGAGACACTGAACTGAAGCGAGTTTGTAGAGTTTTGATTGTGAGTTCACGCTGAAAACAAAGCAATAGTGCACGATTAATATATGCACAAATCATGTTGCGCTGTCCCACTAGGTGATTTCATTCTTCACATAAACAGATTATTTCATACAAATGAACAGTTATGTTGTTTTTATTACAATGTGTTATGCTTCCACATAACTCCACCCTAGCCGAGGAATTTCTTTCATCTCTGGACAGCAGCCAGAGCAACAAAACAACAGGCCACCAAAGTGTTTTCAAGTGTTTTCATGACCACGACTGAAGAAATGTTCCCCGGGTCTGACTGTGCTCTCTGCGGTTTAATAATATGAAAGGCATGCTTAACATTTCGCAGGTTTTTTTTTTTTTTTTTTTTCGCCATTTCCGTGGATTTCAGAGAATGTAAAAGTCTACGAGGGTATCCGGGCGGGTTTCATAAAAATCAGTAGCATCTTTCAGCCTTGTTAAAGGCAAAAGCAGAAAATTAGATGAACAAACTAGAAAAATACCTGGTTATTTAACCAGCATGGCAAAATCCCTGCTCATGTAGGGTTATACCAGAACTAAGAATCAAAACAAATGGACAATAACTATAATTCTTTCCAATGAAATATGTTAAGAAAATATACTACAGAATACCATGACTAATGATACTCTTACATAAATATATCAATAACACAGTCACTAATGAACTAGTGCAACCCAAGCCAAGCAGCGCTTTTCTTTTTTCTCGCTTTTTTTTGGCTGACGAGAGGAATGAGCCCAAATGGCTTCCAAATGAAAGCAAATAAAACCCCATTTACGACATGCCCATAAATGGGGCAGTGAAAAAAGGAGGAAAAAACTGCCATTAATGGTATAATGAGAGCGTGTGCGGCGTGTCCGCCTTTCCAAGAGCCACTCCAGTGTGTTTGGATTTATGGGCGGCAGATGGCATGCATGCCAGGCGTAGTTGAGGAACAGGCAGGGTATCCCAGAGCCAAGCCCGAGGGCCCGCTAGTCAGCCAGCACACAGCAGTATGATTACTACTAATACTACTGACACGTCTATTAAACCACTGCTGCTACTACTCTTGCTACTACGTCTAATATTTCACAAACGATACAAACGGTACAAAAAAGCGCATCAGTAATCATCTAGGCATGCCACATCCTGACGTGAAAGTATGATGGCGTGTTTAAACTTCTGAAATGGAAAGTGCTCATAACCCTTTGAGTTCATCACACACTCAGACGCCAACTCATTCCCGACACTTGAATCCACTATTTTTCATGTTTTAGAGCAATTAAAGTGTGGGACTTGGCAGAGAATGTCACATGCCCAAGTGTTTGTCTAGGAACAAATGGGTGGTGCGCCATGAGGTACTTTTCCCCTTCCAAGGACATTCAAATAAACTTGTCCTAAACTGGCCATGAATGCAAGAACTCATGAATGAGATAATAATAACAACTGACACTTGTTTAATACCAAATCTATCCAAAATAATTGTAGAATAATATAGTTTATATAAAGAATGCTTAGGGATACTTATTTAGGGCGTGCTTTTGCACAGAATAATGACCATCTGAGGTTTACTTTGGTGAGCTCAAGTGTAGGCCAGACTGGGCAGCGAGTAATGTGATTGTAAGACAGTAATGTGATTGGCTGAACTTGTCACGTTACTTCCTCCTGTTTCACAATGGAGTGCAGAGGCATGTTGTGGTCTTTAGATAAAAACCAAAGACGTTCTAGATAAACAAAGGAAAGAAATCTTAAAAATCCGAGAAGACTCAGCCTCAAAAAAGGAGTGGTGGCCTGGAAAAACCCTACAAATGGTCAGTTTTTTTCTACTATGTATACACACTATATGGCCAAAGGTTTGTGGACACCAGACCATCCCACCCATATGTGCTTGTTGAACATCCCATTATAGATTTCGACCCCGTTTGCTGTGATAATAACTGCCAATAATCTTAACGCTTCAGTGTACAAAGACATTCTACGCATTCTGTGCTTCCAACTTTGTGGCAACAGTTCACATATGGGTGTGAAGGTCAGGTGTCCACATACTTTTGGTCATATAGTATATATGTGAAAATGACATGTTCGTGAAGTATGTTTCCCTTTTGCATGAATCGCAACTACAAGTAAAGTTCTAACATTTTAAATCGACTTTATTCCTAAAAGTGAAAAAGGAGAAAGATGCCCTGCCTACTTCTAGTTATAAACTAATCGACTGATTGAAAAAACCCTTGATGCCAAATTTTAAAGAATTTTTAAGTTTGCAATGGGAAAATGAGTTCTTGCTTTGATTACCAGCATCATCCACAACAGTCTGCCTCATCCCCTGAGGTAAAAATCACTCGCAGCATTTAAACACGACCCTCATTGTAGTCTCTTTACTGATATCTGTTCATGCTGACATTAGTGAGGATCACTGATTCTTTCAGTCAGTTCTATTGACTAAATTTCATGTCTTGTCTTTTTAATTAGGTCTTTCCTGATTGTACAGTGTGTGTAAGCACTCATTTTTGTTTTGATGATAATGTGAAGCAGAAGTAAGCAAGTAACAACCAAAGAATACACTAATTAGACAAACATTAATCAGAATAATAAATGGATATTATCTTTCATTTTGCAAAGATTTTTCACACAGCACACATAGTGTAAAAACTGTTTAAATCAATCTAAGAATCTGTCTGTGTGAAAACAAACAAACTTGCAATGATGACGCTCTCTCCCCAAAATTAACCCTGAGCAAATCGTGCCAAGTATGAAACCAGCCTTAGTCTCATTAGCCTACAAATAGACTAAATTTGTGCTTTTTCTGGGAAAACACACCTTTAATGTAATGTGATATGCAATTGCCAAGTCCTAAATGTGTCTTTGTATTAGAACTGTAAAAGCAGTGCATTAGTGTAATCTAATCTAATCGCAGTCAGATGCCGTCTGTGGCTTGTAATAAGATGGCACCTTGCATAAGAGAGCTGCTCTTTTGTGGACTGCCAGCGGCGATTTCTGCTGCCTGATCAAATAATGGAAGCAATCAGTGAGGCGAAGCGAATCTGATCTGGCACTTAAACGAGCACAACGCACTTCAGATGCCTAAAAGATGCACTCCACTGTCTCCAGAGCAGCAGTGCGAGACTCAACATTACTTTAGTCCAAAATGAAGGGCGCATTAGTAGTGAAGTACACTTAAAGATGAACATATTTAAACAGCTTTACTAAAAGATTATCTACACAAACACTTTTCTGTTGTGCAACTCGGGAGCCCTGAACTCTTTCTTCTTTTAAATACAACACTACTGCACTCCTTTTCTCTCTGTTTCTTAGCAAACCTAAATATCAAGTATCGAGGAAATGTTGTAATGTTTTATTTTTTTTTCACCCACCCCTTCAGGCTTTCAGGCTCATGTTTAATTAAAAGGTATAGAGTCTTTCCTGGTTAAATATCAGCTTCTGTGAGAAATGTTACGGAAACTGCATAGGGAATATTGTTCCTATAAACTGATTCATCCTTTGTTCTCGGGAGTTTCACTGGGGATTGTGTTCACCTTCCGTATTATCACTAAATACTCAATTGCATGTGTCACAGTGGCTAAATGCATACATAATAAATTACACGTTACAAATCACTAAAGTAATATCTTCATAAGCATTGTATACAGTGCATTCAGAAAGTATTCAGACCCCTTCATTTTTTTTCCACATTTGATGTTGCAGCTTTATGCTAAAAAAAGAAAAACTGGAATCTCACATTATATCACATCCCATTTCTCTGGATCATCTTTGAGATTTTTCTACACTCTGATTGGAGTCCACCAGTGGCAAATTCACTTGATTGGACATGATTTGGAAAGGCACACACCTGTCTATATAAGGTCTAACAGCTGAAACTGCATATCAGAGCAAAAACCAAGCTATGAAGTCAAAGGAACTGCCAGCAGAGCTCAGCGAAAGGATTGTGTCAAAGCACAGATCTGGGGAAGGCTACACAAATTTTTCTGCTGCATTGAAGATTCCCAAGAGCACACTGGCCTCCATAATTCATAAATGGAAGAAGATTGGTACAACCAGGACTCTTCCTATAGCTGGCCGCCTGGCCAAACTGAGCATTCGGGGGAGAAGGGCTTTGGTCAGAGAGATGACCAAGTCCCCTGATGGTCACTCTGATTGAGCTCCAGGAATTTGCAAACAATCACCTAAAGAACTCTCAGACTGTGAGAAACAAGATTCTCTGGTCTGATGAAACAAAATTTTAACTGTTTGGCCTCAATTCCAAGCGTCATGTCTGAAGGAAACCTGGCACCACTCATCACCTGCGCAATACCATCCCAACGGTGAAGCATGGTGGTGGTAGCATCTTGCTGTGGGGGTGTTTTTCAGCAGCAGGGACTGGGGCACTGCTCAGGGTAGAATGAAAGCTGTAATCACTGCCAAAGGTGCGTCAACTAAGTACCGAGTTAGGGGTCTGAATACTAATGTGATGTTTCAGTTTTTTCTTTTTAATAAATTTGCAAAGTTCTCAGAAATCTTTGTTTTGTCATTATGGGGGTATGGCGTATAGATTGATGTGAAAAAAAATTATTTAAAGCATTTTAGCATAAGGCTGCAAGATTACAAGATGTGAAGGGGTCGATTACAAAACGAAGGGGTCTGAATACTTTCTGAATGTATTGTATATAATCTTAAATGAAGAATAGATATAATATATAGAATACAAAACGAAATTTAAATATCTGTTCATTGCAGTTCAGGATATTTGTTCATAAAAATCTGTAGTGCACTAATATCTCCATTTGTGAGCAAACCTTCTCTCCACTTCTCGAGAGCAAACCAATGTGCGGAAGTGCTATCAGGTTGTGACAGTAATGTGTGTCCTCTCTGGGTCTAAATAAAAGCTTGAACCTAACACAGGCTTTAAAAGCTGAGTCACAAAGGCACCACTCTGACAGCTGGTGATTACAACGATGAGTTGTGGGGGCTGTAGTTACCTCAGGCAAACACTGAGCAAATGAATCATGATACAGGCAGCTACAATAGAGCTTTTCTTTTTTTTTTTTTTTTTAAAGTGTCTTTGTGGGAGACTTGTTTATTTAGTCATCTCACTAAAGTCCGTTTATTTACCGTAACAAGCCCTGTAATAAAGACAAACCACCATGTAAACCATTCAGCACATACGAGATGTGGTGAAAAGTAATTTGACATAGCACTTAAAGTAGTACTTCAGCGTTTTCTCACCTAATCACCATCCAGAGCATCTGAGTGATTACTGCATACAAGAAACAACATATTTATATGTTCTGAGAAAAGAACAGAAATCCTGTTTCCTTAAAACTCACCTACAATTGAGGCTTATACAGTGCTTTGCATAAGTATTCTTATTTTTTAAGAAAAATTATAGCTGCTATCCAGACTCTATTATCTTTGTGTGTGATGTGAGGACAAAACATCACAGCTCATAACCAAAAGCTGGCCAATGACTTGCTGCCTATTTGTTGAGGGTGCAAATACGAAGTGCTCTAAAAGGGGTTAAAGACTAACCCAGGATAAATAATGACAGGCTAAAGACAAACACGCTAACTAGCTCACCATACTTTATTACAGGGTGTCCCAGTAGTCTCCATAAATATGGGAAATTAACATTTTTTAGCAAAATTTTTCATACGTAGTGTATATTATATATATGTATTATTTTGAGAAGAACGTATCGAAATCATTCTCATAGCAAGGTTGCGATGGACATGCATAACACCAGATGTGGTAATACGAGTTTATCACGAGTGGGAGAGACTAAGTACTAAGACTCTGCTGCTGTTTAAGAAGAAACGGCAATCATGTAGAGGATGTTTTGTAAATAAAGTTACGTTTTTCTTAAAAAAAAAAAAAAAAAAAAAAAAAAAAAAAAGTGTTCATTTCCCCTATGCATGGAGACTATTGGGACACCCTGTATATTATGTTAGCTACCATTTTTACACTAGCGAGTTCGGATTCTAGACAACCAAAACATAGGACTGGGCAGCACACTACAGCATTCACTTGCCTGGTGGGCTAGCTAATAAATTTATCATTTGTCCGTGTCTGTAAATATCCACAATAATATGAACTTCAATTATAAGCGAGTTCTGTTCTTTTCTCGGTAGAGGAAACGTTGAAATTCTTGTACGGTGTCGTGTGAAAGTATACACACACTTGGTGTTTTTCCTGTTTTGTTGCATTACAACCTGGAATTAAAATTGATGTTTTGGGGGATTGTACCACTTGATTTACACAACATGCCTACCATTTTATTTATTTACAAAATATTTTTTATTGTGACAAACAATAATTAAGACCAAAAAAAAAGAACTCCAAACGTGTTTTCTTATATTTTTCTTTAAGCAATGACTTTTATCTGGCCACTCTTCCATAAAGCCCCACTCTCTGGAGTGTAGAGCTTAAAGTGGTCCTATGTACTGATACCATCGCTGCTGTGGATCTTTGCAGCTCCTCCAGTGTTATCTTGTAATCTCAGGTTTGTAGTGGTGCCATATTCTTTCAAATAATAATATAAATAATAATAATATACAATAATAATAATCAAATAATTAAGTTAATTGGTTGGACCAGATCTTATTTAGGGGTTTCATAGCAAAGGGGGTGAATACATACGTACTCTCAAAATTTTCAGTTTTTACATTTTTTTTTTTTTTTTTTTTAAACAAGGTATTTATTTTTTTATTCAACTCCAAAAATGAGGAGTATTTTGTTAGGTCCATTACATAAAACCCAAATAAAGAGCCATTTTAATTCTTGGTTGTAATGCAACAAAACAGGAAAAACACCAAGGGAGGGGGTGAATACTTTTGCAAGGCACTGTATATAGTATTTATTAAGTGCACGTATGCTATAACTACATTGAAAAATTGAGCATTCCTTTAAATCTGAATTTTTACTGATTTAATTATAAGTGAGAATGTGTTATAAATCCTGAATGAGAAGTTATTCCCTCTTTACAAGATGTTGTAGCAGTAAAATATTTTATTAAAATGATTTAGACTTATGCAAGCCGGAGTTTGTGCTATTAACTCGAGTAGGGCTGTAAGCCGTTATTTTCAATCTGTGTGCAGTCAAAACAACTCGAGCTGTAATTACTGGCAATAAATCTGTTATTAGTCTGTAATGTTGAGCTGTGTGCGGGTAGAGGAGATGACGAGACAGACTGCAGTTTAGATCTTAGCTTTCACCTGCTCCAGCTTAAAGATGTGCTGGTTGAAATAATGCTGAAGTCTCTCGTTGGCGAAGTTGATGCAAAACTGTTCAAAGCTGTTGTTCTCGTAGTCTTCGAAGCCAAAGATGTCGAGGACGCCAATGGATAAAATCTGAGAAGAAAGTGAGTAGGTCAGAGTGTTTAGCTTTTCCCTGAAATATCTGTGAGAGTAGATCTTATTGATGTATTGTCAACATTTTATTTGAGGTGGGGGAGGTGGGTTGGGTTAGACAACAGCCTGGGTACTCTGTGCCGGAATATATCCATTACATAATGCCTGCATCTATAATTTACAGACTGAACCAGCACTCTCCAGCAGAGAGAACCACAAAATGACACAGCAAATCTCCATCAGATGAATCCAGATCATAATCCATTAGAGCTGGAACATGCCTGACAGAGCTCCCAGTCATTCCTCTACATTCTCTCCCTCCATCATCGTAAATGAAATCTCTCACCTTGGCCGACTCCTCCAGCTCTCGGTTGTTGAGCAGAGCGTGATTGATTCTGAACACGATCCAGTCGAACAGAGCGCTGTACAGAGATTTAGCCATGGAGTCACGCACAGTTCCGGCCTGAAACACAACAGCAGACGTGAGGTTAAAAACCTGACAGCAAAAGTGTGTGTGATGATGTCTGCCTCATCCTGGGCTGGAGACACTGCAGTAAACAAAACTGTAGTAAAACATTCATACTAAGCACACATTCCCAAGGACTTTATCATTCGTCAGAAAACACACTGATGGAGGCTGCTGGTTTGCTGTAGGTCAAATTTAGATGAAATGTATTTTGGGATCTAACCTGATAGACCTGTGTTCACACTGACAGCGTCTCACTGAAAGATATCTGGTCCCACTTTACCTTAAAGGAAACCTTCTATCCTGAAGCACATTAAATATGTTTATAGTGAAATATTTGTGATGTGCTTAATGAGTCTGGTGCCAATGTCTCATTTGGTAATGTGTTTTCGTCTGTATTTCCGTGAGAAGTTAGCCACAGTGATCACAGGTGGATATTGTTATTGCTAGAGCACTTAACTTTCACCACGTGTATGTGTGCACGCACGGCAGCTACCCGAGTGGTAGTGTACGCATATTCGCTTACGTATCTATTTAATCTGGAGGATTATATGTGACGTCCAACACGATACACATCAGAGCCAAAACATCTCCGTCCATCTGGTTTCCAAGTCGAACTGAAATGTTTAGTGATTTCATGCACGGTAGCATTACACAGAACAATGAGCAGTGAGCATGATTGTTGTCATTGGTCTGTGTCTCAGATTGAAAACTTGGACCTTACATTTAAAAGTATTTAATAATTTAGAGGATCCAGAATACCAATCCTCAAAACAGACCTTTCAATAGGTTTAAGAGGTTTTTCAATTCAAAAATTCAATCACTAACTGTAACTTAGTATTCGATAACAGTCTGGAATTGTACGTAAGTATGCCATTTCAGGCATGATGTTACTTTGTTCAGTCAACTGTTGACACAGTGTCACATGGTGCCATACTGGCTCCACTATTTATGTTGGCATTGCACCACACGGACACGTTACGCTAATTTTTGAGGATGCGCATAAGCGATGTGCCAAATGATTGCAGGACACTCGCATATCTCAAACACAAGAGATAATGCTCAGGTATTGCTGTAAGTGCCAAAAAAACACCAAAAAACAGTGCAGTGACATTCACCATCATATTAATGAGAAATCCAACATTCAGTTAATGGAGACGTTGAAGCAAACACTGGACTCGAAGCTGCAGCTACACAACACAGTTGCGCTGAGTTACAGCAGAGACTTGACTCAGCAAGTTGCAATCTACAAGATGACGAGTACGATGGTGTTGACAGTGATATTAGCAGGAAAGTTGAAGCGTTGGAAGCTGATCTGTTTGCACAGTGTGTACAGAGGAGGAAGTGAAAGAGCTCTGCTGCACTGCTCTCTTTAAGTAGAGACGAAACAAAGACTAAATCTCACTGCACCACTATCAGCAGGTAGTTCAATAGCAAAAAACATTTAGAGTGACACGTCAATTAAAGAAACTTAAACTAAAAAAAGTCAACTCGCTTCAAAATAAATCTTGGGCACCATTCAAGATCACAAGTTAATTATAAAGATTAATATGTAAATTGTTCAGGGTGAAATTTTCCTTTAAGCACCTGTAATGACACTATAGTTACATAAAGTATACAGGCAGATATGCTGGAACTAGTGAGAATGTCCGGCTTGTGTATGTACAGTATCTTGACATTTTAAAGTCTAACCTTTATACAGTTCCATGTAGCATATTTTGTGGGGTAAGATGCTAAGCAAACAAAATCAGATGGATAATGACCAACCAAGAGACATTATCTACATAGTAACTAAAATCTAGTTTTAAAGTCCCACATCTCTAATTTGCTGATGTGTGAACTCAAAAGAGCATGTTGGCGCGCATGTGTGTGTGTGTGTGTGTGTGTGTGTGTGTGTGTGTGTGTGCGCATGTTGTCTGTCAATGTTCTGTTCTCAGAGTAATCAAAGGTGAGCCTTTCTGAAGAAGTGAACACAGCCTTAAAAATAAAGGCAGCCATATGACAGAGAAGGAGAAACATAATTAACACTCTTATTAATGCTGACTTTATTTTGTCTTGGAATTACTCTTAACTTTAACTAAACTGGTCATACTAATGAAGAGTGAAAAAAAGGAGATTGCACAAATATGTAGGTCACTGTGAAGAGGTTAATGTAAAGTAGGAATTGGGTGTGATCCATCATGTCTGTGCACTTCCCTGAGGCATGATTAACATCATTAGGCGCTTTAATGCTCTTCAACATGACACAGCTTCTACCAATCCAATCTGCTGTGAGCACACAGCCATGGCAGTCAGGGATCTGATTTGTGTAAACTACTTATTTCACACCGTCGACCCGTGCTCATTTCCCTGAAGATGAGTCAATGCAAAAACTGTGGCTTTAGTCAACGGTCACTACAGCAGCAACACTGAGGCCTGCTAAATCTGTCCATGTTCCAAAAAAAAAAACAAAAAAAAAAAACATAAGAACCAGATAAAACTCACAAAAGATTAACAGGGTCTATGAAAAACTGTCACTTTCAAATGAGCATTAAAAAAAATCTGTTTTGCTTATTTGCTTTAATGAATACGCAATTGGGGACGTTAGATGAAATTACATGCAAATGAATTCATTTAACACCTGCAACATGATTCACTGCAACCTAAAAGTCACTTCTGGCACAGCGATTGTGTGTGCAAATTAATACAACTGAAGGGCAGGGATTATATTTGGTTAAACCCATTCATGCTTATTATTTTACCATGGTAAACTTCAGCATATTAGATATTCACCACACATTAAAAACCTCTCATTCATTGGGTCTGACAGTGATTGAACAGTAACAAAGAAAGTAATTTTGTAAAGAATAAACATCTGTCATCTTTGTCAAATCTGAGAAGCAGACTTTGAACAGGAATTTGAAGAAGAGACCTGGAGTGTTTTCATCCATTTGGATAAAAACATTTCCTAAATATACGTCCGTTGGCACACAGGAACTTAAATTCAACTTCATTAATAGGATCTACCTTACACCAGTACAACTGCATCTATGTTTTAAATGTCACACAAGGGCATGTTTTTTCATTTTTGGAAAAAAGAGTTCATTCTATTATCCAAGAAATCTTTAACAGACAATTCGAATTTTGTCCTCAACTATATTCAGTTAATAGCCAACTGGATGATAATTTGTGATCTTCCCCTAGTTCGTATGTTTATTGTGCTACTTTTAATTTTTATCTATTTTACTTTTATGGTCATTTCCTCAGACTTCATCGATAAACCTATGGCTTTCCCAAACTGCCACCTTTTTCCCGCTTAAGAAATTAACTTACGACAGAGATAAAAAATCAGATGTATTTTAGCAAATATGGACTCCTCTTTGGGATTATATTAAGGAAATTGCTTTTGTCTCACCTCCCTTTAATCGACTTTATACTAGACAAGTAATTATCCATAAATGTGGCAAGAAACATTTAAAACCTCATTTAAGTATCGTTTGCATTTGACATCATTTACACATGCACTCTTGGTCAATCACCCACAACATGCCCACTTAGTGCATGCAAAATTTATTACAATATATTACACTGCACAAACAACTCTTATTAAATCAGGGATATTTCAGTTATTATTGCTTACTGTTAAACACAATCCCCAACCATGAGATACACTGCTATTAAGAGAAAGCTCTTATTAGAAGAGCTGGTTTAGGAGCTGAGGTAAAAAGAGGCCTGTGTCGATTACAGAGTGTTTAATAGCCCTGTCAGGTTCCTGATGGAAAGTGTGCATCAGGCGGGAAGTCAGCCATCTGTGATCCTGCGAGTGTGTGTGTGTGTGTGTGTGTGTGTGTGTGTGTGTGTGTGTGTGGGTCTACATCAGCTGGAATGTCACTAGGAGCTGTGCCTTTTGTTTATTTTTAAAAGCAGGATTATGAAAATGATTTGAATCTGTTCTAAGCTAATCTCAGTTCCGAAGCTAAAGCCAAATGCAACTTTGAGGTTATCCAAATCATTCTGCTGCAGAGTATCTTAAGAAATAAAGCACTTGGGCGTACAGTGTTGTAATAAAATAAATCAATGACAGAGTGGTGTGATGCAGCCTGATGCAAAGCACATTTACAGTTACCACTCTCAAGTTGATTATTTTCCTATAACAGCCCATCCTGAAGTGTTTTATTCCTTATATACCACAGCAATTTGCCAAAGATTATGATTCTTTTTTTAAATTTATCACATTATGCATTTATGGCAGTTTCTTGTTTCTTGCTAATCGATGGAGAGTCTCTCCATTTTTTTACCTTACAGCAAAGACTTAATCAACTGTTATTCCAAAAACCTCAGAAAAGGTAAGAAAATAAAAGAAGGCCCACAGGATAGGATTACACGGGACCAAAAAAAAAAAGCTTCTGTAAAGAACATCTCTACAACTCCATCCGTTAATTTATGTGGTTGATCACTACAATTTACAGCAAAACATCCGACTTGTGTACACAGAGATTGTATTTAAGTTTATTGCCATACTAGCTTCAATGGCTATTTCATTGCAAATACAGATATTAATCAAACATTCAATAAAATTAGCTTATATAAAAAAAAAAAAAAAAAAAAAAAAAAAAAAAAAAAAAAAAAAAAATTCTGTGCAGCAAGATAACTCTATAAAAGATTAAATTTACTTGTGATAAAAATTGTCAAAATTTTCCTGGGTCCATCTTACAAAACGGTGTGCGTACACTGAGAAGTCGACGTGGCTAAACAGTGGGAAGTTGGACCTTTTACACAATTTTACTCAATTCCATTCTTTGCTTATTATTCATTTGTATAGAAAGCTGTCCTTACATAAGCATTCCTTGATCTCTGTATACATTCGAAGCATTAGAGCTGCGTCACACCTCAAGGAGGTTATTGTTGCACATCACGCAGACATCTTCATAATTACGCACTTCTCTTTAAGTTCATACTGTCAGTCTCATCTAGTGTTTTTAACCAAGCAATGCATGGAGCTGATAAACAGGCTGTCAGATATCAGGAATAATTGCTGTTCTCTTGGAATAATAGTTTAAATAACTGTGCAGCTGTTACACTTTAAAACCATTTCAGCAGTTGTGTGTAAAAGTCACGGTCACAGAGTTTCATAATGAAATGGAGAGAAGGGAGAATTCCTAAATAAGGAATGAGATCTGTATTTGGCACACACTGCAACATCTGATTCTGATGCTAACAGACTGTGAATCTGAGCTTGGCTGTGCTACGGATGAAAAAAGAGCTGTAAAAACCGCCAAGTGTAGAATTTTCTATCACCGCTGAGGACAGATGAAGAATTCAGGAGTGTGAATAATTTTTTTTTTTTTTTTTAAAAAGTCTGCGCTTGTTTGGTCCTCACCTCGGCCAGTTTGTAGGGCACGATGAGTTTTTCTCCCACCGTCACTGTCTTCCGCGTCGTCAGGGCTTCGAATAACATCTCCTCTTTCACCTGGAATGCAGAGCATGAAGATTATCCCTGTGTAATTCAGTTAATTCACCATGAGAGTTTGTTTAGAACTCATAAATTCACTGCAGAACCTGTGAAAAAATCAAGATGCTGTATTTTTATTTGGATGTGTGGCAGAGAGTTTGCTTCCTAACAAACTAGGCAATAATTTCACTGTACACTGAGCCTGTTTATGTGACAATAAAGGTCTTCTTGTTGAAAGTAAAAATGTAAGTGACTGCTAGTGACATACAGTGCAGCTGAACAACTCAACATTCTGGTCGCTTTAAATGCTGAGCTACTGCTTTCATGAAAGAGGTCAGTATTGATCTATCAGTACACACAATAAGGGCTTGTACATCTTTTCAAAAGTAAAATCCAAGCACTTTAATAATCAGACTTTTTTCCCCAGCAGAACAACAGATCAACATTTTATCTCAATAACATTACAAGGCTTGGTGAAATGCTGCTAATGTTGCGCTGGCTAGCGGTTTGCAATTTGCATCTGAAGTCTTGTTCCTTTCTGCAGAACCGGCAGTAAACACCACGTCCTGTATCCTTCATTTTCGAGCCAATTCATGTTAAACTGGCAGCCAGCCATTAGGTAATATGAACAAGCGGGTAATTATCTTGAACCTGTAAACGCCTTTACACTCAGACACAAAGGTCAGCCTGTTGACCTCACACATGTAGTGAGACAGCGGACAAGAGAATTTCCTTCGACAATTTTACTAGCTATATTGAAATATATTCTACAGTGAGAAATAAGATGCACAAGCTGCTAGTTAGCACATTTTTGGAACTAAATTTTATGAACTCGTGTTTAATTATCACATCACCGGTCCCAAACGCACCCTTTTGTTGACTTCCAAAAGCACTATAACCTCCCTAAAGGCCCAAGAATTTGAATTTGAATGTCAGCGAGGTTATTTGAACCCAGTAGTGTTCTGAATTTCTGCTTCAACAGCTCCAAAAATGTGATCTGATTTCCATCTGTTACAAAACTACATAAAGGCAGTTTTAAAGAGTCCAGGTGTTTTCAGCCTTATCTTTACAGAGTGCATTTGTAGTGTACGGGCCAAAAAACTGACAAGAATTGACATGTTTCTGAACTGAGAAAGAACAGAAACAGTTTTACAGTGGAAGCTTAATAATAGGTGTTAAGTCAATAAATATGTGAACTGTACCATTTTCCAAGAAGTTTCAATAATTCTATAAAGAGGTTTGGATAAATTAAGCTCTAAATCCGTATTATTTTATAGTCTGCTTTGTGATTATGCGTTGCCCTGTTTTCAACTTGATGGAGGATGAAAACCACAAAACTACATGGAAAATGTAAGCAATTAATTTCTGCTTGCAGGGCCATTTCTGTCTTTGGGGGCCCTAAGTGACAACTTACCCAGGGCCCACCATCCACACCAATTATATTACTTAATATGTAAGAAAGAACAGAATTAATACATTATTTCTAACTTTGTCAGACCTAGCAGTATTGAGCTATCAATTTTTTTTTTAAAGCTAGATACTAGCTAGTAAATCAGCCACTAAGCTTTTCCACATCACTTATATCAACAAGTGTAAGCAAGACAGCAGACAAACTAAATCTGATATATTGGCATTAATTTCTTTCCGGTGTTTTAGGTCCGTTTCTTCTTTTTTGGTGTGCATTGTCTAGCACCAGATAGACATGCATATGTAATCTTCTTTAGAGTTTGTTACCAAATTTAGCTTGACAGATTTTCATCAAATGATAGTAAAGTCTGCTTTTTTTTCTGCTCATTTCGAATATCATGGGGCCCCCTGGTGGTCCGGAGGCCTTAATTTACTGCTTATGTCGCTTATAGCAAGAAACGGCCCTGTCTGTTTTCAATAATGCGCCAGGGCTTTGATTTATCATAATGAAAAACAAAGAGCTAGGTTAACATTCAGTATCTCCTCTTCAAAAAATGATCAAAGATTACTAGATTTTGATCTTATTAAGGAACTTTTCCTCCAATGGATATATCTGCAGTATTTGTGTTTAGGACAAAGATTTATACTTTCGGTAATGTTTAAAAGCTTTTCCAGACCATAATAATCTTGTTTTGGAAAAAAACAAAAAGATTCACAATATTGCCATGCAATGAATCTGGCCAGGTTCTTCAGTTAGAGTTGACCAGATCAATAATCTGATCAAGAACATAATACATTTGTGATTTATTGTGAATTCATTTACTTCCAGTTCTCATCCTTCACAGCTTTTTTCAGACACTCCTCCCATCACCATGATTCCTGAAAGCATTTCGAATAAAATTTTTTTCCACTATACTGCCAGTTCTCTTTGCAGAACAGACAATCCTCGCTGTCCACATCAACCCAGCCAACTCTCCCTTATTTCTCTGTTTTATTCCTTCCATACAAAATAGTGACAAATCACATCACATGATAACTATGTGTTTCTTTTCATGAGAAAGGGAGATTTTGGAGATCAGGCGTGCTGCTACGAGGATCTCTCCAGGTGAAAATTTAGTTTTTAATAGCGGGTGAGCAACGTCTGATTGCTCATGCAGTGTGCACACCCCTACGTTCCCTAACAACTGATCACGAGTGATTAAAGTCGTGTAGCGTGAATGCTTCAGCGATTCTGAAAGCTGTGCAGTGTGCACTCAGCTTATTGTGAATCATTGCAGAGTCTGACTCGAGAGCCAATAATTCTGGGAAGCCTGAAAGACAGTCAGCTTTGACTTCATCCTGAAATAAGCACGATTGAGTGTGTGTGTAATAGCTCTCCATTTCTGTGTCAGCTTTAATGAAACTTTAGAGCCAGCACAGCACTGACGGAGTGCGAGCGTGTGTTTCTATGGGCAGAAATGAGAAAGTGCAGTGATAAATGGCGTGTCCCACCAAGTCTCACCCTGGCTTCATTGGAAAATTTCACCTGGATACTGTAAAACTGCAAATATATGAATAAAACTGACTCTAGAAACACGTCTACATATACAATACACAAGCAAAGGTGGCCAGTCTTTATACCTCCAGCAGCTCTGAGACGATGGGCAGAACGTCGGGATTGCAGATATCGATGGAGTCATCCCGGTACGTCTTCTTCTTATATCGGATGTTGCCTAAATGAAGGATGGCTGACAGCAGAGAAAAGATTCTGCAAGGAAAAGAAAAAAAGAAAAGGAAAACCAGTTCAGGTAAAATCTGTACATGAATCAAAAATTGTTCAGGGTGGTTAATATAGCTAGTGCGATTGTAGGAAAGACTCAAAAACAGTTAAATGACATTTATACAGCTAAAGTTAAACAAAAAGCTTTAGTTATTATAGAGGATTCACTACTTCTGCACTGTCAGTTTCAGTTGTTGCCATCAAGGCGACGTTTTAGACAACCTCGGGCAAGTGAAAATGTCTATCAGATATCATTTGTGCCAACTGCAGTTAGAATTTTAAATGCTGAGACATGAATATTAATATGTATGCAGATATATGTACATGTGGGAACGTATATATGTGTATGCTAAAGTGAAATGTTGAGTCAGTTGTATTGTATGGTATTTTATTCTATCTTATCTTTTAGAGTTGTTGTGTAAGTGTCTTTTATTGTATTGGTCTTGTTATAATGTGTTGTGAAGTCAAAGACAAATTTCCATTTGTGGACAATAAAGGAAAGTAAGTAAGTAAGTAAGTAAGTAAGTAAGTAAATGTTGACAATTGTGAGTAGGAATGTGAGATGTGAGCAACTCACTGTTTTCGTGTGGCCGGCAGGAACCCCACCATCTCCATGGCCAGCTGCAGACGCTCAAAGTCATGCTTCAGATCCTCTCCTTCCACTGTGAAGCAGTCCTGCTGGTTTCAAGAAGCAACGAGAAACCGGCCATTAAACTCTTCACCACAATGTGCGGTCTCCCCGAAGGTGCAGTTATGCGTCGCACCTTCATTTCACTACACACTGCTGCATTCCGGCTCAAGCATGCACAACGTGTACGCTGCGTTCGCGTGTCCAGCAGGGCCTCCCACGCCAACACGCAAAGTGTTTCCATCCAAATGTTTTTACAAATGTCTGGCGCTTTAGATTTGCTGTAAAGTCCACAAGTGTGAATGTTTCCATCCACTATGGTTTCCAGAATATTATTAAGAGATGAAATGAAATGATGTCACACAATCTTGGAGAGACTGGAATACGCTTCTGTATCATTTATTCAATTTTCATTCCTTTTTCAAATTTACCCTAATCCTAATACCAAAAATCAAGTCTCTGCGTTTAGCCAGGCTCTCTATGAACATGGGAGGTGCAGGCAGCATCGCTAATACTGAGTTTAAAAATCACTGCTACTTTTTAAAGTTTGAAATTAGTTAATCAGAATATCACTAATGAACTAGTTTCATTTTGTTTCCATACACGATCTATATTTAGAATCCCTTGTGTTAAGTAAAAAAAAAAAGAAAAGAAAATCTTTGTAATGTACATGCATATATGAATAAATGCTGCCTTCCTGTCTTCACATCAGTTAAAATGAGAACTATTCATAATTAGGAGGAGAGATTCTAACAACTGTGGCTGTCGCTTTAATGTAGTTAAGCTATATTTAATATCTAGCTTGATCTAAATACAATAAACAAAAAAGAAATTGAAGAATATTCATTTGTTATCTTTGTTTTTGCCTCATCTTTATTTTTCAAGAAGCAAGAAATCACCATCTTCCTAAAAACAGATATAAACCTCAGATTAAGAATATGAGCTATAGAATATGAGCTATAACATTTTATTATATTATTTTATTGCATGCATACTATTATTAACAGTCTTAAAATTACTGTTATCATCATATATCTTTACTCACTGCTATTACCAGATTTTTCAGTTTAATTTACTATTCTAGTATTTATTAATTTTATTTATTATATACACACACAACATAATTGTACCTCTGTATTTATTTTGTATTTTTCTATTTTACCTTTTTATGTTTCTTCTGTATTTACTTATTTACTTATTTTATGCAACCTGTTTTTTTTCCCCCATTTACCTTTACTTATTCTTATTTAACTGACTTTTTTTTTCCCACTTGGAGCACTGCAAGTTAAGGATTTTACTCACGTTATACTTTTTCATCAGCTAATATTGGATAAATACACTCTAAGAAGAAGTAAAGACTACTTCTCCAGATTATAAATGGTTCACACAGCACATTGCGAGAGCAATCATTTTTATGCAAGATTACTTGTGTGTGCACAAACTTCTGTTCATGAGAATTTAGGTTAAACGCATCCATTAAATTTAGAGTTAGGTTAAATGCATCGTTTTGGTAGTTGGAAGCCATTTCTAATGCATACTAATACAATTTTTGGCAGGGAACATATTACTCAATAAAGAAAAAGGATACTGGTGACTGTAATGGCATCCCGCTCAGTCAGGAGATAAAAACAGATGGATGGAAACTCCACTACTGATATAAACCACCCAGTGATGAACAGTAATAATCACACGTGTGAATGCGAAGCTGCTTGACGTCTTTCTCGGCACTTACACGGAGTTAAGCCGAGTGACTCGAAACACCAGGTCATTATGAAATTTGGTTAAACCAGGCATTTTCCGGGTTGGAAATAAGGGGCCTGGTGAATAGTAGCATACGTATGTTCTGCCCATGCAGTGGAAAATTTAGAGTGCTTTAGCGGGAAATCTGGCACATGTGCAAAGGCAATAAGGGTAGCAGCAATTTATTATTTAATACACTGAATGAAATGAAGCTGAGCAGCGGCATGATACATGCTGGGCCTACAGCAAAGGAGCAGGTAATCTAAATAAGAAAAGAGTATAAATTCAGGGCCATTTAGAAGTAGCACATGTTTAACAGCGTTTGAAATGTAATGGCTCTGAGCCCAGACATAGCAGAAATTCAAGTTCGTAGGAGTCACTTAATGGAGATTGGTGCTGTCTTTTAAACTTGTTAGGCTTGGATTAATCATAAAGATACACCTCATTTTGGATGTCTGTTAGTGCTCCCTTTCCTCCCGGTCTTGATAGTAAACGGTGTGGGAGGTATTGAGACTCAGAGGGAGAGAGTGTGCATGAGGAAAACTGTCACTGACAGCAGAATTCTTGAGCTGGCATTGCGAGAATCTACCTGCTCATGAAAACACAAGCGCATTTACACAACGTCCGCCCTGTAATGAGACAGCGTCTCCTTCATCTCCCACCTCGGCCATTGATCCACAAATTACGGCATACCAGAGCAATGGAAATGCAAATAGCTCTGAAACATAATCAGTGCCACGCTTAGACCAGGACCCTGCCTGTTAGCGTTCATGTTTCCTGTGTAGGAACTGTAGAAGGGGCAATTTCTCATCTTAACTGTCACCAGGCTTTCCAAGCACAACAAACTCATGGATACAGGAAGGTGTTTTAGGGTTTAAGCTCGAAGTGGCATGACAGCTATTACAGAATTGCTTGCATTCAGAGGATTAATATTTTGGCACGGAGCTGAAATTCACCAGGGTCCTTATTTCCACTGATATTCCACATTCCATACTCGCTGAAGGACACGCAGCGAGCTTTCGCAAGACTGTAAATGAAACTTGGAGAGGTAGGAGGGTGATGGAATCACTTACCTTTTGGTCAAAATTTGATTAAAATAAGCATATTGTGTTTGCATTCACAAGTGTGGAATTACTGCATGACTAAAAACAGGCAAACTCGCACCAACACAAAGCTTTTTGGTCACTGATTTTCTGCATGAGAACTTAACAGAATAAGCTCCAGACCCTGTGGTCTCATTATTACAGAAAGCTTTCATGCAGTTCACAGTTTAACCCTTAATGCACAAGATACTCATTCTGAGGTCAGAGGTCAAGTTCACAGGAGCAGCTCAACTCTATCAGGATGGTTCAGAGGGCTGGCAAAGTGGCTACTGTGAGGCTAAGTCAACAAGTGGAGCTGGCTAAAAACCACTCCCAATGCAAATAAGAGTGTGTTTGCACTCTTACTTATCAACCCCTTGTTCAATCTTGTCAGTGTTTGCAACCAGATAGCCTAAGAACTGACCCAGAGTGAACACACTACAAATATTCAGGTGAGAGGTTTACACACTAGGTGTACTGTGTATACTTGTTTTGGGCTCTGCATGTGTCCAGTTTAAGAGGATCTACAAAACACAGTGACCAAAAAGAAACAGCTATTTAAAAAAAAAAAAAAAAAAAAAAAAAAAAAAAAAAAAAAAAAAAAAAAAAAGAGAGAGACACCCAAATCACATCCCAGTCAAACACACACACACACACACACACACACACACACAGCATGAGGGCGGTCTCTTGTGTAAAGTGAGAGCTATGGAAAAAGAGGGTGAGGAAGCCAGCGATCCGCATCCCTACAGCACCAACACACACGCTGTTTAACACACAAATACTGACCAGTTCGCTCTCATAGTAATTTTCCCAGTGCAGTTTCTGTGGTTTCTTTGTCATCTGGAAGTAAGGTACATGAGGTTAGGCAACATTCAGAGATTCCACACTCTCTACATGCGGTATTAGTGAGGCATAAAGGCACATTTAACTTAGTTGCATGCACGACACAGGATTATACAAATAACTACATCTGTTAAGAAGCTGAGTCATCTATAGCAATCATTCATTTTAATGAGGAGTAGACACATACACACGCACACACACAAGAATATGCAGGAGTGGAAAAAGAAGAGGAAGAATGTTAAAAGCACCAATGCATCAATACCATTTTTTTCCAGACCAAGCACGAGTACAAGTATGAGTTTTCTGGTACTCATTGATGGCGATACCGAAATAAGTAACCTACTTACTAATCAGTCAGGGACGTCACTGAACATTAAATTTAGCTCTGTTTCCCGGGTTTAAACAGTGCATGTTAGGCACACATGCAGTTTCATACACTTACACTACTAAGCTAGTTGATTTTAATCATTAGCTAGCTACGACAGTGACCTTGGATGGAGCAGAGTTGTACTGGAGAAGAGCTGATCACTGTAACTGTGTGTCGTCTGTTCATTAGCACGTATAGTATAGAAGTATCACGTGGTCTCCGAGCATGTTTACAAGCATGAGGAAATGAACACGGTGCCAGAATGATACCCAATACCAATAGTCAAAATCCTAATCAAAATGGAGGTAGCAGGTCAAAATTATATTATATTATATTATATATTATATTCTGTATGAAATGTTACGAAGTTTGGTTGGCAAACCAAATGTAATGTTTCTTATAACTTCCTTCACATGTAATCAAACCAAATCCAAGCGCATCACTCAGTTTGTTTGAATTCCTATATTCTGATCGCAAAATCTGCTTCTTTTTATTTATTAAAATATCTGAGATAATTAAGTTATTTAATGAAGTGAATCTTGTTGCACTTGTACAATAAATTCATACAGTTCATATCCGTACTGCGATTGAAATTAGTAGACAATCCTTCTGCAAAATGATGATTGTTTGGTATCTTTACAAATTGAGAATACAAATATAGATTTGAGTCAATGTTTTAAATATTGCTAATAAATAAAGTTCAGATCGATTAATAGCCAGGGAAACGTAAATCATTTGCATCATCATCTCTGATATTTGTAAAGAGTACTTGAAAAATGTAATGAGTAAAAAGTTGGAAATGTATTGAAATAAGGGCACAAATATTTATTTACACTCAGGTAAAGTATAAATCTGCTACAATGTCAAGTACACTAACAGTACAATTGGAGAAGTATTTAAGAAACGTATGTCTATGTTTTTCCCCACTTGTTGCTTAAATTCCACAGGGATGCATTCAGATAATACATTCTGATGTTCTTTATGCTATGAACTTGTGTGTTGGACAGATGTCACACACTTGTCACTTACATACCTAGTGTGAATTCTCTGTAAAGTTCAGACTGAGTTCAGTGAAGTGGCTTAACAAATAACTCTCAGATGTTTTTAAAAACTGAGATACCTATCCTTTAAATAAACAGAAACTGACACAACTCGTCCAGGTTGGAGTGAGTGCGTGGAATTCTAGGCATAATTCATAAAATTCTCAACATTTCTGCCTGTTCCTGGGAGTGTCATTTTATCTGAAAGTTGAGAAAGAGTGGAACTGTGACAGCACTCAGGAAAAATGTCTGGAATTCGCCACTAACACTCACTGGCTACTTTGAGGACAGCTGGTAATCTCTGACATAAATCTTTTGTGATTTTCCACATATAACCTCGAGAGCAAAAACATATTTACAGGAGCAGTATGAAAGCCAACATTCTGTCTGAATGGGAATGAAAAGCAGAGAAACGGGTGAGTGGGGCATGAAAAGATGGCCTGTTAGTGGAGTTCACACCCAAGCTTTTGGGGCTGCCAAGTGACAATCACATGGTTGTGTAAGACGTGTGTGTGTGTGTGTGTGTGTGTGTGTGTTAGTAGGTTTCTGAGTACATGTTCAGTGTATAAACTAAAGTTTGTCACTGCACTAACAAGAGAAAGCATATTTTGAATACTTTTTATTAACTATTTGTCATTCTAATCTTGTTTTAAACTGCATCATAAATGAATTTAAAGCAGCCACCCTTTACAAATTTTATAGTTTGCCAGTCCCCACCCTTCAGCCAGCTCTCTGATATCACACAACAACTACTAAACAGGGTGTTTGAGGCGACTGCATCTTTCCAATGCTCAAGCGACAGGGCAGCTGAACACTCAGAGGAAAGCTTTATCTGCCCTTTTCCACCTACATGAGCTCACAGATGCACGCGATTGGCTAGTGTCACTGTGATTGACAGAGGAGAGAGAGTAGCACCATCCCTCCCACCCAGACCATGACTAGTTTTGTTCTTTCAGACTCCCGGCTGTAGCAATCCTAATGATTCCACTCAACAGCCTATTATTATGCAGTAATAAATCACTAGCTCATTTGATGGATTTGATACAGAAACTGTGTTTAGTTAGACACATGCAGTGCATAGTTAAAAAGCTGAGGAAATGTAGATGAGGAAATCAAATTTATAGCCTCAAATTATATTAACTTGTCTTTGGCTTAAACATTAGTTACTGAGTTTGGCCTGTTAGGCAGTTTGCTATACATACACTGATATTTACACTACATGGCCAAAAGTATGTGGACACTTGACCATCACACCTTTATGTGGTTCTTCCCCAAACTGTTGCCATTTGCCATCATTTTCCTTCACTGGAACTAAGGGACCCACGCCCTGGTGGGCATTGTTATGCTTGAACAGTCAAATATATCTAGTATTTCCTATTATAAGATTATCATAAACCTATTTCTGGACTTAGGTTTATAAGAAATAAGTTTAATAGTCTGTTATTTAGTTTATTGTAATCTCGTAATATAAAATTCTAGACATATTTGACAATATGATAGAGTCACTGGCGTCTTATGTTAATCATTTTCAGAGGAACTGTCATAAGGGCATACTTAACGCTGTTAATAAAAGATCAGTTGTGGGTAAATCATACCTTAAATGATTAAATAATTGCGTGCGCCATCATTGATCCTACTGCTGGCTGGCATCCACCTGAAATGCCTGAGAGTGTCAGGCTTATCAGTTTAACTGTATAGATGATGCAGTTTTTTATTCAGCATATTTCCTCATTCTCCATTGAAATTAATTCCTGGTTACGCCACTGCTCTTAACTAAGATACAGCGTCGACCCTAAGGATTACAACAGGGTTTTTATTTATTTATTTATTTATTTTTGAGTGTTGCAGTGTTCTATCATCCTTGTTGAACAGACTTGGCCCTGTTGGCCTTGGATTTCTGTAAAGCTGCTCTGTGACAACATCTATTGTTAAAAATCACTATGTAAATAAAACTCAATGATGAACTGAATATTGTACAATAAGGTGCTGATTTTGATGGATTGTGGATTTATTGTCTGGGAAGCTTATTTTAACAGTTTGTTTGATTTTTTTTTTTTTTTTTTTTTTTTTTTTTAAAAAGTGTTATATGTTACATACTTGGTCTGAATGCTATTTATGGTAGCTATTGTGCTGTGTTCTTGGCCAGGGTTCACTTGTAATACTGAGCAACCTGGTTAAATAAATCAATTTATTTAGATGGTAATAAAAACTCGGCTTCCTTTATAGACTGTTCAAAAGGTCATTCAATAATGGAGTGGGAAGTTACGCCTCCTTTTCAAAAAGCCTTGGCATTGTCTCGTATGTTGCATCGTGATCTCGGCGGAATGATATTTCCACCCAGTGTGGAGGTGTATATGGATAGAAAGAGAGAAAAGGAAGACATGACAGGAGTGTGGCCAAGAAAACGAACTGCCAGATGCACAAATTATGTAGCAAATTATGAGCTATACACATACATACGCACTGTTTAAAGCACACAGTAGTATAAGTAAACATGGGACACATGGGACACAGCAACAACACACACCACATGCAAGGAAGAGAGAAAGTGGTGTGTTAGGGAAATGACAGCATGGGTTACGAGCTGCTTTTCTGTGAGAGATTAGCTTTTCTATGTGAGGCTACACCAGGAACAATGGAACGAGTTTCCTCTGCACATGGTTTTCCCTTCCATCCGGTTTGGGCCTCGGTGAGCAGTACACTGATGCATGCACAAACACACACACACACACACACACCACACAGAGTTGTTCACACTTCAGAGATAATCAGATGTTCAGGGCTTCGGTGAGAGTGTGGTTACCTGACTGAGGTAATGGTATTCTTCAGGCTTGAGGAGGTGGAACGCCGTCCTCTCCTCCTCGCTCGCGCCTGCCAGCAGGTAGTAAAACACATGGTAGTTCCTGTAAGGAAAAAACGCAGCTGGAGTCAGGAGCAACAAACGCAACACTTTTTCCACTGGTACAGACATACAGCAGTGATGGAGAGAGAGAAAGAGAGGGTGCGTCACGTCCCCCAGCAGAGGGTCAGTGAGCAGGGCATGCTGCTGGAGGTCAAGGGTCACAGAGCAGCTGGAGCTGGAGGGAGCCCCTCGCTAAGCAGTGGGAGAGTGTGGTCAGCAATCTGTCTCAATAAGCGACCACGACAAAATTAATGCATATTCAAACACACACAGACACACACACGCACAATCTTTCTCACACCTAGTGTGCATCCATGCATTAGTGTCGACCCCCACACACCCACACACACCCACACACACCCACACACCCACACACACACACACATACACACACATACACACACACACACACACATACACACACATACACACACACACACACACATACACACACATACACACACACACACACACACACATACACACACATACACACACATACACACACATACACACACATACACACACATACACACACATACACACACGCCTTATTGACCAGTAAACTGAAAAACAAGCCATATGGAACAAAAAAAACTACAGAAAATATACTACACATGAAAAAAGTCCACGAGGAGTTTGTGAAAAAGTTTTCTGTCACAGGAAAGTCTTCAGTACAGAGGAATTTGCACTTTCCAGTTTCTCGGTAACACGACAAGATTTCTTTTTTGGTCTTGTTAACATTAAAAGATGAAAAAACGAGGCTTGTGAGCATTTATAGCTGGTATAACGTAAGTGATAACAAGGACTAATGTCTCGTGGCTGTTCCACACCATTAGATGTAACCATAAACATTTAAAATGTACGGCGTGTCATTAATTAACAAACAGCACTCGCTGGAAATTGATGAACTGAAAGAACCACAAAAAAAAAAAAAAAAAAAAGTTCGGATGTTTTTTTTTTTTTTTTTAAGTTATATTAGCTGTGTATAGCCGTGTGCTATTTCTGATCACTGAGGTCTCTTCTTGTGTCATATCACATCTGATACAAAACCAAATGACTGCCTTCATTGGTGGAGCTGAAACCCCACACCGTCAGGAAATGATGGTCTGGTGCTCAGAAACCGCTGTTTCCTTCACATGCCTTCAATGTTAAAACCAGAGAGATTAGATTTTCCAATCACTGTGGGCTGCTTGGAGGGCGAGTTCTGTACGTGTGACTGGGAGGCTGTTGTACGTGGCTTAGGCAGTGCAGCCTGTGTGGCGCAATCGTTCCCACATGTGACCTTTTCAACACAAAAGTGGATTTATTCACACTGCTGCCACTGTGTCAGAGCTGAAGCCAAACACCGGATTTATTTTGTGTGACAAAGGCTAATCAACAGCGACTCAACAAGCATTGTGGTCACACACTATCACACACGGAAGACATCAAATAAATAAATAAATAAATAAATAATATTTAAAGAAAAGAAAAAAAAAAAGGTTCCTACCTTTCGTTGTGCTCCTGATAGACAAGCCGAGACTTCTCTAGCAGGTACTTTTCCACATAGGCGCTGGAATAGAGGTGATAAAAATAACTTAAAAATAATAAAGGTGACTAAATCTTTACGTCCAATTTTAAAATAGTTTTAAGAAACAATTGTTAGTTAAAAATGATTAAACACCTGCAGTTAGTTTTTTTTTTTTTTTTACAGTTTATAACTGTCGAATTCTCAAATCTGATTGGTCAAATCAGAATGCGCTTGTTCTAATATGTTATGGTTTCTATGATAAGAGCCCACATACAGGAGCTTGAGACATCTGACATTTTAAATTTATGGAAGGAGTCTCCAATGTCAGACCTTTGCAACAGTCATGACAGAATGACAGACTTTGCACTTGTGAGTGTGTGTGTGTGTGTGTGTAAAATATATATATATATATATATATATATATATATATATATATATATATATATATATATATATATACACACACACATATACATATACATATATATATACATATACACACACACACACACACACATATATACAGTTGAGGTCAAAAGTTTACATCCCCCTTTCATAATCTGCAAAATGTTTATTATATTACCAAAATTAGAGGAATCATACAAAATGCATGTTATTGTTTATTTAGTGCAGACCTGAATAAGATATTTCACATAAAAGATGTTTACATATAGTCCACAAGAGAAAATAATAGTTGAATTTATAAAAATGACCCCGTTCAAAAGTTTACATCCCCTTGATTCTTAATACTGCGTTGTTACCTGAATGATCCACAGCTGTGTTTTTTTGTTTAGTGATAGTTGTTCCTGAGTCCCTTGTTTGTCCTGAACAGTTAAGCTGCCTGCTGTTCTTCAGAAAAATCCTTCAGGTCCCACAAATTCTTTGGTTTTCCAGCATTTTTGTGTATTTGAACCCTTTCCAACAATGACTGTATGATTTTGAGATCCATCTTTTCACACTGAGGACAACTGAGGGACTCGTATGCAACTATTACAGAAGGTTCAAACGCTCACTGATACTCCAGAAGGAAAAAACATGCATTAAGGGGGGGTGAAAACTTTTTGAATTTGAAGATCAGGGTAAATATAACTTCTTTTGTCTTCTGGGAAACATGTAACTATCTTCTGTAGCCTCTGAAGGGCAGTACTAAATGAAAAAATATGATATTTAGGCAAAATACAAAAAATGTACACATCTCCATTCTGTTCAAAAGTTTTCACCCCCCACCTCTTAATACATGGTTTTTCCTTCTGGAGTATCAGTGAGCGTTTGAACCTTCTGTAATAGTTGCATACAAGTCCCTCAGTTGTCCTCAGTGTGAAAAGATGGATCTCAAAATCATATAGTCATTGTTGGAAAGGGTTCAAATACACAAAAAATGCTGGAAAACCAAAGAATTTGTGGGACCTGAAGGATTTTTCTGAAAAACAGCAGGCAGCTTAACTGTTCAGGACAAACAAAGGACTCTTGAACAACTATCACTAAACAAAAAAACACAGCTGTGGATCATTCAGGTAACAACACAGTATTAAGAATCAAGGGGATGTAAACTTTTGAATGGGGTCATTTTTATAAATTCAACTATTATTTTCTCTTGTGGACTATATGTAAACATCTTTTATGTGAAATATCTTATTCAGGTCTGCACTAAATAAACAATAACATGCATTTTGTATGATCCCTCTTCTTTTGGTAAAATAATAAACATTTTGCAGATTATGAATGGGGATTGTAAACTTTTGACCTCAACTGTATGTATATATATATATATATATATATATATATATATATATATATATATATATATATATATATATATATATATATATATGTATGTGTGTGTGTGTGTGTGTGTGTGTGTGTGTGTGTGTGTGTGTGTGTGTGTACATACACACACACACACACACAGAATCACCATATATAAATACTATAAAGAGCAGTAAACAGTAATAAATGAAACAAAATTGATACTTGGTGTGATGACCCTTTACTTAAAAAAATAAATAAATAAATAGTAGTCTCAGGTACAATTAGTGCAGTTTTATGAGGAAATCAGCTGTAAGTTTTACTGAGCGTCTTGCAGAAACAGCCACAGTTCTTCGGGAGACTTTGTCACACTTGCTTCTTCTTTTTGCAGCGAAACTCAGCAGCCTTTATTATGTTTTGGTCTGAAAAATGGTCTCTTGCATAATATGCTGCTTTCTTTACTAAAAAACAAACTTTTTTCTGCAACATTTAATTTTGTGCTGGAAAACTAATGCTTGGAAATCTAACATGTTTTTGTACTGACTCCATAATGTAGATGTTATAAAATAAAAATCATAAACAAAGGTTGTACTAAAAAAATAGACTTTTGCACAGTACTGTATGTTATTTTGTGGTTGTAATGTCATTGTTGTAAATACATTTACATTTACATGGAGCTACTGACGTCAGGTGGAAACACAGCTACACACTCTGCTCTTCCTGTCTATTGGGAGGCGAATCAAAGGATCCAGACATCAAAAGCAGTTGCTGATGTCTTTTTTTATCTCAGCATAATTCAGCACAAAAACAACTGCTGCTGGTGTATGAACTCTGATTAGGATGCGGTTTTATCTGGGCTGCAGGCTAATGCGTGCGCTAGCTGGATACTCCCTTTGCTAATGTATCAATAATGGTAGCATAGGGATGTTTTGTGTCTACAGATGTGTAAAACTTTCATAGTTTTAATGTCGTTTTAACAGAAGTTTTTCGACATGATGTGAAGAGCTCAGCCAATCAGAGCAGACGTGATTTACACACTTCAGCCTCAAAGTGCTTCAAATTTCTTCTTAGAGTATTTCCGTAAAAAAACCAACAACAACAGGAAGTCAGAGTGACATCGTGTTGAAGTGCTTGACTGACTGACACAACAGCCACATTTAACAGCCAAATCTAACCAAAGCTTTGCGAACTATCTGAATACAAAGAGGCGAAGAGTTTATCAACAGCTTTTTTTTCCCAACTGGGGAGGATTTCTCATCGCTGCCTTCACCCACACTTGTCCACTTTTTAACGATATCCTAGATGACAACGAGACGTCGTGTGTTTCTGAAGTTACCGCTGGCGTTTGAGCTGAGGTCAAGCGTCAGCAGTGTCGGTGACCGAGAGCCACAGGGTCATCACCAGGAGGTATCTGATGCGTGAGTGATAGGCTTATAGCTAAATAAGTATAATTTGGATATATTTTTCATCTACATTGTTACATAGTGTATGGCAAGACCTGCCACGGGGGGCAGGATGTATATGGTTCTCGAGAGCATTTAATTGGACAATCATTATTTTCCCGCCACAGATATATTACAGTATTAATGTTCACTGAAGCACAGGTACAAAAAGCTCTCAAACACCCATTTCGATTTCAGGAGCACATAAAGACATAGACAAATGACATAGGAGCACAAAAATTGCATATCTAATTAAAAATGAGTCATTGAGGCTGGAAAATGGTCATAAAACGAATCTTCAGGGAAAAAATATGAACAACATGGGCCATGTAAAACCTTTACAGTGCAGATTAGATCATTCTGACCAGAGAGTAACAAGGTGAAACAGTGTTTTTATAAATATGAAACAAGGGTCACTCTCCTCCTATTTCTTATTTACACTGTCACCTGTGCCTGTGCCTATCAGGAGAAAACCTGAGCGTTAGAATCGGCTTTGTGTGTCTATACCTGTTAATATTCTTGACACGACTAATAAATGCGCAGGGTATTTTATTCGAATATTCTTCTATAAAATGAAAATCCTAGATCAGTGCGACAGACCACATTGGATGCTGTTCAACAGCAGCACAAAAGTGCTCTCTTACCCTCTGACAGTGCCGCTCTCTTGATAGTTGACTTGGATGAACTTGCCGAAGCGGCTCGAGTTGTTATTGTGGGCCGTCTTCGCGTTGCCAAAGGCCTGGGAAGAGAAGAACAGGAGGCGATTGTTGTAAATGGAGCAGCGACTTCAATTTGCAAGAATAACGACATACAATAACAACAACCGCATGTACAGAAAACGGGGCCAAATGCTGGGCAAACAATAACAGTTTGAAGAGACAAGGACACTGCATTTCCTGTGTGTGGCTAAAAATAATACATCCAGTATAATATATGGAAGGGAGACGAGCAAAAATGTCATCAGCTTCAGCTAAAACCATTTGTTCTTACTGGAAGATAACGAGCAGTACTTTCTTCACTGCAGTAACAGACTTCTGTCTTCTTGTCTTCTGTGGAGCATCAGTTCGGCTATTTTTTTTAAAACTGAACTCTTGTGAGTGCAAGCTCATGTTTTTTCTGGCCTGTTGTTGGAAATTTAAGGTATTTTTTGCATCTTGGCCCTTACAGGTATACGCCACATCACACACTTGTTTGTTTTCGCTCGAATAAAAGACAGATAGTCATATGAAGGACACTCATCTGAAATGGCTTAGACTGTGGACAACTTGAGTTTAGAACCAAAGCGTTATATAACTTTGTGTAATATTTTCACCTTGCATTAACAAGCGGTCCGTTTTCTGAAATGAATGCACCCTTATACCTTGTATTTACACTATATGACCAAAGGTTGGTGGACACTTCATCACACCCGTATGTGGTTCTTCCCCAAACTGTTGCCATAAAGTTGGAAGCAGACAATTGTATAGAAAGTCTCTGTATGCTGTAACATTACAATTTCCCTCCACTGGAGCTAAGAGGCTCAAACCTGTTCCAGCATGACAATGCGCCTGTGCACAAAGTGAGGTCCATGAAGACATGGTTTACCAAGTTTGGGCTGGAAGAACTCGAATGTCCTGCACAGAGCCCTGACCCCAACCCCACTGAACACATTAAGGATGAACAAAATGTTTGCACAAAATGTTCTGAAAATCAGTCAGGCAGTACAGTAAAAAAAGTTACCTGCTGTATATTCAAACATGAAAATTCTACAGGCAGAGAGAAATCAAAAACAGGATTTTACCATAGAAACACCTCCATGCGAACAACATAAATCGTAAACAACACGTTCTGCTCTGCGCTTTTGTCAGACAGCAGACCACAGACCACTGCTATAGTAACGCTACAGCTTTACAGAGTTTTATATTTTATTTTATTTTATGATGTTTACAAGCACTGGTCAAACGTTTCTAGGGGAATTTCAGCCTGAAATCCATTTAATTTAAAAAAAAAAAAAAAAAAACACCTGTGGTCAAATGCCATCTGATGATGACTGGACCACCGAAATATAATCTGCGACTCCACCACGCCTTCCTCTTTAGCCTGTTTGCATTGTACAGCTGCCTGGAATGGGAAGCAGTCCTTCGGTGTATAAACTCCACAGTTATTTGTAGCTGCACCACAAGTAAACAAATTCCTCCGTGGGTCGCTTTGGGCTGCCTCTGTCCGTCTGGAGAATGGCCGGTCCACTCCCTTCCCTCCCACCAACCAGGCGATCATACACTCGCTGATGCAATGGATCGCACACAAGGGATTTCCACCACCCAGTTCTGGTTCCAGATCCAGGGTTTTGTGGCTTGCCAACGCAGACACGCTCTCTCTCTCTCCACACACAGTGTGACACATCTGAAAAAAAGTGGAGTTAAGTCATCTCCTCCAGCAGAGGAGAGATGTCCAGAAAAGGTTACGTCAAACACAGAGATTATAGTACAGATGGCTGCCGGATTTAGCCTGACAAACTAAATATATAGCTCTCTCTTTGGAAAGGACTGAAGAAGCCAAACATAAAGTGGATGTTGCACAGCTCTGTGCGTGTGTGACATATTAATAGAGGCTTGAAGACTTTGTCATGCTGGACACAGCTTGGCAAACACCTTCAGGGGGAAATGGGTCACACGGACGGCCAATTCAGCAATTAAGATGTCAACCTCAGTGTGTTTAAGCAGGCAGAAGACAGTGATGTGCTTTCTGTCTGTTAATGTCCTGATTGAAAATGCAGAGCGGTTTGGGGCTTAAAAAGAAATGATCACTGGATCATTCAAGGTGCTTTTTGGTTCAACAGTAATCAATTTTCTTGTGGCAGCCATTGAAATATTGTCTGCACATCCACCTGGAGTATGTAAACTCATCCTAGGCTGGAACAGACACTTTTTTTATTATTATTATTACAGGGACCTACACATGCAGACAGCTTTGGCTTGGCTGGCTTCATATCTGTGTTCGTAAATCTAAATCACATCACATCACAGTGCTAGAGCAGCTGCAGTTTTTGTCCAGAGTAAAAGGTTTGAAGAAGGCGGCGAAGCAGTGAGTCCATCAGTTCTGCAAGTACAATGTGACAGGGTGGGCCTGGGCAGGGGCCGGCACACGTGAAATGATTAAATGCAGAAATATGACGGTCATAAGTCTTCTAATCGCTGAACATGAGGGAATGTTTAGTAGAGTAAAAGCAGAAGGCCTTTTCATGGCAAGGAGAGCAGAGAACTGGCCATCACTCCCACGGGCCCAATAATCTGCAACAGCTCACCAGAGGTACAAAAAACAGCCCTGTGCTGACCGCATAATCATCGTCACGTGTGATGAGTGTGTCACTGAAATCCCCACACAAAGTGTCCTGATCTGGCCTCGTTGTCCTGGCGTCGTTTTGGGAACATGGCTGAAAGTTAATTATCAGCGTCACCGTCCTGCCTGCCACAGTGAAGCTCCATTCATCTACTGACAGCATCTCGGATGCGAGTAGTTCAGAAGGGAAGAAGAGCTATAGGCGTGTGAGCCACGGGGGAGGACTGCATTCCCACAGTACTTTACCATTACTCACAGAGTGCTCCTATAAATGGCCTCTGAAATTATGGAAGTGCTTTTCTTGGATTTGTGTCAACATACCTTCAGGCCAAGTTAAAGCAGTGCTCGAGTCTGAACCTGGCTTAATACCAAAAAGGGATTATGACAGTTACTTTAACCTGTACAGAATATGAACAGCAATCGTACGCAAAACAGAGGGGGCACTATCCCACTGGGAACGCTGGTGGGAATACACCCTGTCCATCACAGGGCGCCATGAATATACATGCATTCACATTTAGGTGCAATTAAGCACAGCCATTCCACCCAATGGCATGTTTTTGGGAGGTGGGAGGAAACCGGAGAACCCTGAGGAAATCCAGGAGAACAGGTGAAACCCCAAATTAGACAGTAACCTGAGATCAGAATCTGTGCAGACAGAAATGTTAATCGCTTCACCGCTGAGGCATACACTATAGTATTGTTGAATCTACATAATGTTATACCCCATGTAGGGAGCACATATAGTGAACAGGAAGCCATATTGACCTAACTATCTATTAAACAGGGCATTAAAACTGGGATATTTTTATTTATATATTCCAGCATGACTATGTCAGGGGTTGCATTACAGTAAATTATTACACTGATAGAGTTGTAAAAATTGCATCAAAGTCTATTTTTATCTGTCTTTCTTTCTTTCTTTCTTTCTCCCCCCCTTTTTTAAACATTTGCCAATTGAACAACTGAGGCCTTTCTGACAATGACTGCGCCATCATATCGAATAGGAATGTTCCCATTGCCACTTTGAACATTGTTTAGGTACTGAAATGCATGAGTGACAGAGAATCTGAACAGTCTATTAATGGTATATTCCCAATTATGGTAAGCAGTAAATAGCTCGCTACATTTTTCACACTTGGCTGGCTATCTAGTTCGTTTGAGCTATCCTGGCGAATAGCACAATATCATTTCTTTCTCACGAGCACATCGGTAGAAAAATCAGTGAAAGCTCAAGTATGGATATTTGCTTGAATTATTTGTGCATTTAGGGACTCTGCAGTGATTGCAAACGATTTGCTCCCATCATTCACTATTTCAGCAGAAGTTCTAAACGCTACTACATATGCTTCTGTGTTCATAAACCGCTAGTGAATGAGCACATGCAAAGGGCCTTTTAGCCATTAGAACAGTTAGAACTGCCTTCAAAATCTTCCGTCAATGCTTTTAAGATTCTGCAAGTGATGGAAAATTCTTGGTTAACACAAACCCTGGTCAAGTCGTGTGAGAAATTAGTCATATTTTCTTTGCTTATGAAAGAGATGCCATTTCCATTTCAAGTGATATTTTGTAGGACTACAGTTAATGTTCTCGTTGTCTGGGGACATATAAAATTATTGGCTTATTAACATAACTCATTTAAAAAAAAAAAATGAAATAAATACATTCAACAACTCTAACATGCGTCCATTACATAGATAATTAAATGTATTGCAAAACTTCCTGGCAATATATACATTGTTCTTTTATGTGAACTCCAAGTATGATTAAACACCAAGTCCATCCTCATCCAAATATTTAAAGAGAGATTGTAAGCTGAAACATTAATAGAAAGTAAGAAAGGTGGAAAGTATAAATCTTTAAAACAGCAGCACAAACAGCATCCACAACTGCTGTGTAATTAAACAAATTAAATAAAGGAAAGAAAGCTCCCAGCTTTAGCACCAGCCTCTGGATGCAATTAAACCTCCGCCTGGAATAAAACGTTACACTTCCGATATAGTTCGACGCTAACTATTTATCCGAGGCTCTTTGCACGCAAACACATCTGGGGCCAAAACAAATTTCCATAGTACTGACCAACGCCAGAAGCATTGGATGCGGCCTAATCAGAATTTATCTGGCGCAAGAATATCCAACAATGTCCAATTAAAACAAGAAAGTTTAATTAATTATTTCAGCTCCACATTAGGGTCAACTAATAACTACTGACCTAACGAGCAAAGAGCTAGAACAGAAAGATTAAATGATGTGAGGCAGAGGGAACGGAGAGAGAAACAGCTTCAGGGTCTTGAAAGTGCAGACTCGAGTTAGAACAGAGCTCCATGTTTAAGCTGCGGTGCCTCAGAGCAATTAGTAACAGATCCAAAAAGGAAAGTCAGTCTCAGGGAAAGTAATTATTTGCCATGTAAACTGTCTAGATGAGCTGGATATGCGAGGCATGTTTCATTTCATGCTAGCCTTTAGGTATTAAAGCAGACAGGGCGGAAAGTCAAACTGCTGTCAGCAAGAAAGAGTGAATCACTCAGATGATAGTAATTGGAACAGGATCAAATGTGGAATAGGAAATTATTTTCAGCAACTTTATACATGCTTTAATCTTAAAATCTGTTGCAAATATTTAAGGTCATGTAAGGGTTAAAACTGTTTTCTTGCTTCTTGTTCCTATGAATCTCTAACAGCTTCTTAGAATGATTTTGGCTACCAAGCCACCAGCTCCATCTCTGGACAAAACGCTTGGCGTAACTGTGATTAAAAGAGCACAGGATGGCACTTCAGTAAAGCTGACTGCATCAGGAAACGTCCTCTATCTCGGCCTATTCCAGTTCCTTATCGGTCCTGGTTTCCTTCAAAAAGCTGTACATGTGGTGAGGAAGCCTACGGTATTGAGTCAGTGCTTGGGCCCACCCCACCGTCCATGACATATCCTTCCTGTCCATCATTTCATTCATTCTCTCTTCCTCTGACTCAAGTATTCAAACATTCCCGGCATCTCACCCATACACTTCATGCAAACACAAGACCTGTCATCGTATTCAGAGCCAACGTTCTCGTCTGACCTTACACTGTAAGAATATTCCTGTCCATGTCTGAGGAAAGAGATGATAATATAACAGACAAGACTGTATTAAAATTTTATTATTTTTTTATGTGCATGAGTAGGGAGGATTTAATACCGACACACATCATGTGCATATCAGTATAGAGATGTAAATACAGACTTAAGCGCTATTCAGAAGTCATTTGATTTGCAAACTCAAGGCAAAGGCGTGTCTCAGTTGCATGCGATTCTGACCGTGGACTTAATCCCATTTTTCTTGCATGATATCAGCTGGAGAGTATAAAGTCCCATGCCACAGTCTAACAGTTTGATGTAACCACAATATAATGTGATGCTGAAATTTATGTTTTATATATATATATACATATATATATATATATATATATATATATATACACACACACACACACACACATACATACACACATACATACATATACATACACACACACATACACACATACAAAACATTATTCAAGGCCAATATTAATTAATTAAATAATTTATATATTAAAATATTAAATAATTGATGAATTTAACGGTACTGTCCCTTTAAAAGGCACTTTTTCCGTACACACATTATTTCATGACCTCAGTTTAGTATCTCATTGCTTCATACAAAAAAAAAAAAAAAAATTCAAAATAATAGGATAAGCTAAATTAAGCGCTATTTTACAAGCTGCTGAATAATGAGAGACATTAACAAAAGAGTAACAGCAAAAAACAAACAGATTTTTCTGAAACAAATGGATCAAAATTATGAAAAAAATTGGATGGAAACATGTATTAGTTGTCAGGAAAAAGAAAATCAGGGATTTATGTTGTACAGACGCATTCGTCTTTCTTACAAAACCAGGACATTTCATAAGGCAAAAAAGAAAATCTGTCCTGGAAATCATCCAAGGAGACGGAAAGCCATTTGCTTTTCTTTACATGCTAATATACGTATACTGTAGTAACCACTTGACCTGTATATGTGTATGATTTGATCATTTTAATAGTATTTCAAGCTAAAACCTTGAAGCACTTGGAAGAGAAGACTGGACATATTTTTTTTTTAAATAGAATAACAGACTAATATATTCTTATACACATATATATATATATATATATATATATATAGGATTGGGGTTATGTCAGTGCAAATTATATTACATCTAATTAATTTAATTTATTTTACTTTTTAATTCCAGGTTTAAACAATCTGGGGATTTTTCTTATTATTAGTCATGTCAAGCTTGTCATGGGTCAGTATCTCTGTTTATACCACAATGCTGGTGAATTCTTAAATCTGATTGGTCAGAGGGTGTTGATTCATTTTCAACAGCAGCTCTGGCAGTAGTTATATGGTGACACGGTGATACTTAACACGGTGACATTTCTGTAAGAAGACGTGTATTTAACATTTATGGAAAGGAGTCTGCCGTGTCATCGCTTTCTAACAGTTTTCCTTGACAAGAAAGTCTTCAGGATAGTCTTTGTAACATGTAAAGACGAGTTCTTCATCTTACTGTCTCAAGAGCCCAGATATGATATGAAATCTGCTTGGTCCAGGCACCAGGTTAGTGATGTATCCACGATGGTGAGCAAGATCATCTATACCGTACACTATACGGCCGACAGTTCACAGACACCTGATCATCACACCTTTATGTGGTTCTTCCTCAAACAGTTGCCACAAAGTTTGAAGTGCACAATTCTATAGAACGTCTTTGTATACTGTAGCATTAAGAATTCCCCTTTCACTGGAACTAAGAGGCCCAAACCTGTTCCAGCGTGACAATGCCCCTGTGTACAAAACGAGCTCCATGAAGACATGGTTTGCCAAGGTTGGAGTGGAAGAACTCGAGTGGCCTTCCCAAAGCCCTGACCTCAACGCCACTGAACAATTTTGGGATGAACTGGAACACCAAATGCATGCCAGCCTCTCTCATCCCACATCAGTGCCTGATCTCACTAATGTTCTTGGGGCTGAATGGGCAAATCCCTACAGAGACATGCCAAAATCTAGTGGAAAGCCGTTCAACAAGCACGAGTGTGACTGGTTGTGGCTGTATAGTGTATACTCATCGACATTAATTCATTATTGAGTGTTGATGTTCTTTTATGAAGTCACATTTGAGTCAGGGGGTTAGAAGTTTTAAGACAGGATGTTTTTAAAATTCTGGCACCACAGCTCTACTGGTGAGCCTCTTTGTGTGTGAAGCCACACGCAGGGAGAGCGGAGACACAAATCATATTGTCAACAGCCCAGTACAGGTGACATTTCCAGTCTCAGTGGCTTATCTAATTCAGAATGCTTTCCAGTCGCAGGTCAAGCTGTCAGAATGGTTTAGTTTCACTTTAACTAGAAAGACTTTCCAGTTTTCTAACTATACAATGATTTGTTTGCAGGCTCCGGTTACAAAGTTTCACCTGACCCATGTGACCGAGAACAAAACAAAAGTCTTTGATGCAGGCGTGAACTCTTGACTCTTGTTATGTAAAGTAATTAAGAGTGTTAAATGAATGAGAGGCGTCATTTACAGGAGTCATTAGAGCAGCAGAATTTCAACTCTCCTAATCCTACACACAGTCTATATAAAGTTCGACAAAGCAGATCAAGCTTGACAGTATGAAGAGTGAGGGAATAATAAACAATGATGGAGTCAAATCAAGCAGAGGCTCATTTTTTTGGGCCCAAAGTTGCAAGTGCATTCCACAGCACACAATGGCGTAGTGTTTCCTCGAGGCACTGTAACTGGAGCAAACTTAGGGGCTTCTCTTTCCTCTGGAGAGAGCTACAGAGAGCAGAGGAAGAACAGCTTATGCAAGCCCACTCAGAGGAACAGACTGGTCTTCTCTGCTCAATCCAAATATCTAAACCTATGCATTCATTTTTTTAATCTACTGTTTTACTGAAGAAACAGTTTTACTATTGGTATGCTCTGATTTTTGAAAACGATTTAATAAAAAAGAAGCAATTTTAACTTATGATTATAGTAATGAACTAATGCACTGTATATTCACTAAGAATTACATCTCTGATTTAAAAATGCCTGCCTCATGTACAGCAACACAGCTAAAGATGGCTACCAAGAAAATTCAAGTCAATTCATGCAGACGAAGGTCACACGTGATACTCTAACAGTTTACTGACTGACTAGCGAGGGTGAAACAGACAGATTGGCACATTTTTTTCATAAGCAGTAATTCATTAAAGAACTACAAGAAGACACGAAATCTTTCAGAAATCACATGGACTGTTTGGAGAACTGTAGAAACCCAAAGCTCCATCTTGATCCAGTTGCTTCATTAAGAAGACTGACCATTACTGCTGGGAAGATGAGACACACAAGACAAATCAAGTAAATGACTGTCTGTCTGTCTGTCTGTCTGACAGACAGACAGTAATGCACTGTGTGTTCTGACGCCTTTCTATCATAGCCAGCATTAACTTTTTCAGCAATTTGTGCTACAGTAGCTCTTCTGTGGAATCGGACCAGATGGGCTAGCCTTCACTCCCCACGCGCATCAATGAGCCTTGACCCTGTCGCCAGTTCACCAGTTGTCCTTCCTTGGACCAATTTTGGTAGGTACTAACTACTGCATACCGGGAACATCCCATAAGACCTGCCGTTTTGGAGATGCTCTGACCTAGTCGTCTAGCCATCACAATTTGGCCCTTGTCAAAGTCACTCAGATCCGTATGATTGCCCATTTTTCCTGCTTCCAACACGTCAACTTTGAGATCTGGCTGTTCAACTTGCCATATATATATTAGTCCTTTTATGTGAATTTTTTAAAATATGAATATTTAAAACATTTTTGGAGTTTTAGTCCATCAATAAAACAAGATTTTAAGAAGTCGGGCTGTAAGACTCGTATTGACTTGGACTTGTCTCAGATTATTCACATTTGTACTTGTCTCAGTCTTGGGGATTAGTCTCAGTAAATATGGTCTTGGTCTCAAACAAGAGTTTGTAAAAATAATGTTTGTGTTTTCATATGAACACGGTTTAACAAGAAGTAATTCCTCAGTAATTAGTAATTTATTAGTAAGAAGTAATTTCTAGCAAATATTGGCATAATGCACAAATGAAGCCAACTAGCCAGAGTAAAGCCTTGGCCCTCCATCCTCACTCAATCTCGTGTCCATTTGGGCTCAATCTTGATTTGGGCCTCATCACTTCAAACATCAGCGTGACGCTGACCAGGATAAAGCAGATATTCAAGATGAATACATCAGTGTCAAAGTTCTCCATTATGCTGATGTTTTGGCACCCTTTTCTTTCCATACACAGGTGACAAACAGCCATGCACTCCTGGTCATTTTTTATCCCTAATCACTTTTACATTAGTTTCTGGATTTTCAAATGACCAAAGCTGATGGAAACAGGTTCACTCATTATCTTTTGCAGAAATGTTGATAGGAAACCCAGGTCTTGTTTGTGAGACAAGTTTAGACCAGTTTACTGACATGTCTTGAAGGTCTTCATATGGCACTTGGGGGAGGAAAAAAAAAAAAAAAAAAAAGAGGCCTACACTTTTGGTGTGCGAAGTTTGGCAGCTCTGTCCAGCCCATAAATTCCCAGTCCACCCATAGTAATGTGCATCGTCCACAGTTGTCCTGCGCAGTTACATTATACAGCTGTGGTGCAGCTGTTGGACATTACGTCTGGAATATCGAGAGAGACTTATACACACACAGATGCGATCGACACATGCAGCAGTGCAGCAGGAAGTGGGAGTGGAGGACATAGCTGAATAGTGATCTAGCACTTTCTCTGCTCTGAGAGTCATAAAGAGCTGAGAAGAATGAAGCCCATTCAGATGATTCATGAGTCTCCCAGCTAATGAGACCCTCCACACGCTTTCATACACACCATCCTGCCCAACACACACAAAAAAACAAAACAAAAAGAGCATTGTGTGACACGACAGCCGCAGCAGCTCTTCTTTGGAAAAAAAGCGGTGTGGAACGCGGAGAGGGTACCAACGCTGGAGAGAATCTCTGAGGCATCTCAGAGTCATCGCTTCGTCATGCTGAGAGCAGCCGCAAGATATTTCTTTATTATTAATTCCAGCACTGTGCCTTTTTTGGACCTCAGTGTGGTAAAGATCGACCTGTTCCTTGAATTACAAGATGTGAAATGAGATATCTGACATGCAAATCTTGAATGTTGGTTCTGGAGACATTTCTCCACACTATATAGGTCTAATATGAAAATAATTGGCAGGAAATGAAAATAATCAGCGTAATCACCCAGGGGCCAGAGGAAAAAGTAAAATAATTGTCAGTTTATATTTCTTCACTGATAGAGTGTGCGTTCTATGTATTTAGACACATGATCAAACCTATAGTGTTAGAGTTTGAACACTGGACATTAAAATCTATTATTTTGGTATCCATTTTCCACATAATTTGGTATAAATTTCTGTAAATGTTGGATAAAAGATTATTTTTCAACATTATGGCTCAACTATTTTGATGCAATAGCATGAAAGCAAACTAAACGCATCATACTTACAAAGCATTAAAATATATATCCTTGCCATATCACCGAAAATGACACCAAATGAAAAAAAAAAAAAGACAGAAAAAAGACAGACAACAGCTTCTCTAGTGTTGTGTTGCAGTACAGCTGTCCTTAGGAAATGCTTTTTTAAATCATTTTTTCATTACATTCTTTATAAATACAAACAAACAAACAAACAAAAAAAAACCCTCCTCTGATTGACTATTAATACCATTACTATGCTCCATTTAATCATGTGTTACGTATCTGAAGGAAATGTACAGCACATTAGCGTAACAATTTAAACCGATGACGCTAATGATGATTCAATTTCAATAGCTTCAGCTCTCAATGTTTGCTCAGGATGCAAAAATAAAGTGCTTGTACAGTTACTTTGTGGACATTTTATGGTCCTGAGCTCAGGTTACTGTCAGTGTGGAATTTTGCATGTTCTCCCTACTGAATGGAAATGAGAAGCCCAGACCTGCGAGTTGTAGGAAAATGAGCTCCATGTGCACGCACAGTACGGACACAGCGACACAGATGAGTGTGCTGACGGACTGCAGGCATGATGATGGTGCTGCAGAGAAGCATTTTAAAGAGTCCAGAAAGGCCAGGAGTTCTTTTTCTTCTGTACTATTATCTTAGATCATAATTTATTTTTCTTGTGACCTCAAGATAAGAAAATTTGTTTTTCCAAGATCATGTAGCAGCACCATACTAGCATTACATCGTTTTGGCCAGTGGCACACTTCCATATATTGCTATTATGGCGAATCGGCAGTAATTGCTATTTCTGAAGATTCGGATGATGGTAAAAAATGTCCCATGAGCTGCACAACATTTATGCAGCATCTCTCAAACACCAAATGATAGCCAGGGAGACGTTCCTTGGTTCCTCAGCTTTGCCGTCAATGAAACTGCTCACATGTTCAGGATAACTATACACGACTGTATAGTCACAGATTTCTGAGTCGCATGCCCAAATGACAGACACTGATTTGGAAACTGTCTAGCACTCATAAACAAACAGATATTTCCTCTTGTGTCAGTCCTTGATTAAAGTAAAAACAAACGCACTCATTCATGATGTACAGCATGTCTGCCTAATCATGCATTTCAACATCATGAGAAAAAAAATCTAATATTTAGAAAACAACCTTTGTTAATGTGAGATCACAAGGAAAAAGAAGTCTTGATATCAAGACAAGACACAAAAATGATCAAAAATTAAAATTAATAACTCTTGGCCTTTCTGGCCTTCCAAAGATCTTGGATTGTCCCTGTCTTTTTTCCAATTTCAATAAAAACAAACGTTCTCCAGGCAGCACTTTTCCATGCAAAAACACTACTATCACTATCAGTTCTTTTCCCTTCATGCAGAATGGCTGATTATCGCTTGTCAAACCTCAGCATCAGGTCATGAGTCAATTAACCATCATCATAACCGATATCTGATTACGGCCCAGGTTCCTGGGATAGACTCTGGATCCACAGCGACCCTAACCAGGAGATAAATGATGAACCTCTAATAATATTTTTCTGAATGTTATCACTGTGTGCATTCCTACTACTTTTTATTTTCAGTCATTTTACACTGATCTGGACGTAAGCAGTGCTTTGCAGTTGGCAGGACATCGACCTGAATCTCACACACAGTCACGGCTGCCCTCCATCACACACCATCCATTACGTTGATGATGAAGCTGCGCAACATAGACGGTGACAAAACACTGGTCCGTGCCAGGATAAATTGGTGGGAGCTGCAAACCGGTATATCAGATTTGCTATGAACTCCATAAAAAATATGTCAGTGTTCTCTGGAAGATTTTAGATGAAATCATTCCAGCTCTCTTCCTGTGAGAGCGAGGCTCCAGACTGGGTTTATCAGAGTCCAGGTGTGCGTGTGAGTGTGTGTGTCAGTGTTAGGGAAAGTTGTCTTAGGGCAGGCTTGGCCCAGTGACAGGGCAAGGTTAAACCCATTGAACCTATAACACACTGCACGTTTACAGCAGCCATTGTGTTCACGCTTAACACACGTGTTAACACACACACACACACACACACACACACACACACACACACACACACACACACACACACACACAGAGTAAGAGGGCAGCTGACACAGAGCTACGTCACCTTTTCTGTTTAAGTACCAAACTGTAAAATGGTTCTGAAAACAGCACCTCATGATGGAACACCTGCTAGCCTGATGGATGTGAGGTTTGCTCATTGAGTCTCAATGAAAGCAGGAAAAAATACTGCTGGGTCAAAGGTCAACCTCAGAAAAGGCTCTTTTTTGCTAAAAATGACACAAAGACAATCAACACACCAATAAATACACTATGAGACGTAATAATCCCCCGTTTCTTTCAGTCAGGCATGATTATATAAAGAGCAACAGCAGCCTGGATTCACTCAGGAGTTTCTGTGGAAGTGGAGGTAAGAAAGTTCATACTACTCCCATCCTCTGTGTGTGTGTGTGTGTGTGTGTGTGTGTGTAATGGCTTGCATTTTTAGTGCTGCTCTGTTGCTCATCCTTTAGTCAGCAGAGCTTCACTCAATGAGTCGTGCTATTGAAAACAAGCCATTAATGGAAGCTCACACCGACGCACACATGGGGACAAACAGACAGAGACACACACAGACACGAAAAAAAGGTGCACACAGACACGCAAAAAAAAAAATCATACTCTTCCTGCACTTAGCCCAGACATTGGTGTTTTCTGTGTGTTTTTTTTTATGCGCATGTGCACATTTGCATGTCTTGTATTTTGTCTTTGCTAGTTTTACTTCTGTGATATCTGCAAAATGGGTTTGAATTAAATGAATAACAACAATAATGATGACGATGATAATGATGATGATTATTATTATGAATAATAATTATTTATTATTATTATTATTATTATTGTTATTATTATTAACCCAGCAGCTATTTCTGAACACCAGGCGTGTGTGAGAAGCCGTGTATTTGGGCCGTTCACCACAGGAAGGCAGGAAGAGGAAAACAAGGCCAGACGTGGGAGGAAGCAGGCGGTGCAGAGTGAGGTGTCCCAAACCCATGCAGGAATGAGACACAGCCCCTGAAACGTGGGAGACAACAGCAGCAAGCGCTGCTCTAGATAACCCATTCTGAGCGTTACCACACTGATGCTAGACTGGACTTGAGCTGTAAACTGAGATTTGAGGAAAAAAAACTTGAATACATGATGATGTTCAAACCTACAACTCGGCTCAAGATCAACATCACTCAAGCTCTAAAGTGGCTCTGTTTCTTTTGAGAAACACGCAAATTGTGCAAAATCCGCAAAAACATGGCTGACTGTCTTACTGGTCACAGCCTTGTTTCTATATGGCATGCTAAACAAGATGCTAATCTGCCCATGCAAAAAAAACAAAAAAAACAAACCCACACACACACCATTGTGAAACAATGAGGAAAAAAAAGGTTAAATTACTCTTCCCCGTTTTAACAGTGTGATAATTTGAGACAGAGAGAATGCTACACAACAAGTCTGTGCTCTGCCTGGAGAAGACAGTCACATACCAGAGCTGTTGGAGATCGGACGAGTCGAGAAAACAGATGTCTGATAATGCCTGATTGTTGTCGACATGCTGAAGTGCTCCGGAGTGAAGAGCTAAAACTACTAAAGTAAACACATCTCAAACCCTACAACAACTGTACCTGGTTTCTGTCAGAACCACAAAATCATCTGTGGTTTCAACGGTGTCTGGAGAACCAAAGAATGAATTGGGGTAAAAACAACAGAGAAGAGGGAGAGTCCTCAATGTAAACCTCGCTCTCGGCGTGTATTTGTAAGGCCAAGAGTCTCGCTGAGGAAACAGTGCAGCAATATTGATCGTTATTATTATTGTAGATCAGTGTGTGTTGATTTGACTGGCGTTCCCACACTGGCTCTGTATCCTGACAGAGAGAATGCTGAGCTCCCCGCAGTCTGCCGAGGGCGAGGGGATGAAGTTACACACACACACACACACACACACACACACACACACACACACACACACACACACACACAAAACAGTATCAGTGCAAACAGAGGCCTCGATCAGAATCATACTGAAAATACAAAAGGGACAAAAAGGAATTAGCATTAGTTTTACATGGAGAGGCGGGGTAATGGAATCATGCTGCATTGAACTTGCCTTGGAAGTGGGAAGTCGAATCTTGGAATTACGCCATTTCTGACCTTTGTGCATTTGAGCTACAAAGTGGGAAAACACCATGGACACCTCTGTGTGAAAGTGCTACTTTGTTTACTGTTGTTTCTGTGAGCAGCCATTTTGATTTGACATCATTTGCTGAACTTGGGGTTGAGGAGACCGTCCAGAGCTCCCTGAGTACGAGTTGAGGGGGTGATTTTTTTATTTATTTATTTTTTAAATTACGAGTTATGGACTTCAGTTGAACGCAGCATTAATGCCGGAGTATCTCTTGGATTTTAGTCTTGCCCTAATCAGTGATTTCAGTCATTTTTAGAGACTGTGTGCACGTGTCTGGGAAGATTACGGCATATTTTACCTTCTACAAATCACCAGAAAGTAATATATACATCCTGTCCAAACTGACATGTTGGTAAAGATTCCATTATATCCTGTGGGAAAAGAGGTTTTGTGCTTTTTTGTCAGTATAATGCTGCATTCACACTCACTTATAATTTGTCTCAACACACAATTTTCTACAGTATAATAAAAATGTGTTTCAAATGAATTCTAATATTTTTAATAAAGTTTTTAATAAATAATATATTTATTTATTAAGTTTTTAATAAATAATAAATATTTTTCAATAAAGAAAAGTGTGAAAACGGGGCCGTTGATGTATGTAACGTGCCAGGCTTCGTAATCACGATCAGCAGATTAGGGGTGCAATCTAACTGCAAACACCCATGATCTCGGATACTTCCGTCCAAGCTTTATTTTTCTTTGTAACGTCTCTGTACAATTTGATGAGAAATCGCTCACGACAGGATGAGATGAAAGCATGGTTAAAAGTTTATGAGCAGGAACTAATTAAAGGTAGAATCTAAAGCTGGAAGAGAGGGAATTACAATAAATGTGCCACGCGAGGCATAGGATTGGTTTGGGGAATCAATCGAGTCAGTGGTTTGAATTGGTCACTGTACCACATCATACCTAATTTACATGAAGCAGAGAAAACTCATAAGTCGTCTTTTCCAAACTAAATTGCATCAGCTTACTGTGTATGCTTGCCAACTGGTTTAGTCCTTGAGAATCTGAGATTTTTTTTTTGCTCACGAGGAAAGTATTTGGGCATCGCTGCCAAATCTGGTGCACTTTACACTTTATCTGCCCACATAATTCTCGAGACTTGTGCGCAACAGCTGCTGAAATTAGGAGGCTCGTCTCGGCTACTTGACTTTATCAGCTATAACTTATCTTCATTCATCCTTAATAATGCATTAAGAAGTCAGAATGAGATGAGGTAATGTATCATGATGAAGGCTTGGACCTGTTATGACTAAAATGATTTGAGATCTCTCAGACTAGCCGCTTTACGATGGATCTCAGACATCTATGCTATCTCTTGTCCATCATGCACGCAGCTTGGTTTACTCTGGAACGTGTCCTGTGCATATCCCAACCCTACAATTTTACCAGCATTCCTAGGAGGTGGGCAGAAGCTAATCTATGGCCAAACCATAAATATTTCACAACACCAGTCATTTCCATCTTTCATAAACAGTGCAAGCTGCCAGAATAGGCTTCTGCAATGCAAAAAAAGTCGACTACTATTATTGGTGTAGAAAGGAATGTGTGTGTTGCTGAGCACTTGACTACAGTTATTGACCAACACTTGTAAAGAAAGTGAGATAACAGGTGTTTGGAAGGACGGCGAGCCGTATTCGGTAGTCACATGCCAGGCATTAACTGTCTAAACAGCGTGGGGGAGATGGACTACGCTGAAAAATGTCCCACCTGGAGCTCTTAGAAAAGGAGGCCAATCTGATTAGCTCAGTGACAAAAAGACAAACACAGGGATTCCCTCCCCTCCCTCTCATCTCCTGCTGAGCGCTCTAGATACTCACCCACTGCACTTTTGACCTAGAGCTGAAAAAAGGCAAGGACGCAAGCCATATAGCGGCACATCACATGACCCACGAACTGTCCTGCAAAGGAATATTTTAATATATATAGTATAAGCAGGTGACAAATTAAAGGAAAACGCCGACATAGTGTGTGTTAGGAAGGTGTTGGGATACAACAAGCCACCAGAACACCTTCAAATGCTCTTTTGCATAGATTCTGGAAGTGCCCTGTTGCAAGGAAACGCCGATCTTCCAAAAATCTTCCTTCAGGTGGTGTTTTTATGGAAAGTGCAGTCTAAGAAATCTCTCATAGGCTCTCAAAAGGGTTGTGATCTGTTAAACAAAGGCAACAGTGTATGACTGACATCATATTCATCCTCATCAAAACCATTCAATGAGCTGTTATGCCCTGAGGGTGGAGGCGGAGTCATCCTGGAAGAGACCACACCCATCAAATGATAAAGGTGATTAAGTAGAAGAACGTTGTATTGCTCTGCAGCGCAAACCATGCACAACATCTCCATTCGCTATATGTCTCCACTCATTTATTCGTTTAATTTAGCCTGTTACATAAACAGTTTCATCACACACCACAGTTTAACGCCACAGTCCCCTAACAGGAAGTTCACGGTTCACCACCTGGAAGTAATACAGTAACGAAAGCCACAGATTCCATAAAGGCTCTAGTGCTCTAGGGAGGAGCAAATCTAAGCAGCGATCGCATCGCCTTCCTTTCAGCTTTTTGTTGTGTACAGTTCATAAGTCATTTACTATGCCACAGGCAACATTCCAGAGAGACAAGAGTTTTATTCTTAGTGTGGCTGCTCGTCTTTCAGGCCCAGTATCCGAGTGCAGTTCAAACACACGCATGCCAGAGTGAGGCAGGGACGGATGTCAGGGTTAGGAGTGAGGCTCAGGGGTTGAGTGTCAGCGCAGAAATCAAACTGCACAAAATAACGAGCTAAGGGCAAAAAATATATATCAGTGACTACATGAGGTGACAAATACTCACCTCATACTATTTGTCCACTTATCTAGCAATCAGTCAATCAATCTCTCTCTCACTCTATTAATCTATCAACCAATCAATCTATCAATTATCCATCCAGCTGACAACTGTCTACAGTGAATATAAAAAGTTTACACACCCCTATTAAATTGCAGTTTATTGTGATGTAAAAAATTAAACTAAGATAAATCAGTCATGTCAAATCTTTTTCCACCTTTAACGTGATACAGCAACCAACAAAATTCCAGAGCGAAACATGTAGAAATGTTTTAGGGAAAAAAAGAAAAAACTTGCACAATAATCTGCTGATTTTAGCGAATGACATGAAAAACACTGTAGCACAGCCATTCAGTGTGTGGGGGGGAAAATGGCTATAGTTCATTTCTAAACATGAACCAGCATTGCTTTTAGTGGAAGGAAGCTCATTAGACCATTTCACTCTCTGGTCTGATTAGTGAAGTAACGAGATTCAAAAGAAGAACAACAAGAAAGAAAAGTCAATCGTGAAACAAGTATGTGTTTATATTCTGTTTCAAATTCAAAATCGATGCATTTCATCTGTCCAGTGTCTGTGGCACTGGTCAAAAGTGATACAGTGAAACGCCAGTGCGAAAGAAAACTTAACACTTCAAATTGAACTAATCAATAACCGAAGAGTTAAGCTTTAAAAGATAACTGCTGCTGCCATTCAGTCATGTTAGATCTTATCAGGACTTTATGAAACTGCTCCCTCACCAATTTTAGTGTCTGTGATAAGGCTGCCCTTTAGTCTATAATGCAACTTACCAACCAAAACAAAACCGAGAAGAACATCTGACTGAGCAGAAAACTGCCCAGAGCTTAGATTAGTGCTTGAATATACTGCAATATCCTTTAAAAACAACACCAGGAAACTAACAGACCACTTGAGAGCAAACACATATTGAAAGAATTTGGAGCAAAATTTATATTCAAAAAACAAGATCACGTGTGTTCATTCAGTCATTCATTCTTTCTTCTGTCAATAATCCACTATAGATTAAAATCAAAAGCACACCTTATTCCCTCAGCACATCATGAGTAATGTCCCTGTTACATCATCTGCACACTATCTGCTGCTCTGTACTGGGAGTTGTGGTTTCATTTCCCTTAATCACGCTTTCAGACATGATGACAGAACTCTGAACTCCCAGAAACACACAGCTCCTTTCGAGCTCTATAAAGGGATTGTTTAGGGTGGAGGGGTTTGCACGTGGACTAAAAAGTCTGCAAATCTCTTCTTAAGATGAGAAGAGCATCCGTCATAACAGCTGTGATAAACGCTAATTACAGCGTTATCGCTACAATATACATAAAACACAGCAATAAAACACACGCTAATCTTAGGCTTATCTTAAATAAAAAAAACAACAGGATGCAACTGAATCCAATCAAATCCACAACAGCAGAGCAAATCCAAGATTAGGAAGTGAAAAGATCAAACTAGCAGCAGACAGACAATAAACCAGATCTAAAGGAGCTGATTGTAAACTTGCAATTAATGTATTTAAGTCTTTGCTTGAATACACATCAGATGTGGCACAGCAGACACGATCCTGAATCAGATTCACACTGTGCTAGAGGTGAGACATGAAACAAACAGCAGTTCTTCTTACTGTTATTCCTCCATGTTTGTTTAATTTGATACTCATTAACATTTGAAATTTCTTCTGTTGATATCTCAACATCTGGACATTCGTAATGGGGAAATGAAAATAAACTTATCGTTTAACTGCTCGTTCAGTTTAAAGCTTTCCTTCTGTTTACAGCGCTGTTGCTGTAGTTTATATTACAGTGCTGTTGAATTCTCAAATCTGATTGGTCAGAAGATGCTGACAAACATCCAGCTGTAACTCAGATCACAGGTTTATATTCAAATGTGTTATAGATTCTAGAGAAACAGCTTGCACAGGGACTTGTACAGCAGAGGCTCCACATAAACTGATAAATATATGTGCAATCATTCAGTCATGAAGCTTATGAAGCTGAGAAGTTTTCTGTGAGGAGAAGTTTATTTATGGAAGGAGTCTCCAGTGTCAGCACTTTCACTGTCAAAGATAAAACTGTAACGGGAGGCTGAGGGAATGAATGTTTATTGCTGCTATAATGTAAGTGAGAACAGGAACGAACTTGTTCTGTTGTTTTAAATTTGTAAGAAATAAAGATCTTTCTTTCTTTCTAATAAACCAGCTCCCACGTGTTGCGACAGAAAAGTGTATTGTCCTGAGTGTATCATCCACCCTTACCCTAGGGATGGCAGACTCTCTCCCCTGTCAATCACACTGACACTAGCCAATCATGTGTGTCTGTGAGGTCATGTATGTGGAAGAGGGTAGATAGCGCTTTCCTCAGCGTTTTACGCTGCCCTCTGACACGACAGTTAGAAAAGGTACAGTTCCCTGGCTTTATGTGCTTTGGCAGAATCATCTATTACCTCTCTCCCGAGTTTACGCTTCATTCATGCACTTTTGCTAAAAAAGCTGTGCAAGACAGAAGAGGTTGTGTGTAGATAAACATAAGAGTCATTGTGGAATTAATGTGTCTAAACACAGTACTTCATATACACTCTATTACACACTACAAGCACCACCCGAGACATCCTCCTGTTAGCCCAGCATCAGACTTCATCTCAGTCCCCTTGCGCTTGCCTCACAGCATGCGAGATAAGATGTTCCAAGAAAAGAGAACAAGATTTACTTTGTAATGCTGCTGCGAGCTGAACAGCACGATTCATAAGAACCCAATGCTGTGCACAAAAGCATCCACTCCTTACCCTGGAGAATCCTGTGAACGGTTATACAGTTAGCCCTATTATTAATACGATTTTGAAAAGCCACACTAACAAACAAAGAATCTTGTGACCCGGCCATTTACCAAATCATGTGAGAGTCACAATGCTCTGTGTAAATGTCTAACTTGTTCTATGGTTTTTAAACGGTTCAATGATGCTCACCAGCTTCTCCTGTGTTCTCTATACACAGTGCTGTGTGTATAGTGTGTGGTCTTTTTTTTGGAAAAAAAAATTATCCAGAGAAAAGATCTGACTGGAGCCACACCAAGAACACAAGGAATTCAGCCTGGATGAGGAGGACACTGTGAACTCTACTGACCAGATAAAAGCTCCTCTAATGAGTCTGCAAAGTGAACGCCACAGCAAGCAGTGATAACTTACTTAAAAAAAAAAATAAGAGTGGACTACTAAGTATACTACCACTGGTTGTACAAGTATGATGTTAACTATGCATCAAGGCTGAGGATTTTTCATAAATGATAACATTAATAGACTGTTATTGTCTAGTGTCTCGAGTTCCTCCTAATATAGTGCTGCGATTAAACACAGCAGCACTACTGATTTTGTTTTCCTCCACTCCCTAGGTCAGATGATACTCATGAATCTTTCGGCATCGACTGATTCCAAGCCAACCCTCTTTCCATTTACAGCAAATCCTCCAATCCATGCTGCCCCGCCCAGCACTGGCAGTAATTCCCAATAATTCCGCTAGAGCATTAAAACCCAGGACAGGCAGTGTTAAGACTTTATGTCGAGCCGCGGAGCCACACTGTGACCCCACCTGACCCTCGGATGGATCTGGATGGAACCTCCCAGGCGCTATGCCTATAACTGAAGCAGAGCGATACGATAATGCAACTTTTTTCAGATATAAGTGACATCCGTTATTTTATAAGACACACAGACTTGAGTAGATGTTTGAGTATTAAAATATAAGCATTTCATAGATCCTCATTTCCATGTTAAGTAAGAAATACAACAATTGTCGGCATGCTTTTATAGAAAAATAAATCAACAACTCAATTAGAACTGAGAAAGTTTATCAGTGAAATCATTTATCACTTTCGAGTGACAACAGGTGAGATCAACGCACATGCTCCATTACATAAAGGTTCACTCACACATAATAAATACAAGCCAACGTTCCTTTCAGGAAATATTTTCACTACTTACTCACTTCTTTATCAGTTACAACACGGTTATGAGTGAGTGGTATGAGAAATGAAACCTTCCACCGCATAAATACACTCCAAATACTGAATCACACAAAAGACTTCAGGTAATTGTGTAAGACTCAGGGCCTATTATTCATCACCGTGACTCACTAAAGTGCATAAAAGTCAGAATTATCACAGCTACTGAACAGGCACAGGTCCAGGAAAGACTTTGGAAATAAGAACAAAAAAGTGTTAAAGAAACCAACAGCATTTCCTCAGCACACACACACACGCACACGGTTGGACAAGTTATTTGCTGTAGCTTGCCATTGTTATGTTCCTTTAATAGCAGGGTTGTCCGGATACGACAAAGTGCTTGAATTAAAGGCTTTACTGTTTGTGCAACCAAAAAAAAAAAAAAAAAAAAAAAAAAAAAAAAAAAAAAAAAAAAAAAAAAGAAGCATAATACAACTGCTCCACCTATAAACGTATAAACAAAGCAGTGTTAGAGAAGGTAACTACTCAGCAGTGAGATGACTATCACCTCTGAACAGGTCATATTAGATGTTTAACTGAGTCCTTGAAAAAAAAAAAAAAAATTCCGTAGCTGAGTCGATAAATGTATGAAACACAATGGTCGCAGTTCAGTGACTCAAACACAAACAGCGCAGATTCTGTAACACAGGGGCTCCCAAGTGACCTTAAACGACAACTTAATTTATTTTTTGTTCCAGATTTATAACTAATGACTACAAATACACTACACGCCCAGACATCCTTGGACACCTGACCATCACACCCATATGTGGCTCTTCCTCTCACTGCTGGCACAAAGTTGGAAGCACACAATTGTATAGAAAGCCTCTGTGGGCTGTAGCTTAACAATTTCCTTTCACTGGAACTAAGAGGCCCAAAAGAGGCCCAAACCTGTTCCAGCATGACAATGCCCCTGTGCACAAAGCGAGCTCCATGGTTTGCCGAGACATGGTTTGCCAAGTTTGGAGTTGAAAAACTCGAGTGTCCTGCCCCGACCTCAACCTGATCACTTCTGGGATGAACTGGAACGCCATCTGCACCCCAGACCTCCTCGTCCGTGCTTGACCTCACTAATGCTCTTGTGGCTGAATGGATACCATTCCCCATAGCCACGCTCCAAAATCTAGTGGAAAGACTTCCCAGAAGAGTAGAGGTTATTACAACAGCAAAAGGGAAATAAATCTGAAATAGGATGTTCAACAAGGACATGTGAGTGTGATGGCCTGGTGTCCACAAATGTTTGGCCATATAGCCTATATCTGGAAATCATATCCAGTCCAAATAATCCTTTAGAAGAGTATAAAAACCTGGTCCTTCTTTAGCCTAACAGATTAAAAGTGCACACCTGAGAATGACTTGCTTCTGACTGGTCTTTGTTAGTCGGTCCTGCACTATGAGCTAATCAGCATGGGCTGTAGACTTTGGCAGGGCGGAGTGACTAATCAGTCACCTGCTGTGTGAGTGAAAAGAGAGAGAGCTACCTGTGAAACTGCAGCCTCTGTGTTACACTCCTCCACATGCCGCATTAATTGGTAAAGCACAGATACGCAATCTCACTGTGCAAACAATTAAAGCCAGCGCTCTGCACTTGAAAAGCACTCGACAGCGCCGGGGAGTTAGTTATTAACCTCGGATATTAAACATTAGCTTTCTGACAAAGCAGGTTAATCGCTGGAGGAGTTCCAACACTCAGGCTTCACGCTGTGTGGTTCCAGATTTAAACCGGTGCTGTGTCATTTGTTAGTGATGTTCTTTTCACAAAGTCCAATTACTGGCGCGAGTTAAGGGTGGAGGGAAAAAAAATAAATAAATAAACTGTCTTTTACAAAATCAACCATAAGAAACGTTCCTGATGAAAATTAAATTCATTTCACTATTAATTTGCATGTTGTACTGCCGCAAATATCATTATTCTTCCAACGTCAGGTGAGAAAATCACAGATGTGTGTATCCGGTTGAGAGGAAGAAGAAAAAACACAGACATGGCCGATCTGGATAGAAATAAAATCACAGAGTAGCACCTGTAAAGTAGAAAAATACCCCACAAACCCCTGTAAATTTATTTCCATCCGGATACAGCTAATGACAGCTCCATTTTTGAAACTGATTCTTTGGTGCTGGATTTTAATCAATGTAAAATGTATCTGAAAAAAAAAAAAAGATCAATCATTGCTATCGAATGCAAGTACTTAATCCCATTCATAATACACACCAAGTATGATTAATGTACTGCCCTTAACTCATACTAATTAAATGTAAACGTTTACTCATGTATAACAACGTCAGCACAGTAAACACACAGCTGAACTGTGAGACTCTGGAATACGTGAACATGACAAAAGACAGCTACGTCACACACATCCTGCTCTTACCTCCAGCACTGGCCCAGCTCCAAGAATGATCTGCTCCACCCCGCTAGCGAACCCCTTCTGACTGAGAGCGGTCAGATGATGGATGAGGAAGTTGGTGCTCTGTGTCTTTCCTGAGCCGCTCTCTCCGGAGATGACGATGCACTGGTTGCGCTTCCGTTTCAGCATGGCGTGGTAGGCCACATCGGCCACGGCGTAGATGTGCGGCTCCAGCTTCCCAAGCTGGTGGTTGTCGTACATCTTGACGTATTTGGGGTTGTAGACGGGCAGGAACTTGAAGGGGTTGATGGCGACGAGGATGCTGCCCACGTACGTATAGATCTTCTCCTGCCTGAAGCGGGCGCGCAGGTTCTCCAGCAGCGTCTTCTCACTCAGGTCAGGCAGCTTGCAGAGATCGTCGTGGTCCTGGAGCTGCGGTGGAGGCAGCAGCCCACGCTCCACCATGCGCCGACGCTCCTCCGTCAACTGCAGCCACATGGCCACGTTGCCGTAGTGGATGGAACCGTCAACGTTCTTCTCGCGCAGCAGGAAGCGGTAGTCCTCGCTTCCCGAGCGGTTCTCCAGCGCAGCGCGGGGCCACAGCATCATGCGCTGAGCGGGACAGTCGCTCGGGTTCAGGATCCATTCCTCGCCGCCGAACTCCTTCACCTCGGCCAGCACATAGCATTTGGTGCGGTCCAGCCGCAGCCGAGCGATCACCTGCTCGATGACCTCTGCGGCTGTAGTTCTCTTGCGGGCCAAGATGGGGCAGTAGATGGTGCCCACGGCGATTGCCCCGGGGTAGACACGCAGCGAGAGTTCGGCATCCTCGAAGCAGCGGCGCCGCCCGCCAACATCGCGAATGCTCATGTTGGAGCCGCTCGGCCCATCAGCTCTCAGCGCGTGTGTGTGCTTCAGAAAAGGCCCAGGGAATGCTTCAAGACATCACAACTGCTAAAAGAAAAAAAAAAAAACAAAACAAAAGAAAAAACAAAGACTTATTATGATTTACAGAAAGTTTATTGCGAAACAGCAATAAACACAGGACTGAAACAGATCTTACGGCACCAATACAGAAACTACTGGCTGATATTAATAATACAGTTACGCACACTTACACCACAGCAGGCTTGTGCAATATAGTATTATCATTCCTGCACGTTGCCATGATATCTTACGACAGATTATTCTATTAGCAGACCTGCCAACCTTGGAGAATGCTAGCGTTAGAGACTAAAGGGCTGATGTTTAGGTGAACCGCTTTATGCGTATTGTGGTATGGGGTGTGGCTTGAGGCTGTGAGTGTGAGTGAGCCTCTCTCTTTTTTTTTGTCCACTAGCCTGTATATTTTTCTTTTGTTTTTGCCTGTAGAAGTAAACCGACTGGAAATAGTGGAAATGCTTTCTGTCTTTTTTTTTTTTTTTTTTTTTTTTTTTTATGTTAGTGGTTCTGGGCGATTAAATCGTTTATCACAATATTTTCAAATGGAAATGATATTTTCAAAATCATGATATGGGAAGAACCAATATCGCACAAGCCTACACTACACTAACAAGGTTAAACGTTTATTTTTCATACAGACAAACACAGTTCTCCAGCTGAACTTGCATTCCTAGTATTTATAAATCTTTGGACAGAGCAGAAAAAATAAATGAAAATGAAAGTCATATTTTTTTATTTCCCTTAAATTTAGAATAATTTCAATTTCAAATTAATCCCAAAAGACAAAGTGTATGCTTTGTTTAAAGTAAAAGATGAATTAATTTAAAATTATTTCCATTATATATCTTATCTTATTAAAATTGCTATTCTTACAGCGTCAAATAAATATTGTAAAAATTGCAGACTGTCTGGAAGCTGTAGTTTATACTCGTAAATTTATTTTTAATAATTATCTGCTGGAAAATGTCATTTTTACAGAGGTTAACATACAAATCTACTTTATTAAACTGAAAGCAACATAGTCTACTTTGTCTGTATTCTGAACAGCTGGACACAATTAACTTCTCATCACGCTTCCTCTCCACAGCGAGTGCTGAAACAGATCCACGCTGCACATGTTATGCTTAGCGCATGATGGCCTCAAGCATCATGGAATCTTTTTGTCTTTTGACTGACGTCAAGCAACCAGCATTGACCATCCAACCATTTCTGAACACTCATCCGGTCTGATCCATGAGCAAATGATTTTACAGGAGTAAAGTGGCCTAAAGGTCGAGTTTCACCTTCTCGACTACGCCACTTCACGTTAATCATTCAACCAATTCCTACTTCAGGTTTGATTCATAACAGTATTGATAAGGTAATAATTATAAACTGGCAGGCTTTGTAAGAGATTAAAATAAACTTGTAAAACAGATTATATCAACACACACACACACACACACACACACACACACACACACACACACACACATACAAAATGGACAGATCCTGGCTTTAAGCACACACTGGCTTACTATCTGCTCTGAATATAACAGCAAATCAGCTGGCTGCCAAGATAAGCAGCTGCCTTCTTCTTCTTCAAGACACACACACACACACACACACACACAATAAACTAATTCACAGCCGTGCCTGTTAATAAAGGCTGAACCGGCTCCACGGGTTACTGTTCGCTACAAAATGAAACAGTGTGTACAATGATAATACCACAAACTCCTAAATCCCTCAATAACTCATAATCCACAAAGAAATGAATTAATTTGGTTTACGGAAACAATAAACACAAGGCGAGAAGCACAGAAACTGATATTCCATTTTGTCATTTTGAAGTATGCGCCTGCAAACATGGAGATAAGCTCCTTTTCAAACAACGGCTCAATGGGGAAAAATAAATTGGCTGCGTAACACAAATGGTGCTCTAATAGAGCGCCTCACTCATGCCTCTGGAGTGCCGAGCTCTGTTTATTTACTCTCGTGAGGTCAGCATGGCTGTGTGCGTGTGTGTGTGCGTGTGTGTGCATGTGTGCGTGTGTGTGTGTGTGTGTGTGTGTTGTCGTCTGTCTCTCATCACAGGAAAGATGGTGCTGCAGCTGAGCTGGAGTCAAGCCAAAGGGTTCAGGTGTACAAAGCACAGATGAGTGTGTGTGTGTGTGTGTGTGTGTGTGTGTGTGTGTTCGTGTAACACTCGCCTAAACACCAACTTCAAAGCTATTTCAGAGACACAGTATGCCCTCATTGCTGATATTTTATGTATCACTTGTTCAAACAGTTAAGAAATTAAACAAAATATTAAAGTTTACGGATCATTTATACAAATTGGCATGAAGAGAGAACCGGATGCAGATAGTACAGATAGTTCCACAAAATTAAATGCAACTATAAATGGTGTCATCCTGTAATTATAAGAAAAGTGTAATAGTTGGCAAATCGCTGTGGTAGATGAGGAATAGAACACCTAAAGATGTGCTGTTATAGGAAGCAATCCTATTTGTAGTGTTATATTATGTATATATATATATATATATATATATATATATATAAATAAAATCATGTTTTATGCCTTACTTATTACTTATCTTTCATGCCATAAAATCATTAGCGAGGAAAGGAGCAGCACCCAAAGTGATCTAAAATCAATAACAGGAAATGACACCAAAGAACACTAACAGATCAGAGGCCAGTTAAGGTCTGATACTACGCTGCATCCTGGATCCCTTCCCTCCTGCTAGGACGTCTCTCACTGCCACAGCACACAACGAACCACAAATGCACAAAGATGGCTGCAGACAGCCGTGTTTTTATTATATCAGTGACTGCACAGTGATACGACTAAGCAGACTGTACACCGAGTATTAGCGCTGAACTCTCAGAGGATTTGGACACCTCCAAGCTGAGCAGATGGTCTGCGTTCTGCTTAAAGCTTAATTGCACGAGATTTAGAGGATGGTGCTTGCAAGGAGTGGAATGGTTCAGGAGAAAAAAAAAAAAAAAAAAAAAAAAAAAAAAAAAAAAAAAACAGTGTTATAACTGTAGAACCCAAAATCACAGAAACAGATTAAATTAAACAAATGATTACATGATGAAATCATCAGTCATTTCTGGCTGCTTCGTCAATTCACACAGAATTAAAAATAATGATTTTGTCATGGTATCGTCTTTATCTGTACGGCATGCTGCTACTCTTTCAACACAACGCCACAGAACAATTGAAGAATGAGGAAGACTCAATAAGTAAATACCTTCAGGCAGGCAACAAACACCTTCACAAAGGTACAAAGGTACAAAACACCGTCACTCAGGTACGGAATAACTTCACTCAGGTACAAAGGTGCAAAATACCTTCAGGCTGGTCCAAACTAAAAACTAAAAACTCGAGTAAACAAAAACGGAGTTTACTGAAACGTCTGCTGAATGCAAAGCCTGAGGAGATTCTTTTCCGCCTGCTCACCAGGGCAAGTACAGAATAACCTGAAATAATTTCATTAAACACAACATTATTATCTATTAACCCTTAAAGTCTGGCAAATTTTAAAATCAGCACACACCTTCTGGACATGTGTGTTTATCTGCAGCACTGTATTACAGGAGTTACCATTATCTGGCAGAAGGACAAAAACCCCATTAGCAGTGCATCCTTTAAGGAGAGAGGAGTGGGTGCGTGATGATGTCATGGTGCCAGCTGTGTCTCTTGAGACGCTGATAAAACACTGACCAACTGCGCTGGACCCGGAGTAAAACTCCCAGCAGCCTCCCTCTGGACTGCTGATACTGACTCATTTACTCCACAGTGAGAGACAGAGGGGCATTCAAACACCACTGCTACATCTCATCTGTGGCAGCAGGGGTGTAAAACTGTGAGTCAATCTCAGAAACAGGGTCATTGTTGAGATATCCAACTGCCATTCACCCCAGTGTACTCTTCTGAGCAGCTCTGTCTAATTATACACACGTCACATTGTTGGAAAACTGGAGTTCATTCTCTATCGTACAACTGAAAGCTAGTCAGAAGAGGAGTGTGATACCATGTATATACAGTTAACATATAGAGCTTAACAAGGATTCAATAGTGCTGGTGCTGTAAACATGATGTAAAATGGCTGACTAGCATGATGTTTTGCGTCTTCACGGGGTGCCAAGTTGGAACACCATTTCTTGTTCAACTTAGTTCACTGTATGTATACTTGAAATGTAACTCTTCAGCACACCAATGGCCTGCCCAAAATTACCTTGAGGGATTAAACTGAGGGATTCTGGCTAATACTGAACCTGGTGTTGGAGAGAAAGTCTTTAAATTACTGTTTTTAAAAAAAACCATTACAAATTTTGTATTTGTAATAATTTGTATATTGCTACATGTTGAAGTATTATTGATATTCAAAAAATACAACATTTCTAAGAATAAAATCCTAGCAGGCAGAGAGAAAAGAAAATAATTTTAACACAAAAACCAAAGCATTATGTCAGTGGACTATATGGTTTGGTTTCTACTGAATCACAACATTGAGGCCTGAGAATTTAGAGTTGTTTCATTTTCTGTATCCTTTCTCCTTTAGTCAATTCATTTTTTTTTTGGGCTGGTCGATTTTGTTTGTGTTTGGTCTGACTGAAAAAGTAGAAAAGCACAGTTTTCAGGTATATCTTCGTAGTAAGGGATGAAAAATCGTAAACGCTACGGCATCTCTGATTTTTCCATTTCAGAACAAAAATGGAATGTTCAGGAATGGTTTGAGGAACATGACGAAGCATTCAAGGTGTTGATCGCTTCCGATCAATAAGTCCGATCCGCAGAATCACCACCTTGCAACTTACAGGACTTAAAGGATCTGCAGCTAACGTCAGCGCCAGATGCCACAGAGCACCTTCAGGGGTCTTCTAAAGCTGACGTCTCGCTGAGCCAAAGCTGTTTTGGTGGCATGCAGAGGACCACCAGCATATTAGGCAGGTGGTTATAATGTCTTGGCTTACTGGTGTATGCTGACTGAAATTTTGGTACGTCCTTAAATAATATTTCACCCACAGCTCTTTTGAACTCTCTAATTCAAAGATTTACAGTGCAGACAAAATTACACAATCAGCTCTAATGGTCACGACACCCAGTACGTTAAAAGTCTAAAGCTTTTGAGAGATGCAGGCGTGATGGTCGGGGTCTGGGAGAGCAGCGGCGCTGAAGCCCAGCCTGGCTCTGAGATAAAGCAGGCCCGCGGGAGCAGATAATTACACAGATAATGAGCTCTCTGGCAGCTGGGCCTCTGATTGATTTCAGAGGTGGAGGGGTACAAGAGGGCCGGGAGAACATACCAGATCAGGCTCCAACATGCCCCCGTTGTGAAGGGTCGTCTAATTACAGCGCAGACCAGACCCAACCGTCACTCACTCACACTGACACAGGGACAACGATTTCATGATGGAAGAGTGAAACTGGTCGGGAAAAGCATCAGTGTGTATTTTGGTCTGTAGCACTAGTTACTGGACTAATGGTTTATAGTCCCAGCACAAGGTTGACTGCTGCCTGTAGCTTTGGTGGTGTGTACCATGGTGTTGGCTCTGCTTGGCCCTGACTTGTGCTTCAGTACATCAGAACAGAACTTCGGGTGCATCTGAAGGGTTTTGGAGCAACCGAGGGTTTCAGAGCATTGTCAGGTAGAGATGAGTGGATGAATGAGGGGTGGAAACCGGCAGAAACTCCTCCTTAAATGCATTTATTATAGCCAATGTATCAGTTCAACTACACTACACTATAATTGTTCCTTTTGAACCAAATGAAATGATTTTATTGAGCAAGTACCAGAGATAAAGTTGCATGGTTTCATTCTCTTACTGTATTTTATGCTTGTATGAACCAATGAATAAACACAAAAATTAAATGACGTAGTATTTATCTCCGCTACTCTGTCAGTAACATAGTTTGACAAGTTGGTGCCACTTTTGCTGCATTGTACTAAATGGCGTAACCTCTGACTAGGAAAGCCCAAAGAAAACGCCCTGTCAACTCAGACACTTGAAAGGAGGTTGAATTCCAATTTAAGTTTAAATCAGAATATCACACCTTGCTGTTTCTTGTCTGCCCCCTTGTTTGATGGACAGCTAAGCTCCTCCTACTGGTCAGAAAGACTACGAAACAGAGCATGCTAAATTGAGGGCTCTGATTGGCTGCCTGATCACGCAAATTTGTGAAACATAAGAAATGAAAATCAGCAAAGGATGTAGATTTTTGATTTTTTTTTTTTTTTTTTCATTTTCTCCTCTATGCAATATTTCTCATACTGTAGATAGCTATATTTTTGCACCAAATTAGCCGAGCTGGTATAAAAAAAGCTAGCAAACAATAGACAGGCTTGTGAGTTACCTAAAATATCACTAAAGCACTGATTCTGGTAGAGGGTGTGCCATTTTGAAATAAAGCCATAAAGTATAAGGAGATTTAGGGGTTTTTTTTTTCAGCGATACAGAATCTTCTGGTTTTCTGGTTTCGTCTGTAGCGAAGAGATCCTGGTATGGTCAGCCATTTCCTTATACATTCAGAATACGTAGAAATTATGTTGAGGAGGAACTTTTTCACTGAACACGAAATGATCATCAAAAGGACTCGGTTCTTCTGCGTCAGCTTAAAACAGAGATTAATACAATGACTTCATCTGCTCAACAGACTGCGGCACAGGCCAGAAGATGTCTGTACAAATGGCGGTGATGATTCTATCAGCGCAATTCCTCTGAAAATGCACGCGTGTTCTGTCCACTGTGCAAGTCAACACAGAGCCTGTTCATGCTTTATGATGGTGGAAAGGATTGAAATCGTATCAGATAACTTCAGCCCGGATATCTGTACGTGGCTATACAGACAAAAGAAAAAAAAGCCTAGATAGTTGACATTTCAAGAGAATGAAAATATGATCGTGTGAACGTACACAACACCAAGAAGTATATTTCTCTCCTTTCAAAAACGTCCTAAAAAGTTAACAGAGAGAAAAATCAACAAGTAACTGATTATTAGTTAAAATGTAGTTCTGTATTAACTGTTTAATTTCCCAATCTTTTTTTACTGTTTCATATTATTTTTCATGATATGCTGCTGTTGTTTTGTTGGCACTTTGCTGGCAAAAATGAATGATAATCAGGATATATTTTTACCAGAGTCTCATTGCTGCTTTGGTTGATCCGATAAGCAACTTTCAAGTATTGTGTTTCACCTCACAGAAAAAAACCTCAAAAACCCAAAAAACTCTGACCTGTATGCACCTGTAATGGATGCACCATTAGCATTACATTTTCATTTTTTAATAAGTGTATCAGTTATTTTCAATACATCATCTCTGTTAAACCAGAAACGGGCGTCGGCTTTGTCACACACACACCTAAAGAATGTCGTCTAGTCAGTCATGCAGAAGCTTCGAGGCTCATTAGTGGCGACTTCATGAGTGTAAATAAAATTGTGTGACACTGTAATTCATCTTCGAGGCCATCTCATCTCAGGGTTCATTCGTGACATGATATTTAACAGTGCATGAGGTGTAGGAATTTAGCCACCATCGCTAGGATCAGTGCTAACTTACATACAGCTGCTAAGAAGTAGCAGATTTGTTTTCATTCTAAAGCGAGAGCCAAACAAGACGTCAAAACATTCGGAGAAACTGAAAAAGCTGAGTGATGTCAGCCACGTTGAGGGCAGAGCAGTAGTGTACAGTAACAACTGTGATGCTTCAGGATGTCAGTAATTTTATATGAACTGGAAACACTGATTCAGGGATCAGTCCTGACAATATACACACGAAACAAGCATCATAAATCTCACACAAATATTACAAACAAGGAAACGAAGGGAGCACAATCACAGGTAACAATATGTATTGTTCTCGCTATATCAGCACTACAGTCATTAATGGGGTCAAACATTCCTTACAGAGAAACTGTGAAATACAAACTCCTCGGAAAACTTACTGACTGCTAGAAAGCACTGACACTGGAGACTCCTTCCATAACCTTCATTATATCAACAATTACATGTCTTTGTTAAATGAAGTTTACATCCGTTTATTATTAGGCTTATTATTAGGATTATGTGGAGCATCTGCCATACACGTCCCTGTTTAAACAGGTTGTTACTATGGAAACAATCATGTCAGAGGACTGTTGTTATCGCTGCTGTCATAGAAAAAAACACCTTCTGACCAATCAGAACTGAGAATTTAACAGTGTTAAATGGTACAAACTTGGTATAATATGATAAATGATAAAAAAACAAAACAAAACACAGAAGCCTAATTACATATGAAGCAGCAACAATAGAATAAAAATCTATAATCATATAAGAAAATATATAATCTATAGAGCAATACTTTCCCAAAGTGTGAAAAAAAAATCAACTCTTTTTTTAAATTAGTTGTCTTTTTTATTTACATATATTAAATAAGACATTCTATTGTTTTTTTATATTTTTTATATATATTTTTTTATATCTTGAATTTTTACATTTATTTCTGCAATTTGTGATTTATGACAGCAGTTCCTCTAAAGTCATATACTCCGGAGTATGTAGCTAACAGTCTTACTCTTGTGATATGCTAGACGACATTTTACTAATTCAGAGAAATTCACAATCGCTCAGATCACACCGGTGCCATCGTGTCGAGCTCTGATTAAACAGAGATGCACAGAACGCCTGGAAAACAGAACATCTGTCCAGCAGACCATTAAAACAAATAAACCCCATAACCTGACCTACATGGTGTGTGTGTGTGTGTGTGTGTGAGTGTGTGTGAGATCACAGAAGGGATAGTATTTCGGAAAGTCTTGAGGGCGAGGGATTGTTAATTAAGAACTTGTTTCTTGTTACTGAAAATTAAAAACAAAACCTCAGTTCCGTGAGACTCGCGTTCTGCATGTTACACATTCCTCTGCTTTATCTCTGCAAACTTAACCTTTGACCTAAAATGCAAAAGCACCAGAGTAAAGCACTTACAGAGGATTGCTCTAATATGCTCCAATATTACATTCTCACCTCACAATAACTGCTGAGTCTCTTATTACAGTTCATTAGATCACAGAAATGACTGTTTATCTCTACATGACAATTTCCTTTTCAGGTAGAACACTAACACCTTTCAGCGTCGTCATACACCACTATTGTTCACTAGCAATGGTATGCTAGCTTCTCAATATTAAACCAACCTTTTAGTGCTAAATGGTTGACATTAAATACTATACAAGTCTGATGGCTAGCAGCTTAATTATACATTAATTATATATAAAACATACTAGATCTCTCTCTCTCTATTTCTCTCTCTCTCTCTCTCTCTCACACACACACACACACACACACACACACACACACACACACACACACACACACACATATATATATACACACACACACACTAAAACCAGCCACTAAACCCCCAGGCATCACCCAAACCTCAGGTCTAACATCAATCTAAACCTGGTTTGTTTCTGGCCTGTAGGAACCACAGGACAACACACAGATAAGACACTTCCACAACAGGAACCTTATCAGGAACTCTTGACCTAAAGCTGCATTTCCATCAAAGCAACCAAATCCATTTTTGTCCTGCATACAACTTACCTCGGAAGTGGGAAGTCAGAACTGTCATTTTCAAACTCTGTGCATTTCAGTTACAAAGCTACAAAGTGGGCGGAAAAAACATGGACGCCTCCATGTTCATCTTTTCTTTGCCACAAGCTAGCCAGCTAACTGTGACGAGTGATGCATATTTATCTCCGCAAAACAGCGAACCTTACAGTCAGTGTTACACATTTAATAAGCGATTATGTTTGTATGATGATTGATCTAAAGCAAATTCTAGCTAATATATACATTAGCTAGAACTCATTTAAATATAAGAAATGCTACATTGTTTACCGTTCACGCTGTGAGCGGCCATTTTGATTTGACGGCACTTGCTGAACTCAGAGTTAACTCGACGAGTAGGAACTCCGAGGTGAGGGGGCGTTTTCTTGGACGGAGCTCGGAGTTTTAGTCAAATGCAGCATTATCTCCGGCTGTAGTCATGGGAAGCTTTTTTAGTTCCAGCTCCAGGGAAAGTTTTCCTCGACAAACCAGGAATCTTACAGTGGAGCTAACTTGAGCTTCACAGAATGACCAACCAAGAATACTTTTTTCTGGAATGCGCACCTCAGCTGAATTCATCCAAGAGATTTCTCCAACTGTAATGAAGTTCACTTTATTTTTAATCAATGCAAAGAGCTCGGAGTAGAAAGACAAATGTTACACACGCAAGACGTTCACTTAGCGCAGTGATTTTACTGCAGTCTGTTTTGGTGACAGTTCACTTTACTCAGACCCCCATAGCCCCTTGCTCCTGAGGTCCATTATGAGGGCAAGGCAGAGAGACTCATCAACCAGGGATTCATCAATACCATTTTTTTCAGACTGATACTGATACCGAAATGAGCAGCGCAGCCTATGAAGTTTAATCAGTCAGAGGCATCATGGAACATTTCATTTACCTCTGGTTTAAATAGAGGTCAGAAGAAGGACACACATGCATGTTCATGTTCAAACACTTGCCTTGTTCTTTATAACAATTTTAGCTACATTAGCTACCTTGGCTCGAGTAAGCAAAGTTTTCACATTTCACTGTTTCGAAATTCCTCGTTGTCAATAAACTGATCATCAAGAACAACATACCGAGTAAGAGCATTGTGTGTAGACATTTTTTCCTCACCTAGCAATAAACTCATTGGTCTCAGTTTTATATTTAAGATGTTTTAGCAGGTTACTTGTATTAAGATGTATGAAGATGCTGTAGTTCCTGCTCCTCCACTTTCTTTTGCTTTGACTGTTATCATTAATGGTGAAATACGTCCAGGTCGTGGTCATTTCATTAGCATGTCAATGTACACTAGTCTCAAGTCATACAGCATCACATGGTATTGGATGTTCACATCAGAGCACTTCTTATGAGAATGAGCATTGTGCTGATGAATCTGTAGTCTGGACGCACAAAGAAGCGAACATGTAGGCGGGGCTTGGTATTTCAAGGGGGAGGCTAAAGAATCTTGAAGGAGAGAGATCACTTCCTAAAATCAAAAGAAAGGAAAGAAGGAGAGTGAAAGAAAAAAAAAAAAAGAGAGAGAGAGAGAGAGGGAGGTAGGTGGAGTGTGTGTGAGAGAGAGAGAGAGAGAGAGAGAGAGAGAGAGAGACATGGAATTCAAGATCTGTCTTGGGTCAGTCAGCAGCCTGTCGAGGACTGAGTGGTCAGCGTGTGCGCACACACACACACGCACGCACACACACACACACACGGAGTAATGACATCACTCACCAGAGCTACTCCTTTCACTACCACGCTGATTTGCAAATCGGCTCTCTGATTCAGACGGACCTGATTCAGCTGGTGCTCATGAAAAGCCCTTTGTGGGATTTTCTTTACCCCAAGCCCTGGAGTTCACCCAGCTCTCCTCATCAGCCTGGTGCTCCAGGACCAATACAGAACAAAAAATATATAGTCTTTATAAGTAACATCAAAAATACACACTCACTATAATAGTGCTGAGCGATATACTGATATTATATCAAGACCATGATAAAATCTGTCACAGTACACTTTTGAGATGATATGAGTAATCCTAAAAATCCTTTTATCCTTTTTAAAATTTTTATATGATTTTAAAATTGTATGATAAATAAATTTTGATTCTGTCTAAATATCAAATATTAAAAAGTAAATGGATTGTCCATAAGTAAAAAAAAGGCTAAAACAGTATGCCTGAAAGGAGCATTTAAAAAACACTAGTTTATAAAAAGGAGAAAAAAAACAACAACTTTAAGTTGTTCAGTTGAATCTGACACAAAAACATTACTTTTTTTGTCATTTATTTTTTATGTTATGTCTTTTAAGTAAGTACAGATTGAGAAAAGCTAGAGAGCTACAGAAGTTTAGCTTAATTTACATTAGTGCTCTCGAGTGATTTGGAGGTGCTCTACATCTTATATTTTCCTAAAATATTAAAAAGGAGACTTAAACTGACTTGTCCTTAAGTGTGGATGCTAAGCATTAAAAAAAAAAAAAAAAAAAAAAGCAACACTACTGTTAGCAAGCCTAAAAATCGTGATACATATTGTGTATTTCAGAAACGTCTTCAAGTATCTTGATACGATATTTTTATCTTATCCCCCAACCTTTCTCTATAAGTAACATAAAAAATATATTACATATATATCACAAAGTTGAAATATATATATTAAATATATATCTCAAAGTTACTTGTCCTGATAATGCTTTAATCTGATCTACGAGGTTTGATAGCACACTATAAAATTCACTCTTTAATATAATATCTTGGTTTACTGACATCTCAAATCACTGAAATAATGAAATACCTTTTGGGAAGCACATTTCCGTGATTGCACTATTGGCTTTATTTTCTAAAAACCTCATCTCTTTCAATCCGCATGAGAAGATTACAGAGCTACAAACCTGCCTGCTTCATTTTTAGCACATTTTATGATGAGTGTGTATTAGCATTTCAAACGATCGAGCGTAGACATCAGACATCTGAGAATGTGCTATTCTCTATCCCATCACATCACACGGCGTTCAGAGAGCGAGCTGCTCTTAGAAGCTCGGCTACATTAAAGAACACAATCTTAGTCATTTACAAACGGACAATGAGGCTATAAATACACACGGAGGTTAAACATGGACTTTACACATAGATGTAATTGTCTGACCGGAGATAAAAGACAAAAGTGTTAGGTTTCTCAAGCATACCCTTGAACATGTAATGAATATGTAGAACAAAAAAAATTGCTGTACAAAAAAAAAATTGCTTAAAAAACAGCCTATGAATATCTCTACACCTTTTACTAAAAAATTCACTATAAATTAATAAGCATGAAATACAAATAGGAAATGCCATCTTGTGCTCCTGCAATCCCAAATCCCCTAATATCAATCATCTCACCTTAGCCAGCTAGTTAACTTCATGCTTCACACTAGCTCATATTTGTCACAAATAAACATAAGTGTGATTTTGATTAGAAATCTCAATTTTCATCTTTTCAAAAAGCTATGGATCAGTACTCGAACCTGTCAAAATATATATCAGGAAGGTGTTCAGGTTTTCTAGCCAATATTGCTGTAGAACTTATTACTGAAAAAACGCACACATAGCCCCGCCCCCACACCCGTTTACAGCCTCGTCTCGAGTGCAGGGATATTTTAAAGGTGCAAAAGGTAAGACCTGTAGGGAAAAAAAAGACTAACGGTTAAACAGGTGGAGTCGAATAACACTGGAATGATTTTTTTTTTTTTTACTTATTGAGCCTTCTCCCATTTCCACCCATGTACACAAAGCTCCAAAACTCCAACCCCCAAATCTTATAGAGGTTAAACTAGCGTTAGCATTAGCAATGACTGTCATGACATCACTTTCAAGCGCACTCAGAGCTTCAGCTGCTTGAAAGCCAAGTTACAACGAAACATGCACCTTTTCCTCAATGATTTATGAGGATGTGAAGGGGCGTTGGGGGCGTGTCTATAAAATGACTGACAAGAGGCCAGTCCAAATACAAACATACATTCTGGACCGGAAGGCAGGTTTCCAAACTTTTTTTTTTTTTTCTCCCAGCTTCATAGTACACTTGTTCTGAGAAAATGCCTTCAATTATTATTATTTTTTAATCATTTCTATATAATTTTCACCATTATTCGGTATAGTAAGAAATAAAAAATATTGACTGTTGCACCTTTAAAGACAGAAGGTCTACATTCACAGTGGCACAAAACCCTTCTTAAAAAAAAAAGAAAAAAAAAAAAAAGTGTGACCCAACAAAATTCCAAACCGACAGCAAACCAACAGGCTTGGGAAAGGAAAAAAAAAAAAAAAGAAAACGTTCCGACCAAGAGAACGCCATCTCAGCACCGACCGCAGACTGGCCGGAAGCCTCCCTGGACTTCTCCACTCATCATTAGACTGAAAGCACCCCTGGGTATATATATATAAAAAAAATTTAAAAAAAAAAGAAAGAAAAAACAGTGAACACAAGTGATTGTTACTTATTGATCACGTTATGAAACATAGATGTGGAAAAGCCAATATCCACAGCACAAAGACCACAGCAACGCCCATCCTGCTTTAAGCTTCTTTATCACTGCAGAGATGCTTTGTAATTAATTAAAGAAATGAAAGCCATCTGTTTTGGAGAAATTCTGGAAGGTTGTGTAAAAAAATAAATAAATAAATAAAAAGACTTGGCTATCGATTGGATTGGCTCTGAGCACGCTCCAGCATCGCTCATAAAAGCTGCACAAAGCATTTTTATTTTATTACACGACACCAGACTCCATGCCGAGGACGAGAATCAGACTCAAGAGGGGAAGAGATGAGTCATCCTCCAACAAGCTCTAAAACAGCTTTCGCTATTCCTCATACTGTAATACAGCCCACATCACAGCAGTGCACAGAACAGGATCGGTTTGATCAGAGAGATTTTAGCTACACAGCCAAACAGATCAACAATCTATGCAAAACATCTACAACACACAAGGCCTGAAAGCAACTTTGTATTTAATCAGAACTTTCTGTGCCTGTCTATTAGTTTATCAGACACCAACACGATACGAAATCATCAGAAATGTTTGAGGATTCATATCTAGAGAAAACTTTGTGAATTAAATGCTCTCTAGATGCGTATATGCCCCGCCCCCAGAGGCGGGTCTTGCTCTATAATAGTAGCTAGCAGCAATCACGGCTCATCTGGGTGTTTTTGCCGTGCCGAGCGTCTCCCTGCACAATGTTCCCTTTCTCAATCATCGCTTGGTTGAGAGGAATTGTACGAGGTCACATATGACAGGTGCTTCTCTGAGGTGATTGTAACTCTTCTCATCAGTGTTCTCTGTCATAAGAACATAATTCCCACCTTATACACCATCGGGGCTTCTACGTCAGTAAGAGTCATCAGTAAAAACCTGTCATTTAACTCTGCAATGTTCTCCATGTAGCTCTCTCACTGAGCTACTGTCAGGTTTGTTAGATTTGGTGAGAAGTACGGCAAATCTCAGACGCTATTGGCTGTTGTGTACATTAGTCGAGCACTTCAACGAGAGGCCACTTTGACTGCATGTTTTGGAAGGAAACACAACAACATACAGAATCAAATCACAACTGGAGTGTCTCTAGAGGTGGACAAATCACTAGATCTTGCACCCAAGTGTGCAGACTACCAGTTTGAGTATTTGCCATTTTTTTGCGGTTGACTGAGCTGGTATGCAGGTGCACCAGTGAGTTTTTTTACTCCTGTCCATCAACCAAAGACAAAAAATGCTCTCTACTGGATTTCGTTTAACACGCTGTGCCGTGACATACACCACATGGCCAAAAGTTTGTGGACACCTGACCATCACACCCATATGTGTTTCTTCCCCAAACTGTTGGCACACAATGATATACAAGTATCTTTGTATGCTGTAGCTTAGAGATTTCCCTTCACTGGAACTAAGAAGCCCAAACCTTCATGAACACATTGTTTGCTAAAGCTGGTGTGGAAGAACTCAAGTGTTCTGCGCAGAGCCCTGACCTCAACCCCACTGAACACCTTCGGGATGAAATAATGCTCTTGTGGCTGAATGGAAAAATCCCCACACCCACGCTCCAAAATCTAGCAGAAAGCCTTCCCAGAGGAGTGGAAGCTCTTACATATGCACCAGTATTGGCTTTTTATGCTATATACAAAGACAAAAAAGCAGAAACGTGCAGCAACAAAAGCAGAAACACTTTTTGTATCACTCCTTTAACTGCAAAATAAATTCCAGGATTCTCCTGAGTACAGCTTTATTTCATGAACATTATTTAAAATGTGTACAATCATATTTATTATAAAGCCATAGAGCTTTCCATTCCTGAACTTCTCCACTGACACATCAGATTCAGATCAAGCAGAAATTATTTATAACTTGTTTTTGAGGTATTGAGGTTTGGAGTCATTTAATTCCAGTCAATTCCTGGGATCAGCCAAACTGTAAGAACTTAATAATATAATAATTTCCACTGCTGTAACTTAAATAAATAAATAAATAAATAAATAAAGTCACAGACCCCTGATCACCACTTTGAGAACCACTGCTTTAAAATACCCTACAAAAAAGCTAGTGTAGTTTTTCATCATGTTTACTCCAGAGTGTTTGGGTTTTGATAATGAAAATGTGAAGCTTTAAGCAGACAACATGATGTCCTGTGAAATTTGACCTGTCAACATACCAGAAATGTTTTTGTTATCACAGCACCACTAGAATGTGACAGCAGTGTTTTCCTGAACCTGTGGGATGTCCTAGAGGCGGGCAGCATGTCGGAGCGACGCTGAAGGGCAGATGCGCTGCTCTGTGCCGCACTGCAGTCCTGCGCCGGAGGCTCGGCTGACTTCCCTGCGCGTGCTTGAGCCTGGCAGCGATCCAGCCTCGGCTCAGCTTCAATCTCGCACCCCTTAATTAAAGAGGGCTGCAGGGCCACAGGCAGGCTTCACACACACACACACAGCACGTAAATAATCACAGTTCGGCATCCTGAACAAAGCCTAAATGCAGCACACACTCCCTCCACGTTCCCTGCTATAAGGGGAAGGTGTCCGCGTCGTGCTAAACGCCGACAGGTGGGAGCGACAAATGTGTACGCAAACATGCCTCGCTCAAGACAGAGTATGCTAGCATCTGTGAAAGAGGAGTAAGAAAATTAGCTGCCTACATGGTTTAACCCAGATATCTAGTCCAGAACTTTCTCCAAGCTTAATGTTTTATCGCACATGACATTGACAAATAACCTTCACGTTCGCTCGTTTTTAGTAAGACTACTGACGAGAGAGAAAAAAAAATTCTCCAGTACAAAAAATATTATGAGTCTGGAAAACACTAAACAATACAAGCCTCCAAAGAACCGTTTGAGTAAATGAGAGGAAACAGAGAGAGATCACTGTATTGCCATCGTGTATACAGCATTCTCGAGAAAGGGGAAAAAAAGCTTTCATGAAAAACATCACAGAAACAGATCTACCACTTTTACAGCCTCATAAAAGACTGTGTCTAAGAGAGACATCCGGGACTTTTCACGAAGACAAGTCACGACAGACTGCTGAGAGAGAATGTGAGAACAGACTGATGCACTGACGACTCAGCGTTATATTACACTAAATAGAGTCCAAAAAAACACAGCAGAGCGCTGGCCCTGAGCTCAGACGCTGTTATTATTAGCACACGGCCTGCCCAGAGAGCGTGGTGGAGACAGGGCAGGATCAGCCATCGCCCCTCGGTCCTGTTTTTGGCGGGAGATTTTTCTCCACCCGCTGTCTGGACAATGACCCTGACGTGGGCCAAAGAGGAAACGCTTTTCCACAACACATATAATATAGAACTCTTGAATAGCTGAGTTTATTTAGAGAAGCCTGATTGTTTTGCAAAAGACAAACTGTACACTTGAGCGGGACATGAGGTAAATAAACAGCTGAACACATCATTTAATATTATAATACTGTTTCATCTGCATCAGATATTAAGTCCTAACATCATACATACTTTTTAAAGGTATAAACCAGTACAATGTTAAATTAAGGGTCCAATCTTTTCAGCAAAGAGCATCTTTCCAACCCATCAGGAGCCACATCTGATAGTCCGATTGTAGGCCAAGATCAGTGGATTAAACACATGGAATCAGATGTGGCTCTGATTTGGCTAGAATGAAAATCAGGTGTTGCACCAAGCCAAGCACCAAAACTGGAGACTAGCTAAAGTTTTAGAAATCAAAATCAGACAAATATAGCCCATCCCTTCAACGTTCCTTCCGTTGTCAACCGAAGAAAACATCTAAAAAGAAAAAAATAAAATAAAATTCACCAACGAAAACTAAACAATACATTGCCTCAAACAAATAAACTAACAAAAGCAGATGGGAATCAATTTACATACATTCTTCTCTAAAGATTAAACAGAGAACAGTTTCACAATTTTAAATATATTTTATTTATATAATATATAAAAGCTATATACGAATATCTATAACTGCTACACTAAAACTAAAACAAATTTCAAACTGATATAAAATTAAAACTGAAAACAAGTCTAGAACATGAGAAATCTAGCTAGCTGAAGTTACTGGTAACGTGATGGACAGACAAGCAGAGGTGTCTCCTTGTTCTGATTGCATGGCCGCTGGTGGTGCTTGGCATTTTTATTTTTTTCTCTTGTTTACAGAGCCTGGGATGGCACAGAGCTCAGAGTTTCTTCACTGTGCATACGTTTTACTAGCCCGAAAGCAAGAAAGAATGACTATGCCAAATATTACAAAACCTAAAACCACTGACCACATCTTTAAGTCCTACAAAAATACAAACACATGGCTCTTGATGACCCAAGCTGTTCTTACCAACTAAGAACCATAACCAGGCATAGAATTAAATAAAAGCATGAGAGAGTCCGAGATACGAGGAGGCCGGAGCTTGTGATAATTACACCATTTCCCTGTCACAATCCCAGCCATTAGGACGAACCACTACACCTAACAGTCCTGAGGGCATAAAGCGAACAGAAGACGGACACGAACAACCAAACAAACGAACATCTTCGTACCCCACATGCTGGATCTCAGAGAGCATATCCCAGGATATGCGCATGCTGGCAATCTGTTATACGATATTGTTTCGCGCGGTGTTTCGCGCGGTGTTTCGCGCTCCCAAAATTAAGGCTGTCCCATTCATGAAGCAGCTGTCTTCTGAAGTCCCTTATTTTCACCACAACTGAAGGCAGCGTCACATGTATCCTTCTTAGAGAAGGCAAACCCGTAATTTTCTTTACTAGATCGAATCCCATTAAAAGGCTGAACACATCCTTAGTGCACACTATGGAGTGTTTCTTCAATAGGGTAGTATTTTTTATACATTAATAATAATAATAATAATAGAAATAAAAGAATGTGATAAATATTTGGGCAGTTATGTAAATAATGAAAATTTTCTAGATATATTTGTTTCTAGGGTGAAAACAGCACATAAAAAAACTCGGCTGTTTAGCCTTGCTTAGCTCACGAGGTCAGGCCACAACGCTGTCTACAATATGGGCTCAAATCCAACAGAAATACATAACAGTCATATCTTACATAAAACATGCCAAAGTAAGAGCTTGAATAAGAAAGGAGTTAAAAGCTCCTTAGAGTCCTCATTTAGGTTCTAAGTCCATAAACACTACCACCTGCTGAAAGAAACGACGCTCCAGTTGATCAGGAAAACAATGCCAGATGTAATGCGTGTGATGTCATTATTATTGCAACAATATTTATAAAATCCAAAACTTCTGGCCACATGCGCAGTTCAAAAATACACCACGGCACTCAGAAATAAGTTCTCTGAACCCTCCCTGAGAGCGTTATGAAACCGCTCCATGTCTGACTTCAATAAATAAAATGATTGGCTTGGCTTGGCAATTAAGACGACGTCTCTGGTAATGGATGAAAAATCTGTAAGCAGAAACATCCAACACGTGTTCTTGAGTGTTCAAGGATGTTGTAAATCCAGGTAGCTCAAATTCCACAGCTCAGCAAATCACAAGCTGACCTTAAGAGCTCTTCAAGCTTCCAAAGACCTGTCTTGTTATCTCGAGTCTCCTGTCTGTAGACCCCACAGCGTACGTGCAAGATTTGAAACAAGATATGACCATAATTTTCAAAATCTCTTTTAAAAAAAAAAAAAAAAAAAAAAGAAGAAAGAAATGAAAATAAAATACTGGCACTGTTTCCTGACAGTGAAACGATATTGCAGATTTTTCAGACAAGGCTGAAACTATTGTGTCTGAAACTCCAGAGGACAGAGCGCCGAGGAGAGGACGGGTCAGCTTATTTCAGGCACCTGCGCTCGTTCTCACTGACAGAAGAAGGTCACGGGACTCCAGATTTCCTTGTTATGTTCCTGTATTTTTAGTCTGATGCCCTAAATTAACAGCACACCTTCATTAGGGCACCTAGATTGAAAACAAAAACCACAATACGTTGATGTGCTCACATTTCAGATAGACCATGATCAATTTAACCATCGCAGAGACTACTGACCAGCAACTGTGCATTACTTCAGTATATGAGTTCCACTAATTACGCTTACAATTGAAATTTAAAGATGTCAAAAGATTTCAACACTTTTTAACAGATCTCACGGTGCTCATACTTTCACACTGGACCTCATTTATCAGTCTACAGACAGTGCCCTAGCTTTCCTTAGGAGGTTCTTTCTCACTTGGTAATTTACACGTGAGTGGCATTTATCATGATATGCATGCAGGTACGAAGAAAATTTAACAAACTTTTATAAATCTCTCAATGTTTAGTTTGGTTTCTGCCATTTACACAAAACTTCACTGAAAAATTGATGAATGAGGCCCATTATACATCAACCAACATGTCCCCTAGACTAGCAGCTAAAAAGCAGGACGAATGGCAAATATCTTCCCAAACGACACGTCCCTGGGGAATAAAACAGACATCGGGGCAGACGGTCGTCTGAGGCAAAGGCAGACGGGGGTGAGAAGGAAAAAAGAAAAAAAAAAAAAAAAAAAAAAAAAAAAAAAAGACACTAATGGCTTTACCAGGTCTCTTGTCTTATTGACAATACAATCCAAGAGCACCATGAAGAACCAAACGCATTCAGGAAAAAAAAAAAAAAAACAGGAATGCCCAAGGGAGCAGTCTTCAAAGACTCTGTGTGTTATATTATAGTGTGAAGGTATTACACACTTTAACAAGTCAGAGCCGGGGCATAACAATGCATGTCAAAAAAACCTTACTCATTTGAGGTGGAGTGAATCATAAAACTTTTTCAAACATTTCAAACAAGCACAGCCTTCTGAAGGTCATAAGGAAAGCTCGTTTGCATACAATGACTCGTCTTTAAGATGGGATATGTGAAATTCTCGCCTCTGTGCGCAAATGTAGGCCATCTCCAGCGGGAAACGGAAATTTACCTGGAATGATCTCAAACAATGGACTGGAACGTGCATATAAAGTCACGCAAGGGAACGATTACAAGAAATGATGGCAAACGTGTCCACTGACTCATATAGTCACATATGATGTATGATGCGTAAATCTTCACCATCACATACTATAATATAGCAAAGATCAAAAAAAAACCTGCAAGTTAATTCATTAGATTCAGTTATAATATAACTGAAGCAACAATTCCAACTTTTATTTGACTGGTTGAAAAGGCGTTTCACACTTTTAACAGTAGATCGTGAATAGTTTGGTCTGTAAATACGTTTCTGAGATCAAAGTAAAAACAGCAGTGTCTAAAAATAGCAGTAAATCAATGTCACTAATATTGTTATCTTTGGATGCAAAAAAAAAAAAACAAAAACAAAAAAGCATCCCAAAATGCACATTATCAGACTTTATCTGAAATATGACTCAAGTATAAATCACTGTTTCCAGTTAAAGGCTCAGTGTACATCTCGCCTCAGCACATTTTAGCTACAAGATCTACAAGGTCACATTCTGTTTTCAGATACAAAAGTCACTCATTGGGTGATGATTAAACAATAAAACTACAGAGCGTCGGTCCAGTTAACACGATGTGTGCAGTAAACCGACTGATTGAGACCTACACTACTTAAATGTTGTACTGGAGACAGAAAACAGCTGATTCCCAGCTCTTCTTCTGATTCCAACCAAGCTCCTTCTCTTCTTAGTAAACATAAACATTTAGTCTACGGCCACTTGCACTCATACAAAACAAAGAGTGAAATAACATTCCAGACAGAACGCTTTTTCAGATTTGGGCCAAAACCGCATATTACTGCACTACACATCTGTCAAAACTGCGTTAGAGGATTTTGACTGACTCTGGCTACTGAGTTGTTAAACATTAAATCATAATAACACGTTTCCAAATGGCCTTAATTTTATTTTAATATTTAAAAGGTTACACACAACATTTTTTAGAGAATTCATCCATCATTAATGTTACAGCATTTTGTAAACTAGTTTGCATTTTGGATGTTGATTTTAAGGGAGGATAAAGCATATTAAAAAATAAAACTTTTTCAACCATCACTGATTATTACTGGAGTGCAAAAAATAAAACTAAATAAATAAAATCACTCCTCCACTGCCAAAAGGTTCCTCTACAGATATTTGGTGAGGCAGCAACTTTTATTTCTGGTCTAGGTTAATATTTAATGGTCACTTTACACTCAAAGTCAAGTTGTTCCCTAAAAACACTTCACTTTCAGACAAACCTTTTACTTTAACAGACACTGTGGATTAGAAACTGACTGCTGTTTAGACCCCCATAGACACAACAGCATTTAAATTCTCTATGGCTTAAAACCTGGACATAAATGTCACAAACGTGACGCAGACCTACCTCGATTCTGCTGCTGTCCTTATTTGGACCGTCATCTGGCCTAGTTAAAGCTTCATTAGGTGAGAATAAATAAAAACCATACAGAGACAAGCTTTGAGATAAATCAGAGGTAGACCAGTCGATCTGAGTGAGAGTCGGAGATGCTGAAGGAGATGAAAATGCAGAAAACTAGCAGCCATGATGGATGAGAAACTTATTTCAAGGCCTGTTAGTAATGCACTACATTAGAAAACATACCTCTAACTATCACTGCCTGAATACGTCCCTGTTCTAGATAAACACAAGGCTGGAAAGTGCAAGCGCTGTTAGTAATAAGTATACGTCGGGATGCACATGGGGCATTTTGTCATTTCTCGGGTGTCGGATATCAGGTTGGGGCAGTTGTCCTCTGCTTGCCCTCCGAGTCCACTCAAACAGCTGAGACAGACCCTGAGCATTCCTCTGGACGCAGTCTGATCACCTGTGCCTGTGATCAGGACTGGCACAGGACAGGTGCTTCCTTCTTCCTCTATGTACCATACAATCAGTCAAAAAAACTCAACTCTGCTTTCTCTCTACATATAGATAAGTGTAACGTGGGACATAGCCTCCTGGTCATCATAGTTCTTCAGAAAAACAGGAGCTACACAGCAAATAACACAACAGTGATATGATCAATAAATATAAACCTCTGTCCTGTATGTCGTACTGCACTAATGTGCCAAATGTGCAGAGTTGAACACTAAAAGTAAGGAATGAAACATGCCTCGAAGTGTTTTATTCCTCTTATACAAACAATTTTTTCAACAATAACAATTTTAATGTGTTCAACAGCATTCCAGTAACTCAAAAAAACCACTCTTTACAACCGTGGTGAGCAGAAAAGCACCTCAGGACGCACAACACGTCAAACCTTGAGGCAATTGAGCTACAACGGCAGGAAAACCAAATCAAGTTCCATTTTTATTTATTTTATTCCCCTTATACTACAGCAATTTGCCAATGACTGCATTCTTATTAATTAAAGAAAAAAAGAGTCATAACTTTTATCCGTTTATAGTTACATTTTAAAAACAATGGGGGCGCAACTCTTTCTTTAAAGGTACAGCTTTAGACTCCGATTTGATTAGTATTACAGCTGGCACTACTGTCAGAGCTGCTGGTATAGAAAATTAATCAACTGCGCTATAGTCTAAGGGCTGATGAGCCAGGATTACTGCGCACATTCGCTCAGTAAATGACGTAATGGTCAGCCATTTATACACACACACACATTTCACCACACACACACACACACACACACACACACGGCATGAAAGTCTCCATAACATGAACATGTGCTGGAACAGAAAGCCTACATTTGTCCCTGTCATGCAGTCTTGTCCCAAATAAAGTAAAAACCTGCCCTAGAGGCCTGGGATTAAAACAGAACCCAAGTCATTTAGAGCAACATGCACTTTTATACAACTAACACTCACATGAAGCAAAAAACAATTGCTCAAATTTTAAATGACTTTAACTGCATGACTAGGGACACTTTGGAACAACTTTTTAGAGCAAATCTTTCTGGATAATACATCACTATCATCATCATCATCATCATCTCTGCCTTATCCTGCGTTCACACGGGTGAACTCGTGTCTCTTGTGGGCGTGGCCTGTTCAACGTTTTGTAGTAGTAGCTATATAAAGCTAACTAGTTAAACACAGACTAAATAACGCTCAATTCAGTGTGAAAACTGGATGTTCGATTTATACTTCGTACTAGCTTCATCGCTCGATTATCAAAGCGATCTAACTGTGCTAGCTGCGTACACTCACCAGAGACACCGACGATCTCTGTTACTGCTTCCGACCTTTATTTTTTCTTTGTAACTTGTCTATACACAGTTATATGACTGGATAAGGTGAAATCACGGTTATAAGTTTTTCTTCCATTTTCCAACTAATCGCACGCAGGAACTAATGAGCTGGGAACTGAAGAAACGTCGGACGGTGCGCGTCGTAGGATTGGTCCGAGAAGTCATTCCAGCCAATCATTTGGATTTGTCGCTTTACGGCGTCGCACCACATTTGCATGACATTGAGAAGTATGTTGAAAATGTACTGTGGAGGCAGGGATGGAAAAAACTGGGACAAGTTTACTCAAAAGGTGTGAGTAGGGCTGCTAAAGCCGGGCGCTCCTCAGGGGCGTGGCCATGTAGGTGGCATGGGGTGGCAACCACGACTCTGACTTCATTCACATCTCTAGGAGGGATATGAATTATTCATCCTGAAAGTCACGCAGATTTAATGAATCAAATCCATCACACTCATCCTGATTTTAAAGGGTTAAAATGTTAAAGTTAATCAAAACTCCTTAGCATTAGGAAGTCATTACAGTAATGTCAGGACATGGCCATTCATTTTAAAGCTGTACATTCTGCTAATTTAAGCTTAGGTGGCATATTAAGTGGTATATTAATTAAGTGATGCCATGTCTGTGCCCACCCTGGCCACCCCAATGTCCTCTAACATTCAGCAGAGCCTGACACATTTCACAACACAGTCAAGACTCGTTACACCCTTCAAACTACAGCTCACTAATAAAACACTCTCAGCAGCCTGACTAATTGTTCAGCACCATTATGTCTATAACATTTTCTTTAAAATATTAATAATAAATAAAAAGAGAAAGGCAAAACAACCAGAAGGAGAGTTGAGCGCCACAGGGATGAATGAAAAAGCTCCACAGCGTCACGACAAATATCCCTAGCAACTACTGAGGAAAAAAATTAATCAACTTCTTTCCAGTCAAAAGGACGAGAGGAACATTTTTTCCAACACAATTTAAAACGAACTCACCTTCCCGAAGTGAAAAATGTGAATAAAATCCTGTTTTTATTCCGCGTAGTAGGTAGCAGCAGCGTCCTCCTCCTCGGTGAGCTGAGAGTGAAATCAGCAGCGCTCGCGACTCCCCTGTTTAAATATCCCAACGAATTTTTTTTTTTTCCTCACAAATTTTCCCTCGCGCGAACTTCCAACTGACAAAACAGCCCATGACACAGAGCCATTTTTAATTCAACACAAAACACCATTATCACTTCTTCTTCTTCTTCTTCTTGTCACTTAGCATATTAACATGACGAGCTTCTTTCCTTCTTTCCTCTCCAGCGTCCTGTGTTTCTTTTTTTTTTTTTTTTTTTTTTTCTCCTCCCCGACTAATCACTGCTGCGCCTCATCTTTACCGTGGTCGCGCGCGGTGCGCGGTTTGCGCGTGCCCGCCGCTTAAAACGCGTTTTCTTCTCTTTTCCCACCCACATTCCTACAAATCCAGCCTCCTGCACCAGGATTGCAAGCAAGCAAGCAATTCCTCGCTTATGATTGGTTACTCTCCGACGTACAGCGAATCATAGCGAGGGAGAGGCGGGATTTTTTTTTATAATACAGGTGGAGGAAAAAAACACAAGAGGCGGGGTCTATTGAAATTGCCCAAAGATGATTGGCTGTCACGAAAACGTCATCACAAGGCCAGCGAATCGTTGCGGTAATCATTATGGGGCGTGGGGCAAATCTGTTCTGTCCCGCATTACTGTCGTAAAACAGGATTTTTTTACGACAGTTATTTCTTCTGGTCGCTTCCGTCTGTTAGTGGTGCACTGGTAGCAAAGGTTGCTGATATGACACTATATTTTATTGAATGTTTCGTCTATAAGGTAAAATGTTTTAATAATTATTGTTTGGAATATACTTTATGGGGGTATTCTGTGCGGAATAAAGTTACTGTCCTTTAAAATAAAGCCTTAGCTGCATTACTAACTAAGGCTTCCTTGCTAGCAGCGTATTGCAGAGGAAGAGATCTGTTCAGGAGCTTTAGGCTAATTCATATTTTTTCATCTTAGCTGTTGATCTTAAGAAAATAATGCTATACAGTAGCACATGTGTGGTAATTAAGGAATGCAAAGATCTCAATCATCTTTGGCAGCTGTATGTAGAGTCCCTAGTTTGGAAAAGGACAGACTTCCTGTGATGCATTCAGTGAAATTCAGTGTAATTTGCATCTTTATTCACTTGGCAGATCTATACAATACAATACAATACAATACAGTATTACCATAGACATGGGTGATTGAGGTTTAATGGCTCTCTGAGATGTGTGTGTTGTGTTCATTCATTCATTCATTCATTCATTCATTCATCTTCAGTAAGCGCTTTATCCTGGTCAGGGTCACCGTAGATCTGGAGTCTATCCTGGGAACACCGGGTGCCAGGTGGGAATACATCCTGGACAGGACACCAGGGCACCATGCAAACACTCGCACTCACACTCATTCACACCTGGGGTAATTTAGAGTGACCAGTTTACCTAGAGAACCCAAAAGAAACCCACACAGATATAAGACAACCTGTGAAACTCCACCCAGAACGGAACCCGAGCTCAAACTTTGGAGCTGTGAGGTGGCAACGCTTCCCCCACTCACCACCGTACTGTCCCAATGTGTTTTATGTTGTAAACTGTATTTAAAAACAGTCATATTACTACTTTTAGATTTTAGCTCTGGAAAACTTTCAGTATTTGTTGTACCTTCCAGTCTATCTGTGAGAGAGCGCTGGAGCTACACACTCACACCAAGAGCTCGCACAGCTCTCTCGCAACTCACAGAACAACAAATCAAAGCCAGCAATCATGTGTAGGTCTACAGAAACCTTTAGAGACCAAAAGATACAATGTAATGCACAGTGGTCAGCCTTAGCCTTCTGGTCACTGATGTAAAACCTCATATTCTCCTTCTCATACTGTTTTCCAGTAAGCCCGCCTTCCTGGTGTCACGTCCTCGGAGATGGACCCGGTTGTGCTGAGTTATCAGGACAGCTTGCTGAGGCGCTCGGACGTTTCCCTGCTGGAAGGCCCCCACTGGCTCAACGACCAGGTCATCGGCTTTGCCTTCGAGTACTTTGCTGTGGAGCGCTTTAAGAGCCTGGGTGACTCTGTGTGCTTCATCAGCCCTGAGGTTACCCAGTTCATCAAGTGCGCGTCATGCCAGGAAGAGCTGGCTGTCTTCTTAGAGCCACTGAGTCTAATGTCGCGTCGCTGGGTCTTTCTAGCGGTCAACGATAACTCCAACCAGGCGGCCGGCGGCTCCCACTGGAGCCTGCTGCTTTACCAGCGTGACTCTGGTCATTTCTCCCACTACGACTCACAGAGCGGAGGCAATGCCACACACGCTCGGCGCATCGCCGCCAAGCTCCAGGCTTTCCTGGGCGCTGGGACTGAAGTGCCCTTCGTGGAAGAGCCGTGTCCCTCGCAGCAGAACAGCTACGACTGCGGCATGTACGTCATCTGTAACGCTGAGGCGCTGTGCGAAAGCGCTCGAGTCGGAGGCTGCGCTCGGCTTCCGACGAACACCATCACGCCCACGTACATCACCAGGAAGCGGACAGAATGGCACTCTCTGATTCGAAGACTCGCAAAGGACTAGAATGAGATACATCCTCACACACGTTGCTAATAAATAAAGTTAGTACTTACAGCAATCATACTTCAGCTCAACAAGAGTCAGTAGTTGGAGATTTAATCAGCATGCGTTACTAATTAGAAGACACTCAACTACGCATGTGCTACGCTAATTCTCTGACCATTTATCAGAGTTTATTATCATTTATGTAAGGAACAAAACACTTTGAGTTGGGCTGTTATAGGAAAATAATCAACTTTGGGATGGTAACAGTAACTCCGCTTCACATTGAGCCGCATCACACAACCCCATTGTTGATTATTTTCCCATAACAGCACATTCTGAAGCGTTTTCTTCCTCTTATTCCACAGCAATTTGCCAACGATTGAAATTTGTTATTAATTAAAGGATGACATGTCATACCTTTTTATCCATTTATAGATACAATGTGGAACATCTGTGAAACAAGTTCCTGTCATCACTTACATTATAGCAGCTTATACCACAGTGGGGTTGAGTTCTCTGATCAGAAGCTGTTGATTAATTTTCTATAACAGCGGCTCTGACAGTAGTTCCAGCTGTAACATAAAAGACAGGTTTATAAGAATGCACTCTTTCTGATACGTTATTGTTTCCGTAGTAACAGCTAATAGACCGGGACTTGTACAGTGGACGCTCAACATAACCTAAGCCAATAATAAGCGGATTTAAAAGAAAAAAAAAAAGTTTAAGAAATAGGTTTTTGATCTGGTGACACTTTTTTGTAAGAAGCGCAAGTCTCAGTAAGTCTTCGCTTTCCCGTTTCTCAGTCACATGACAAGTTGTGTTTTTTTAAACTTCAAGAGAGAGAACATAGAAGAGGCTGGTGAAGGAATGAGTGTTTATAGCTGCTATAACTTAAGCGATAACAGGAACTAGCTTGTTTCCCAGTTATTCCACAACACTAAATGTAGCTATAAACATTAAAAAGCATGCTGCCTTGTTCATTAATTAGTTACTAATTGTAATCATTTACAAATTGCTGTGGTATGTGCAGAACAACACACTCCGGGCCATGCTGTTATAGGAAAAGTATCATCTTTAAGGTGGAAACAGCGTGGATTATTTTCACGTCTTATGTGTTATTCTGTACTTAAAACCTACGTTATGACGGCTATAAACATTCACACCCTCATCAGCTTCTCTCACCACGTTCTTCAAAAGTTCATAGAGGGGTTCTGCTAGGAATTCTTCCTCACCGGGAAACCCTGTATTGTTATTATTATTATTTTATTTTTTTACAGTAGAACGTAGGCTGCACACGTGACGATTGTTTACTGACAAACACTCGCTAGTATTTCAGTTTAGACAAATGGGACATGAAGGTGCTAATGTTTGTTTAACAATCCACAATAACTCTAATGTGTGTAAAGTGTAATCATCAGATCACACACACACACACACACACAGACACACGCCGTTTTTAATTCACACGACGGAGGAAACTTGAAATAAATTCAGCACAAGTGAATGTAGATGAATGAGATGAATGAGACGAGACTTGTTTACAAGACTTTTCGCTCAGGGTTATTTTAAGCTGAAAATAAACGAGAAAGAATGTGAACTGTGTTGATTTACTGTTTGAGAAGAATGTGCATTCATTCCTTGTGCTAGTTTCTTTACAGGGGGGAAAAACTGTTCTCATTTTTAAAGCAGTTCCCTGCTGTAATTACGTGTGCGTGTGTGTTGTGGATGTTGTCCGAGCGCGAGTGTATTCATGTTCAGAGCAGGCACAACGCTTTCTGACCTCACACCAGCCGATGCATGACGTTTGGACTTTCTCATGATTCTTATTTGAATGAGGTGAATAAGGATCTGCTTATCGAACTCATACAATAAAGCATCTTTTGCATGTAAAGAAAGATCTCTGTACTTCTGGAGTTTTATATGACATTATTTTCCTGTCTAAAGTCAATCATGTCTGAGTGAGATTCTACATTTTTTTTAACAAATTATTAGTCAGACATTCTCTTTGTACTTTACACTTTACACTCTCAATTTATAGGCTTATGGGCAGAATTTTGGTTTGTAGCTGCAGCTCTACACAAACATCCACTTTGGTTATGCCTCTTCAACTGTTCCACTTGAAACTGTACAGATTGTCTGCAGCTATTTAATAAAATTTCAGTTTGGAAGTATATATTTTTTAAAAATGATACTTAAGGAGTGCATTCATATTTGCAGCAGTTAGACTTTGAAAATGTTTAAAAATGTGAAAGCTTTCCTCCTCACAGCAAAGAACAACCAAGGAGTGGGGTTTAAGAGCCATCTCATGATGATGATGATGATGATAATAATAATAATAATAATAATAGTAATAATAATAGTTTAATATAGCACCTTTCTCATACTCAAGGTCGCCACTGGCCCTGGCAGCTGAGTTTTGAATAAGCCGCAGTTTATTAATGTTTTTTTCCAGCTATAACAATGCAGAGGGAATTACAGTAATCTAGATGTGAGGTAATGAAAGCACGGACCAGGGTTTCAGCATCTTTCTGACAGAGAAGGGGTCAAAGTCGGGCTAAATTACTGCACTGAAGAAAAGCTATTTTAGTTAGTGACCTAATATGGGGTTCAAAGGAAAGGGTGGAGATTAAAATAACACAGCGGTTGCGAACGCTGGTTGAGGATGTCATCAACAGTGATGTTATCAGTGTCCATGGAGAATTCAGGAACTCTAGTTAGAAGGGCTTTGGTACTGACAAGTAAGATCTCCGTTTTATCTGGATTTAACTTAAGAAAGTTAGCGTCCATCTATGTTTTCAGATCCTGGATACATGCGGTTAATGATGTAGAGGGCAGATCTGTGGTGGACCTAGTGCTGCTGTAAAGCTGTGCATCATCTGCGTAACGATGGAGGTTTAACCCATGGTGCACTTGGACACATCATCAGTGATGTTTCCAACATTAGACACTCTCAGCCTGGGGTGATCAGGCCCCGACTCATGTCCAAGTAGCTTATTTCCTATGGATTACTCCGCTCTTCCTTCAGCCTCGTAAACATGCCTAATGCAACCAAAACCATACTGGCCTTCCCAGTGACCAAGGCTGTAGCGAGCCCCAGCTCAGTGCCACTGGTTCTGTAAAGATTTGCCACATAACTGGGTCTAGCTAACACAACCAGAACTGTACATGCACGTGACACCAGCACTCATCTCACCGTATCTAAGTAGCACATGACCACGGATCACTCCTTTTCATCCACAGCCATCTGGAGAAATTATATTTAAGTGAAAGTACAGAAAATCTTACTTTCACTTAAAAAGTATGAAGTACTGAAGTGAAAGTCAAACCGTTGCTACTTTTAAATGTACTAAATATATTACAAGGTAAATGTTTTAACTGATAAAAGGAAGCTAGTGTCAGGTTTTCATGTGAAAAGTAACTTTTCTTACTTTTGTTTCATTCTTAGAAGATATGTTATGTTTAAAAGCAACTGCGCCGTTTGACTGAAAACCTGCTGTTAGCAACCTAGCGTAGAAAACAGGCTAATTTAAGGTAAATATAGACAGTTAATGTTAGCAAAATTAGCTAAACCTACTTTCAATATGCTTTTTTCAACTTAGATGGAGATGCCTTTTAGGGAGATAAAGGAGATTTTATACGGGTCTTTGTTTACTCCAGAATATTGAAACATTTTACTGAGGTAGGGCCAGGGCGATTTTTAGTGGGATGTCTACACATACGAGATTTGTTTACACACCTCAACACCTTTTTTTTTTTTTTTTCAAATGAAGAAGTATCAATTTTGCTCTGATTCAGATTTGGCCTAATCTGGTGTCACTTTTTTGCAGTTGAATTAGATTTTGAAAAACATTTGACATTAGGGCTGAACTATATGATGACACAATATCAATATCATGATACATTCTGTATCAGTATGTTTTTCTGAGGTATCACAGGTATCCTGATATCATTTTCTAACAGTTAAAAATTTACATTTAAACTGACAGGAAGCAGCTCATTTGATGTTAAAAGTTTGGTCTGAACCTTAAAAAATGTCAAATGGATTTTATATTTATAATCAGAATTTATTTAAATGTATCTATTATTTTAAAGTAATTTATCTGTAGACATTGTAGACAAATGCTTTTAGTATTTTTTTAAATGCAACACTGCTGTTTTGCTGGCAGTTGATTACTGTTATACATATTCTGTATCGTGGAAATGTCTTTAAGTATTGTTATTTTTAGTGTACATCCTTGCATATATCTGATTATTTTTGCCAGTAAAATAACATCATATTTAGATTATTATGTTCAATACCAGCAATTAAGTTTAACACTGACTTCGATTGTAAATGTAAAAAAGAAACCTTCTGAAAGAACCAGCTTAGTAACGCTGATGGATTTGAAACAAATCAGCGTTCATGAGAAGGAAGCTATTCTGTTACAGAATGTGAAGGTCAGTGGAAGCAGGGATTTTTCCATCAGGCCTGACCTTCAGGAGATTAGTGTGTCAGAAAAAATGCCTTAAGTGAAGTAAAGGCAACATTGTACAGATTCTTCACACTTAAAAGCGCTGAAACAGTGGAGCAGTATTTCCTAAACCATAAATCACCACATCATGTCCTGTACATGGTAATCAGGAATGAATTAACAAAATAATTAATGGAAAATTCCACTCTGAAACAAATAATAAAGTATTTATTTATTTATTTATTTATTTTTTTACTGATTCTGGTGCTATTTGTTGGTTGGTTGGTGCTGTATTTTCTTTATTCCTGTGAGAAGTTAGCGGTTGTGTGCTACACTGATGTCACGTGGAGAGATTGTTATTGCTAGCGCAGTTACAATGGCGATTAATCGGAGAAAAAAATCCAACAATGTCATACATAAAGGATAACATTCAGATTTCACTGTTAGCTCCTAAAAACAAAAGAGCAAAAGCTTCTTTTCTCACTCACCTACATTTAATGTCATATTAATTAGAATTAATATTATATTAATGTATTAATAAATTAATACTTATATCAATATTATTAATATAGTAATATTAATTAGTGGAGAAGTTGGTGCAAACACTGAACTCCCAGAATGCAATGCAGCCAAACGACATGAAACTTGGCATGGCTCGTTAGCGATATACGAGATGATGAGCGTGATGGTGAAAGTTGAAGTTTGAGGCTGATTTGTTCGTGTAAGGATGAGGAGGTGAGAGAGCTGGATAGACTAAAGGATTGAAGTGCTGCTGCATCGTTCTCTTTAAGTAGACATAAAGTGAAGGGCTAAATCCCACTGCACCACTATCAGCAGCGTTATGGGTAATGTAGGAAACCACTAACCAAAAAAATAGACAGAAGAAGTTTAAACTAAAAAAAAGTCTTAGTCGCCATTGAAGATCAGGTGTTAATTCTAAAGATTAATATGCAAGTCGTTCGGGGTGGAGTTTTCCTTTACGAATGGGTAAACAAGAAAGTAAAGAATTCATGCATGACACATTTGCCATCACGGTGCATTTACATTCCCAGGTACATTGCAGAGATAGATGTGAGCTGAGAGAAATCCTCCCTAAAGGAGAAGAAGAACCCCAGAGGCTCCTCAGGTGTTTCACATTATCCCTTTTGAAGGAGCATTAACCCTGTTTCTCGGCTGTCAAACTAAACCACCCTGCTTTTAACACGTCCTCCTAAGCTGCACTGTAATATGCTGCAGGTTCCTCCGAAGTGCAAACATATTTACGGCCTCTGTCTCTAACTACAGCCCTCCAGCAAGCTCTCCACGCCGCTGATTTATCTCATGGCCATGTCATGCACATCTGAAACCCACTACGTCCATTTTGCAACCATTTCCAGTCTATTTACTATACAAGAAGTAACAATAATGAATGTAACTGGAACACTCTTGCTGAAAGACGCCATAACTCTTTCACCCTGGTTCGATGACAAAAGAAATGTGAAAATGCGTCTTTGTAACACACACCCTGATAATGCAGCATTACAGTACGAGGTGTGTAATGTGAGACCGTGTTTTTGAGCTGCTCAGGGTGAAGACGCTTTTGAACATTGTCCTCTCTCTCCCTTTGTGGTGGCATAAAAATGCCCGTCACTCACGTAATCGCCTTTGATATGAGGCAGAGAGTGTAAAAGGGTCATGTGATGTGGCTATGGGGGATAGATTAACATTTTTTTTAGTAGATCAGCAAACTGCATAGCCACATTAACACTCTCTTGTGGTTCACGTCCTCAGGCGTGAGTGAATACAGAAGGGCTGGAAAGAATGACTCCAAATGCTCTTCCTCTATAAACACTTGCCCCTACGTGTAAATATGGTGGAAGTATGTTTATTTAGCATTAGATAACAAGAAATAGATCAGTTTCCAATTTTTATTATGCCAGTGCAAGTTAATTTTTTTTATTCCTTTACCAGCATATCATCTAAAATTTTAATGTTGAGTTGATGCTATAGATTTAGACTACAAATCATTATGTTAGCAAGTTAAAATATCTTAAATAAAGGAAAGTTATATAATATTTCTCATTATGAGATTATTATATAACCATTAAGCCTATATCTAGACATATTTACTAATTTCAAGCTTAAAAACGTCTTACTCTTTTGACATATTATTTTGTGTTTTTCTAGAAATAGCCTAAATGCTTGAAATGAGCAAATGATCTGCCAATAGAATAAAACAATTACAAGCTTATATTAAGTAAATATATCTAAAAAAAAAGAAAAAAAAAAGTTTAAAAAATTCTTATAGTTGTTTAAAAGCAATCTAATAAAGAGAAATGTCAGTTGAATTTGCCTATATTCAAGATATTCTATTTTTTACTTTTTTTTTTTTTTTTTTGAAAGGTTTTTTTTTTAGGTATTTGAGGTTGAAATTTGCTGTTCACCAACCGTCTCCATCCAGTGTGACAGAGCTTTAAAAAATCTTGCCAAGAAGAATGGACAAAAATAACAGGATTAAGCTGTAATTACAACCAAAGTGGTTATACCAAGTACTGACCCAAGGAAGGGATGAATACTTATGCAACCAACAAATGTCTGCTTTGTTGTTTAATTAACCTTTGTACCATGGTTAAAAAAAATGGCAACATCAAATGTTAGAGATATTGTGTAAATCAAAGAGAAAAAGCTCAATTGTGTTCCAGGTTGTAACACTACACAATGTGAAAAAGTTCAAGGGGGGTGAATACTTATGCAAAGCACTGTATGACATGACGTAATAGCTGTGGTGGAGCTAAACCTTTTTCAACACTGCAAACTTTTCAAATAATTAGACACATTTGGATAGGAACTAAACCTAGGCATTTTTATTAGTACAGTGTAAGAAAGGGAACTTTAAAGTTGTCATATAGAAGCACAGAGCTTCAATTTATTTCATTTTTGTCTCATTCTATGATGGGTGTGTAAATACACTATATGGCTAAAGGTTTGTGGACACCTGACCATCAGACCCATGTGTGCTTGTTGAACATCGCATTCCGGATTTATAACTTTTTGCTGTTATAATAACCTCCATTCTTCTGGGAAGGCTTTCCACTAGATTTTGGAGTGTGGCTGTGGGGATTTGTGTTCATTCAGCCACAAGAGTATTAGTGAGGTCAGGCACTGATGTTGGGTGAGGAGGTCTGGGGTTCAGTCGGCATTCCATTTCATCTAAAAGGTGTTCAGTGGGGTTGAGGTCAGGGCTCTGTGTAGGACACTCGAGTTCTTCCACTTCCACAACCTTCACACACCATGTCTTCATGGAGCTCATTTTGTGCACAGGGGCATTGTCATGCTGGATCAGGTTTGGACCTCTTAGTTCCAGTGAAGGGAAATTGTAATGCTACAGCATTCACAGACGTTCAAAGACGTTCTATACAATTGTGTGCTTCCAACTTTGTGCCAACAGTTAGGGAAAGAACCACATATGGGTGTGATGCTCGGGTGTCCACAAACGTTTGGTCATATAGTGTATGTCATGCCATATAATGTTCCTGATCTGTTCTGTCAGATTATTTTAAATATGCTTTAGCACAGTATATGATTGAGCCCAATGAAATCCACTTTGCACGCATGTGATCATGGGAAGCTGCTTCCTCCTGAAAGCCTGTGCACCAGGCAGGAAAGTAATTTTTTTTATAAACAGCAGCTCCACTAGCAGATCATAGAAAAGGCAACATGGCTCAGTTCACTCAGATGTGAGGAGAATGGTGACTGGGTTAACCGCTATTTCACATGAGAACCCTGCATGTCAATGATATATGAGGCCAATATGGCCTATAGGTCAAGTACAGGATCTGTAACAGCTTGCCCCAGGCTGACAGTTTTAGTCATGGAGGTGCTGTTGTTGAGAAAAGACAGCTAACATGCATCCTGTTTGGGGCGTAGACATCTGACAGTAAGGACAACATTAAACACGTAAGACTCATACATACATGTCTTTACAAATATCAGTGAGGTGCTCTTACACTTCTCGTATTAATGCTGCATACCAAATCTACTTACAGCTATAGAGGACTGAGTACAGACACATTCACATGTCTCTTAATTCATAATATATAAAAAAGAATAATTGCGAGGAGGACTATTAAAGAAAAAAAAACACCATTAACATCTGATCTTCAACAGTCCAACAATCCAAGATTTATTCTATAAAGAAATTGTTTGGTCTGTTTTCACTTTGATGATATGTTTAATGTTTCCTACATTACCCACAATGCCGTTTGACTACTCGTTGAAGGTAATACAGTGGGATATAGCCCTTGCTTCATCTTTATGTAAAGAGAGAAATGCAGCAGCACTTTAGTCATTTAGTCTGTCTAGCTTTCTCACTTCCTCATCTGTAAACTCTGCTCAAACAGATCAGAGTCCAAAACTTCATGTTAATATCATCATCAATGCCATTGCTAACTAGATCACCAACTAGCTGAGCCGAGTCTCTGGTGTAACTTTGCGCAACTCTGTCGTAGAGCTCGTTGCATTCTGGAACTTTGAGTCCGGCATTTGCACCAATGTCTCCGCAATATTTGATGGATTTCTCAGTAATGTGACACTGAATGTCACTGGAAAATGGCGAGTGAGAAAAGAAACTCTTGCTCTTTTGTTTTTAGGAGCTAACAGCACAATCTGACGGTTATCATTTATGTTCGAGATCAGTGAATTTTTTTTCTCCACCTTTATAACTGCACCAGTAATAACAATGTCCTCCTGTGACATCAGAGTGGCAGATAATCAGGAACTTTTCACAGAAATATCAAAAATACAAGACCATCCAACAAATTTGCACAGGAATCACTAAACACTTCACAATTATTTCAATCTAATCATATTTCGTGTGTTTCGTAGTGGAGGTTTCCTTTAAGAGATATGATAACAGATGAATGGTGTTTGTCTCCTCTTGCTGTCTGTGAGCGGAACTGCAGACTTGACACACCTTTGTTTTTAGATCATTCCCAGAAAGTGCAGTGTGTACTACTACTGCTACATTTATGGCATTTGGCAGATGCCCTTATCCAGAGAAACATTATGTACAACTGAGCAGTGGAGGGATAAGGGCCTTGCTCAAGGGCCCAACAGTGGCAGCTCATGACCTTGTAATCTGTAGTCTAACAGTTTAACCACTGAGCTACTACTGCCCATTATTATTATTATTATTATTATTATTATTATTATTATTATTATAAAAAAAAACCATAAATCCATGCATAAAATGGGCATCTGAAACAGCGTGTAATGGTTGTGTCCATCTCTAATCCACGAGCAGCTGGGCACAGAGCTCAACCATCCCCTGAGCTTCATGGATCAATGAGCACAGACCAGTCTAGACTCTGATCGAAACACAACCTGCTGACGCTTTTATACAGTCACTACACAGAAATAGAATAAGGTGGGATAAGGAAAGATCAGTATTCCTACTGAGACTGCAGCTCAGCATGAAACAGCATTTTAACAACACTTCTGAGATATAAGCTGGAGATACAGAGTGTTTCCTGAATTTCCTTCCGAAGCCTGACCAGGGAATCATCTATGAATAATCTGTCCAGACTTACTGAAGTCCTTTAAGTTGAGTGAGGCCTGGAAGCTGTGCGCATCCTGAGGGAAATGATCCGTCCTGCGTGAAGCAGAAAGCAGCGGTTAGGGAAGCAGCAAATCAGTTTCTATATGACACACACAAGTTAAATAATCATAAACAATTGTTTTATAGCACCACGGGGTTCAGAGACATGTGAACAACAGATTTCACACACTAAGGAGGTCACTAAGTCACACAGAACAATGAGAACAATTTAGCCCTTATAATGCTTAAAAAATCTTTTTTTATAATTTAATAATTTTATAAACTTGTTTTTTTTTTTTTTTTTTACGTTTTTTTGCTAACAGTGGCTGCGTTTTGCTCTTAAATGAGTAACAGGGTTGAATTTTTTTAGTTAGAATTACAAAATGTGGTTAGCATCCATACCATTATTACATTAAATACGTTCTGATAATTTACTTAAAATGTATTTTTTTTAAAAATACAATAATGTACTTTCTTTAATTTGGGTAACACACTTGTATTTTTAAGATGTCCTCATCAGCCAATATCACAATATCATTGAAAATAAAAGAAGAACAAATATACGTACTTTGCTTCTTCCCACGATCTTCAAGACATATGGATGATGCAACTTCCTGTTGTTCCTGTGGCTTGTGGAATATTCCATATATTTCATAGGGGTGAATGCTTTCAGAGTTGAATAAACGTGGATAAAGGATATTTCTAGCATGAGATGTTGATTTATATTTCAATATGCACAACATGCACATAAACACTTCAGTAGTGTTTAAAATATCTTTGCTTTAGAATATAATATATATATTATAAATATAATATTAGTATATTTATAAATGTAACTGTAACGTCAGTGAAACTCTGCTCATGGAATTATTCATGAAGTGAAAATTCTCTTCACAGGTCCATTTTAGGGTTTAAGCTATTATGTAATTATTATTTACTTGAGCTGAGCATGCATAATATGCAAGCTAGCACATAATTTACTTGTCCATTTGCATATTTTAATAAACTGTTATGTAAAGTCTGACCATTGGGAGTGTTAGAAAAAGAAAACAAACAATCTGGAGTATAATCCATTTGTTATAGATATAACAAGTAAATTAGAATTTGTTTAATTGTCTAGATACTAATTTTCATTTTTAAACACATTTTTAACAAATAGTGCAAATAAGTTATGAACTGATGTATACTTTCAACAGGTTAAGGAAAAGACTAAACTTATACCTCAGCACGTTAAATTCACAAATCTGATTGGTCAGAAGGTGTGCATTTTTTTTGTATGGCTTGAACAGCAGTTCCGTCTGTAACACGAACCACAGGATTATATTAATGCAGTTGTTCTAATACATTATTGTTTCTATAGTAACAGCTCACTCTCCGAATGCCAGATTCTGCACATTATCAAAAATAATAATAATACAAAAAACATATTGTTTAACAATATGTAAAACGTATAATCGTTGGTGTGGTGAAGTATTTTGTTAGGAGACCTTTATTTAAGAATTATTGAAGGAATCTTGGGTGTAAGAGCTTTGTAACAGCCAGGGTGCTTTGTAAAGTTTCCCAGCACAGGAAAGTCGTCAGGACAGAGTTTACCCTTCCTGGATTCTTGGTAAAATGACAAGCTGTGTTTTTTGTGGGTTTTTTTTTTTTTGAGAGAGACAGACAGACAGACAGACTAATAAGGGAAAGAGCATATAGCTGCTATAATGTGAGTGATAACAGGAACTAACTTGTCGCTCAGGCATTCCACAACATTAAATTTAACTATAAACTGCTAAAATGTGTGACATGTCATTTATTATTAAATTAAACATTGCAAACATTGGCAAATTGCTGTGATGTAAGTGGAATAACACACTCCAAAACAAGCTGGTATATGAAATTATTGGATAACCTGGATTATTTTTGTACAATCGCACAGTCTGTCATGTGTTCCTTATTTCTTATTCCTTATTTATTAGGCTATAGTACTGAGCCTTGAAATGAAGGACACACACACACACACACACACACACACATATATATATATATATATAATCACGTTTGCAGCTAACATGGCTTTAGAGATTAATTATAGTCCATTTTAATCCAGAGTGTCATTAATTTCTGATCTCTGTGTGTTACAAATCCTTATAGCAGATTGCACGTCTTTATCAAAGTTAACAACAGATAAAAAGACAACTGAGGAACTTGTCTGAAAAATATCAGTTTTAATGAAAATGTTTTCATTTCAGTCAAACACTGCTTTGCATTAGTTCCTACTTTTCAGTTCACAAATGTGAGGTTTAAGTATTGAAGTGAAATCCTGCTCTGACTACTGAATTAATTACAGATCATGGCTTTTCTCCTGGTAAATAAATATATATTCTTCCTTACATGTTCAGGAAGGTTAGCAACTTCCACTAGTGTGAGCAGCAGGTATGGTAAAGCTGGAGCCAAGTTTTCACTTGGAAAATCTGTAAAATATATTAATTTAATTTAAAAAAACCCTGATCATTACACATCACTGTCTGGAGTTCTTAATAATAATAATAATAATAATAATAATAATTCATCACAGTTACCCCTTTAATCTCTCGAAATTCTTTTGTGTCAGATGTTCAGAACATCCATCAGAGTTTCGGCCCTGATACCCGCATGGTAGTGCTTCAGTGAGTCATTTAAACATATTCTGCCTATTTATATGAAATGCATTCACAGTTTACATAATGTGCAGGTTCCGTGATTACTGATAAACATATAAATAGAAAGGGGGTTATATTTCCTGCACAACAGTAAATAGTACAGAAGGAAGATGCATTAGAAAGTATTTTTCTTGCTACCAGCATAACCTGTAAATATATAATACACTGACTTAGTCAGGTGATCCAGCTTCACATTATTGTCTTCTATAAAATACATAAATAAAAAAATGTTTACTTTTGTGTTTATCTGTGGTGAGTGTAATATCTGTCCTGAGTGCAACAGAAATAGGCTACAGCTTGAGGAAATAAATACATCCAGTTTTTAACCTAGTAAACTCCCGAAAGCATGTTATTCAGTAGCGACTACGAATTATTCAGTAGCAATTAAAGTCAACCTGTCGGAAATGTGCAGAATTACAAAAGTGAAGAAATAGACATATTAGGTCCTGGGAGTTTAACGGGTTAGAGAGTGTAAGTCATATTTGCATAATTAAAACACTTGTGTTTAGACCTTTATCTCTTCCTATATTCTCATCTGTAAAATATATATTAAAATCTGCTTAATGACTTTAGACAGCAATCACGATGAGCAATGAAACATGGCTGACTGAGCAGCTCATACCTGCCTTCACCCATCACACTGTGTACTTGAAGAGGTCAAGGCATGAACGTTGCTTGATCCCAGAAATTAAGAGCCAACTAAAAGTCTTGGATGCACAATCAATATTCCTGCAGGATGTTTCTGCTGTAATTCCTTCAACAGCCGTTCCTGTTCCAGCAGACGGACGTGGTCACTACATGACCTGCAGTTCACCTGTTCCTCCATCCAGCAGCACTGAAAAACCCGCAGTGCCGCATGCCGTCTTCGTTTAGTCTCTCTATGCAAAAATCACATTATCAAACAGGCCAGCATCTCCACTTCGATAAAAAAGTGACACGGCCTGCATCGTGTTCAGGTCAGAGCTGTCCCAACACCATCAGCTACCTGTACGAATGCAGAATATGTTTGTGTATGTTTCATCTCCTTTATTACAATCTCAACAATGTAACAGTTTCAATATCGTGGATACTGTATGTGTAGGTCTAAAAACTTTTACTTGCATCTTAGTAGCACTTATAGCCTTATACAAAATGCTGCTGAATTGTTAATTCTGATTAGTCAGAAGGTGCTGATTCATTTTCCCTAACAGCAGCTCTGACAATAGTGCCAGCTGTAATTCAAATCACAGGATTACAGTAATGCGCTCGTTCTAACACGTCACTGTTTCTATAGTAACAGCACATTCACAGGGACTTACCCAATAATCCACAATAATCTAAAGCTAATAATAAACGGATTTTAAAAAATGCTGTTGTTTAACAGAAAAACATATAATCGTTGAAATAAAAGAGGTTTATTTAAGGTTTATTTATGAAAGGAGTCTCCAGTGTCACCATTTTGTAACAGTCAGTAATGTTTCCCACATGGGAAAGTCTCCATGACAGAAGTTTGGGCTTTCCTGTTTCTTAATAACATGACAAGCTGTGGTTTTTTTTGTCTTATTAACTTCAAGAGAGAGAGAGAAAAGCAGAAGTTGTTGAGGAAACAACAGTTTATAGCTGCTATAATGTAAGTGAGAACAGGAACTAACTGTTTCACAGACATTGTTTCTTTAATTAATTAAAAAAATGGAATCATTGGCAAATTGTTGTTGTATGAGAGGAATAAGAGGAATAAAACACTTCGAGATGTGCTCTTATTGGAAAATAATCAACTTTGGAGTGGTAACAGTAAATCTGCTTCATGTTTTATTCCTTACGTAAACTATAGAAGATAATCATGTTTTTATAGTAATTATATTTGATCATTTTGATTTATTTACTCAGAGTAATGCTTTCTTGTAAATTATATTTGGCCTTATTTATTTTTTTTTTTTGCATTTGACACGTAAAACAACATCTTTAATCTATAAATCATCTTAATTCAGGAATTTCATTGCTTCACTTCTCATTTGCATTAAGTTAAACTCCGCTACATTTGTGCCCATTTCACTTCACTTGTGCTACCGTAAATGACGAGCTTTCCAATGAAAACTAATGACTTCCAGATGCTTTGGGGTTGTCATGAATGCAAGTTTAATGTCAGGATATTCTCTAATATGCTTTTGGACCTATTGAATGGACTTTGGTCCTGGCTGCACTCTTCATCGTATGGAGTGCTGTAGAACTCAGGCATGTCTTACCTCTCCTGCAGGGGGAGCGCTGCTTTGCTGCTGAGGAGTGAGAGCTGCTGTTCCAGACTACACACACGAAACGCCAGGTAACACGAGGACAGGATGAGGAGGATAATTCTGCACAACAGAGCAGCAATCAAAGATATGTCAAAATGAAATATCTCTGTATAAGAGTTCCATACACTGCAACTCAAAGGTTTTGAACACGTTGATGTTTTTTACACAATTTATTACAACGTACCCAATAATGCTGATTAAAAATGAAGAAAAAAAAAATAAACACGTGTTCCATCAAAACCCCTAAATCTTTAATAATCTTCTTTAATAGTGCTTTATAAAAGACAAGTGCACTTGTTTCGTGAAGACTGTAAATTATCTTAAGCTGAGATTTGTCATACAGATGATATTTCACAGCTCTTGTATCAGCTGGATAATAAATATATACTGTATGAAAATGAGAGTAATCAAGATCAGCCTTTTCTACTTAGATCTAGGTTTTTTCCCCCCCACAAACATTTCTCAGGTCACTTATACCCATTTCTTTCTTAGATGTTAACTTTCTGGTCATTAACCAAAAAAGTTATACAGTAATACATGGTGCATCTGTAATACATCATGCAGATATAGGTCACGCGCTTCCGTTAATGTTTACATCAAACATCAGAATTGGGGAAAAAAACCTCAGTGATTTCATTGATTTTGACCGAGGTATGGACGTTGGTGCCAGACAGGCTGGTCTGATGGCGGCATTTCAATAGGAAAAGTGACTAAAGTGACATCAGCATTTATATTTATAATAGAGGTATTCAAATATCATTTTTGAAGTTCCAGTTACATAAAATTCCTTGCTTCCAAAAGTCTAGATAAGCAACTAACATGACTGAACGATGTCAACAATGACCTTTTAATGCTTAACCATTAACCCTTATGGCTGTAAGTAGACACATCAATTCAAAATGGTTATGTTTTTTTTCCCTAGTGTTTCTTCACTTTACCACTTTTAACTAGTGCCACAGTGTCGAAACAGATGATAAACACTGGTTCTGAATCTAAAGCGAAGAGAATAAATGCATACTTTGTCTTTAAACATTCTGTTTTCATTGTACAAACCATGTCATCCCTTCACTAATCACTAAGACCAGAGAGGTCTGCGAAACCTCTCATCTTTCTGAAATAATGTCCTTAGCCCTGTAGCTAGTCTCTGGTCCGATGAGCCACCTTCAGCTAAATAATTTACTTAAATACATGTGATTGGCCACATTAGAGGATCTTAACTGAACTAATGCACCACTAGTGTGCACTAGATGTCACTGCTTAAAGGGACAAAAAGCTTTCAGAAGCATACTCAGGGTTGCCAGATTGATTATTTTCTTCCACCTCAAGCACAGTTTAAAAACCAGCTGAGTTCACTAATAACAAATTCACACCGTAACTGAGACAAATCTATAACTACTCCTCTGAGGTCATTAAAAAGTCCTGACAGGAATATTACCCAGTCTGGCTCTTTAAAATAAAGTGTGACAGTAAGAAATAATTGTTCATTTACAGGAAAGCACAACCTCCTATGAGGTATAATGTGTGATCAGAGATTTGGGAAGTGTTTTATATCTGTTAAAATGGACGATGAAGCGGGTGATCATCCTGAGCGGACATAAGGACGCGGAGAAAATGAGCCAAACTCACAGCAGGATGAAGAACTTCAGCAGCTGGTACTCCATCTGGCCCAGTTCTGGTACAGGCTCTGTGAGGAGGATCTTCTCAGACTCTAGAGTTGTCTCTGCACACACACACACACACACACACACACACACGCACAGCATGAGCTAGGGGCTGATACTGCACTGATACTTGTAATGTTATAATGTGTGTAATTTAGGGGATTACTATCACTACAAAACCTGGGATTTAATTTAATATCTTTTTTTTATTTGATGTTATTTTAGCTTATTTTATTTTCCAAAAATCAATAACTCAATCAATCCACCCATCCTTCCTTTCTTCTGTCTCCTGTCTCCCTCGGTCACTCTCTTTGTCTCCTGTTTCTTCTCTTCTCTTTGATCCTTTCTTCCTTCCTTTTCTTTCTTTCTCCTGTCTTTCTCTGACTCTTCTCTAATTTCCATCCATCCATCCATCCTTTTCTTTCTTTCATTCTTTCTTTCTTGCTTGCTTGCTTGACTGGTCACTTGAATTGAGTGAGTTTTATTCAAACCTTAAACTGAATTATAAATATATAAAAAGTGAAAATAGAATTTAAATGCAATTTTAGTAAAAAAAAAAAGGAAAAGTGCCATTTATAGTAAGAAAAAAACATCTTATAATTTCTAATTTAACACAATTAAATTAAGGATTTGGATTGAGGAATAAAATGCTCTAATGGCTCATCCTGGTACACATTTGCCTCATTCCTGAAGAGTTGTTCACATAATTACACATAATATTTCACATAATTCATTTAAATCTAAATTCTGTTCAAGATGTACTATTATAGCATTATTTCAACACCCCACATATCGCTGAACAAATACAGATAATATATTTAATTTTTCCCAGGATGTTGAAATCCCTGTGTAATCCGCTATTACATAAGGACTGGACTCAGTGCATGCTGGGGATTTACACGGGTTAATATATAAATCCAGGCATATGACTATTGACTGAATTAATCAGCTCAGAGTAGAATAAACGTGCATTTATTAGTACATCCAACTGGTCCATAATTCAAACTTATACCATATTACAGTGTCATTACATTTTGTCAATATTTTAGTGATAGTGCAATAAACATGGAAACTTGGATACAGCTGTGTGTGTGAGTTTATTTTGAATGCTAACAGACCAAAATCCCCAATCTTGGATTCTGTATTTATATTCTGGACAATTTTAGACAATTTCAAAAAAATTTCAAACCTTTCAAATGTCACACCCCTTTTTGCATCTACACAAAAATAGAGTCTCTTTTTGCATAAATGTAAAAAGATCTCTGACTTGTTTTCTTCGAAATTTTCTTATTTCAAATGTCACAACAGTAGGAACTTATACACACTCTCATTTTCCTTATACGGGCCTCATATATCAAGAGAATCTAATGCAAATAATTCTATGAAATGACTCACTCAAACTGCAATAGAAACATACTTTCCACCTTTTTGAATTTGGGGCAGAACGTAGAAAAAAATGAAATCATTTGCAGCTGATTTGCAGTTTGTGGTTTGCACTATGCTGTATACACGGGGTGTTTATAATAATTTAAAGTATTTTGAATGTGTTTTGACACAAAGACAAAGAAAGCAGGTTATTTCTAGCTTGCAAAATCTATAGACTCCATGAATAATGCATTATTTCTGATTATTTGAAAAGATATTGTCCTTTAGAGCACTTTATCAGGCGATTTTTTTCAGAAAAACCACTGATGTTTTGAGGGCCGATTCAGCTAAATTCTGCTTCAGCAACTGTGTTGCAGCAAACCTGCCCTCAGGAAATGCAAATGAGCTGCATGTCTGATTATCACTCGATCGCTGGTGTTGTGTTCCTGACTGACAGTCGTTTAAAATTTAAGCATGTGCTACAATACAATGCGCAAACTGCTACTGCAGAGACATTAACATGCCCCATTTCCCCACTAACCCTGTAAAATGAAAGACACGCAGCCATCATTTGATTTGCCATGTATGAAATATTCTCAAAATCATATAGTGTGTGTGCGTGTTTGATTTTTGCTCACCCTGAAGAGTCTCGCTGGGCTGAAATGACGTGTCTACGGCACTCAGGCTGCTGGTGGAGTTTCCCAGTAGATCAGGCAGGGACGAAGAGACGGACGCCACCGTTGGCTTCCTCCTCCACTTCAGCACAGGAGTGAATTCATCCACAGCCACTGGGTACTCATCAGGGACGGAGAACTCATCCTACACACACACACACACACACACACACACACACACGCACACACAGGAGAATGTTGGTAACCTGAAATAGTGTTTTGTAACAGACTAGCCATACAAACTATCTATAATGGGAAAGTCTTCAAGATGGAGGACTTTACATTTTTTTGCGTGTCTTATTAACACTGAGAGACAGAAAGGAAAAAAAGAGAGGCTGGTGAGGAAAGAAGTGTTTATAGTGATGACAGGAACTAACTTGTTGCATGGACATTCCATAACATTACATGTAACTATAAACGGATAAAAAGTACAATGTAATTAATAAAAAATTTAATCATTGGTAAACTGCTGTGGTGTAAAAGGAATAAAACACGATAGGATATGCTGTTAGAGAAGAATAGTCAACTTTACACTGCTCCATCATTGATTATTTTCCCATAACAGCATGCCCTGTTGCGTTTTATTCCTTACTCCTCAGAATTTTAGCTGTTATCATGCAACCCTGACTGAGATTAGAGAGAAAAGTGAGGAGCAGTGGAGCTGAGATGAAGGCTTACCAGAGATAAAGATGTCGGCTCCTCCATGTACTGCTTGAAGCTGAGGCTCTTCTTGCCATTGACCTTAATCACAAATGTTTAAAGGAAAAACAAGCAAACCAGACTTTATTTACTGTACACCGGAAATCTTCTGCACAACAAACAGTCAGCATTGAAGACAGGAGAAGTGTGTGTTCTCTCACCTGTAGGTGTGTACAGATCTGCCTCAGCACGTCATACACACTGTCTCTGGACAGCAGAGACACAAAAACGTACTGACAGAAAAAGAAAAAAACAGCGTCAAAAAACAACCCACACTCATATAATCCAAAAATACTCCCTCTTTATCATTCTCTCACCAAGTCTAAGGTTTACCAGATTAAAAGTGTGGAACTCAAATACCACTTTTTATCTGTCCACAAATCCTCCCTACACTCTTTTAAAAAGCAGTTGAAAATGTATCTTTTAATATAGCATTTAACTAAAAATGCTATATTCCTCTTTTTTGTGTTTATATTTTCATGTTATCTTTAGTTCTTATGACTTGTATTTCATTTTATTCTGTATCTGTTATATCTGTATATATATATTATTGGTGTATTTTATATTTATTAAATAAAGGTATTTTTTCTATAACTTGATTGCACAGCCATGTGTATGAAATGTGCTCAATAAATAAAACTTATTATTATTATTATTAATAATAATAATAATAATAATAATAATAATAATAAATTTTGTAACATCAGTGTTGGACAGCAACTTCACTACAACTTATTTTTGTTGTTTTTCTGTATGTTAAAACTTTGCCATTGTTTATTGCTAGAAAACTTAGCTACATCATCCTACTGATCATTTTGTCACTTAACTGTGTACATAAATTTACTGAAAAGCTCTTTAAATTGTATAAATTTGAATGTAGAGATTTATTTAAATGAACACACACACACACACCTTTTGACTGCTGTCTGTGGTGATGGCCAGGCCGTTGGGGACAAGGCCCGCTGTCTTGTGTTTCTTTACCAGCCGTACAGACAATACAGGGATGCACACCTGCACACAGAGAGACAGAACGAGTTGGAGACGGGCAGTGGCAGCTCAGGGGTTAAGACATTAGACTACTGATTGGAAGGTTGTGAGCTTAAATCCCAGCACTGCCATGCTGCCACTGCTGGGCCCTTGTGCTCTCTCTCCCTTGACCCTCAACTACTCAGTTGTATAAATGAAATAAATGTAAGTTGCCCTGGATAAGGGCATCTGCCAAATGCCTTAAATGTAAAGAGAGAGTGAGGCAGACAGAAACAGGAGACAGAGGCAAGCAGGAGACAAAGACAGGAGAGAAACAGAGAGTCAGGAGACAGTGAGAGAGGGACAGGAAACAGAGAGAGCTAGACGTAGACAGCAGTGTATGTGGATCAGGTTACAGGTTGTGTATTTGACAAAGAATTTCGGTGGAACACCCACTCGTTCTCACATCATGTTATTCAGACAAAAAACTCGGAACAGAAACTTTTACTTGTTCGCTGAAACATAATCGTAGGTAGAGAACTCAACGTGCAGCACAAAAGAGGCGTCTCACCTTACCGTGTTTAACACAGCACAACAAGCAGCCATGGCCCAGAGCCAGGATTAAAACACCGCACAGCTCTCTGTTTACAGCGTAATAACAACTAAATCACATCACTTCATTATCATCATCTGTGACTCGGTGTGTGTAAGGTGTTTATCATGGTTGGTCAGAGGAAGCAGGCAGCTGGGGGGTAAAGATGGCAGGGGTGATGATGATGTGGTTTAACAGAGTTTCTGTTAAACCACTGCTTCTGCTCACCTTAATGTCCTTCCCAAAGAGGTTTGCATAGAAACACAACCAGTTTCGAGAGATGTAGAGTCGGCCTTGTAGCAGGATGTCTCGCAGCAGAGCACAGGAATAAACTAACACACACACAGAAAGAGAGAGAAAGAGAGAGAGAATATGTTTGAGAAGAACAGTTCTCCTCTTTCCTGTAATGCTTTGTACATGTATATGGTCGTGCCAATAAAGCTTATTGAAAGGACGGGATGAAAAGCAAAACAAGCAACAGTTAAAAGAACATCCTAAAGTGCAAAACTACCTGCCTGATTTCAAAACCCCAGATGTAATGCTCTGATATAGTTACAGATTTATCTACAACTGAACAGTGTGTAGCTCAAGGCTACATATCTCCATTCACATTCCTTTCACCATTGCAGTAATGACAAATATTGACCATGCGACCATGACTTGTTTTTTTTTTTTGTGTAGGTATTCTGTATTTTCTAAAGCAGATTTGTGCCCAAAAAAGCAATGCATAAAGTAAATTCAAACATATTATAATTAGTCATGTAAAAACTGGGACTTTTCTAATTCTAATCAGTATAACAGCATGTGTGGTGGCCTGGGAAAACCCTTCACATGGTGAGACTGACATATTTGACCATATAAGTCAAGTTCTAGTATTTAAAAGTCTGGTTACTCCCAACAGTAAGAAAAAGGAAGAAAATCACACTGAAGGACACCATCGAAAGACACTCCGTCTACCACTACATCGCAAACATTTCACAGCTGATATCTGATCAGAAACTGAACTGATTAGGAAAAAAATCCCAGGATATCAGCAGTTTCTGACATATTTAAACCAGCCCTTCTGATTGGCTGATTGGTTTGAAATACCCAAACTGCCACATGATTGGAGAATTTTGAGTGTATATGTATGTTTACTTAAAATAGAAACATCAAAGTATATTATAGGAAGAAAAACTCAAGTTTCGTCAAAACAAAATTTTTTGTTTGTTTGTTGGTTTGTTTTCCAGAATTCATCCACGGTGACATCCCATGGGTTTACCCAGACCGCCGCACATGTTTATATAAGTGTCAAAGACTCTTCTTTCAAAACAGCAAGAAACTGTATGCTTTAATTTAGACATTGGGGCCATTCGTATTCAATTTTATGATGCTTATTTAAGAATAATGTCAAAAATACATTATATATTTCATTAAGAGAAATTGATTGTACAGAACTATAGCTAAGTTTCCTTAAAATAATAATATTTTTTAGCTGAAATACATAGTTAACATTTAACACCAAACATCACACTGGAAGAATGATACACCACTAAAAAACAGCATAAACTAAAATGTCTATATTTTTCTTATATTTTCACTATAAAAGAAAATACAGAGAGTGTACTTTGAGAGAGTGTAAAGTTTGCACCCCCATGGATTTTGGGGGAAATAAAGAAAACATGTCTGTATTTTAGAATTTATCCACAAAAAATAGATTGCTAAGAACAAAACAACAGAGAAATAGTTTGAAAAACGAATTGCATTCTCAGAAGTGTGTGACATCTGAGATACAACAGATGTGTCAAGGCAAAGGGAGAATATTACAAATTTGGAGATCATAAAGAACAGTTACAAAGGCTTCTTTTAAATATCTTTCTGTGAAACCTAACACACTAACTGTCTCTAACACTGTGCTTTTCATTTGTCATCTGGGTATGCAAACTTTTGCACCCACTCACACTGACACAGAGGAAGACATGTAAAATAAGAGCGAAAATAAACTGTGTCAGGTTTCTCAGTATAAACAGTAATACAGTAAACTATTAAATACAAATTAAGGAATCTGAAAACAACACAGATAAGTGACATTAACTAACACACACACACACACACACAGACTCACCCTTCATGAGGTTCTCCTCCATGGGGATGTTGTGGAAGAGTTTATGGTACTGTGAGTTGTATTTGCTGACGGTCTGGGAAGAGGACGAGGCCGGAGGGAGAGAGATGAGCTCGTGCACACAGCTTCCCTGCAGCCTACTTTTCTCTCTCAGCGGCCGGGAGCTCTGCACCAAATTCAGCATGCTGACAACACTGACACCAACACACACACTGTGCCTCTCCGGCTCAGAGAGAGATAAAGAGAGAGATAGAGAGAGAGTGTGTGTGTGTGTGTGTGTGTGTGTGTGTGTGTGTGTGTGTGTGTGTGTGTGTGTGGTCAGTGTGTCGCAGGTACCCAGTATCTCTTTCTTCTGTCCTGGGCCTCCTGATCTCCGTTTCTGTTCCTGTGAACTGATCCTGCCTCCACTTACTCTGGTTTCACAAGCGCTTCACCAATTATCTCTCTCTCTCCATCTTTCTCTCTCTCTCTCTCTCTCTCTCTCTCCTGGCTCTCCTGCTCTAGACCTGCTGCAGATACTCCCACTGCAGCTCGGCGGAAAAAGCTTGCAGGCTTGCACTAGTGTGTGAAGTCTTTACCACACTGGTGCTTCCTGCCTCACACTAGACACACACACACGCGCGCGCGCGCGCGCGCACACACACCAGCCTTTCTACAGAAGTTGGGCTGAGTGTGAGTTAGACAGTTCAGTAATATTTGAGGTAATGTTTAACCACACTTTATTCATATCATAGCTTTATGAGTGGTAATCAAGGATTAAGATTAACACACGCATCACCCTTTTGACTGGAGGTCATGTGATTTCTAATCCCCTGTAGCCTTGACCTACAGCTTAATTACTTCCTTCCTGAACATGCTACTGTGCAAAAGTGGAAAAGTTTTTTTTTGAGGTGACTAAAAAGTCAACTGACACCAAGATGATAAGACTATAGAACACACTAGATAAGACAGTTACTCATCGTTTACTCTAAAAATAGTTTAAATGAATGTCATATAACTTTAATTAACAAATAAAATGCTTTACAGCATGTAGAGCAAGGGTGCACAATCTATCCCCTCATTTAACTCCTTTAAACTCCAACATGATCAAATGGTGGTTTTCTCTGGACCAAACCCATCCTCCAGCCCCTTTACACAGTTACATTAAAATAATATAGAATGTAAAAAAAGGGTAAAGTTTGGAATACTGTCCTCCCACCATAATGAAATGTATGACTATATAGGTGATACTTTCTTCCACTTTCTGCATTCAAACTCTCCTGACACTGGTGAACTCTGCCAAAGTTATCTCCATGGCTAAAAGATGATATTTTTCTATGACTAATATCTGTGGGAAAAAACTAAAATCGCATGTACAAGGTTTATTCAATTATACATCTTAAAGCACAGAACTCAGTAACTACTATGAATTATTCAGGAACTGCAGTGAGACTAATTGGAAAAGTGTAGTTACGAGAGCGAGGAATGTAAATCGGGCCAGTGATGCTTCCTTGGGGTCTATTTAATTGCATACTGTGGTAGTTATTTATTTTTATATCACAGGGCACTTGAATGCTCGAATCCGATTGGTCAGAAGGTGTGCCATATTTTCAAATGAAACAGCATGGTCTGTCATATTTTATTCCTTACATAATTGTATTTTTAGCCTACAGAAGATTATCACTCACCACTAAGTACTGTCTTATTATTCTGATTCATAGATTAGGAAAGTCTTATGTAACAAAATGTTTTGGTCCAACACTGATTTCAATACTGAGCAAAAATAACTGTTGTGTAGCTCATGGTTCATGGTCTGGTACTCACCGAGCCTCTGGTGCACTTCTTGACGTCCTCACAAGACAGCTCGTCAAACAGATGCACCCTGGTATAAGAGAAGTGGAGAATGTTGAAATATATGATGTGTTATAAACATATTCAGTTGCTCAGCTCAGTAAAATGTCTAATAATTGTAAGGGAAGGTGATTAGATTGGAAGTCCAGACATTGTGAGGTACTATTACTGGACAAGATTGAGACTGATATTAAAGGGGCAGTTTGTAATTTTTAGAGCCTTCTGCTGCCTGTGAGGTGAATGCAACTGTTATGAAAAAGTTAAAGAAAAAAGGCACAGTCCACAAGACAAAAGGAAAAGCAAGTCATGTGGGTAATTTCCTATAGCGACTATAATGTAAAAGTAAATGTAGCCAAAGGGTTCTGGTGATTGTAAAGATTAAAGTGCAAAAGTAAAAACAGTGAATCATAAACATTTCAGAACACACTATTTTACAGTATGAGAACTGTTTTGTGTTTAATATGTAACTATATGTAGCATTTGCGAGTAATCCCCACATTTCCTCCTTCAAAACATTACTCAAAACCCATCTCTTCACTCAGTGCTAAAACTTCCTGATTGTAAACGAGCAGCTCCTGCCAATTTCACATAATACTTTCTTGACTCTTTTGTACATGTGCTACTTAAGAATTGTTTATCACTCTGATGTAAAGCAAACTTGGGATATAAATTATTATTATTATTATTATTATTATTATTATTATTATTATTTTGTTGTTGTTGTTTTTAAAAATATCTGCAAAAATACTGCTAAAAATAATGTTGGATGTTCAAAATATTTGGTATATAACGCTGTAAATCTTGCCTTTATACACCACCACAATGGATTTGAAATAAAACAATCAAGATGTGATCGAAGTGTAGACTTTCAGCTTTATTTTAAGAGGTTCCACAATGGCATTTACTATTTAGGAATTACAGCCATTTTCAGCAAAGTACCTCCATTTTCAGGGGCTCAAAGGTATTGACTGACAAGAAATTACTTGACCAGGTGCGGTCCATTCCCTCTTTACTTCAAGACAAGGAAGCAGATAAAAGGTCTGGAGTTGATATCAGGTATTGAGTTGACATTTGGCAGCTGTTTGACTGGAGCTACCAATATGAAGTCCAAGGAGATCTCAGTGAAGGAGGCCATCATTAGGCTGAAAAAAAAACATAAATCTATAAGAGAGATAGCAAAAACCTTAGGTGTGGCCAAATCAACAGTTGGGTACATTCTTAAAAAGAAAGAAAGCACTGGTGAGCTCAACAACATCGAAAGGCCTGGAAGACCACGGAAGACAACTAAAGTGGATGATCGCAGAATCCTTTCCTTGGTGAAGAAAAACCCCTTCGCGACATCCACAGAAGTCAAGAATACTCTGGAGAAGGTAGGCTATCATTGTCAAAATCTACAATCAAGAGACGCCTTCATGAATGGAAATACAGAGGGTTTACAACAAGGTGCAAACCACTGGTAACATTCAAGAACAGGAATTCTCAAAGCCAGATTAGACTTTGCCAGAAAACATCTAAAAAAGCCTCCCATGTTCTGGAATAAGATTCTTTGGACTGATGAAATCAAGAATAACTTGGGTTAATGATGGGAAGGGAAAAGTATGGCGAAAGGAAGGAACAGCTCAACCCATGCTTTTCACTTACTGAAGACAAGACTGAAGGCAGAAAGACCCACAAACAAGCAGGTGGCTGCAGTGAAGGCCTGGCAAAGCATCTCCAGGGAGGAAACTCAGAATTGGAGTTTTGAGAACATGGGCTCCAGACTTCAGGCAGTCATTGACTGCAAAGGATTTTCATCCAAGTATTAAAATTATGGTTATATTTAGAATTATGTCACTTTGTCCAAATACCTTTGAGCCCCTGAAAATGGAGGTACTTTGCTGAAAATGGCTGTAATTCCTAAATGGTAAATGCCATATTTTTGTGGAACCTCTTAAAATAAAGCTGAAAGTCTACACTTCGATCACAAAATCACAAAAATCACATAAAGGCAAAATCACAAAAACTTTGTCATTGTCCAAATACTTCCGGACCTGACTGTAGTAACTAATGTGGAAAAAGCTTGAAGTATATCGCGATATCTGTTAATATAGAGATTTACCATATAACCAATTTGAATGATTACACAATTTTATACATATTATTACATGTTTATAATTAGTAAATAAAACACATGAAGTTATAGGAATATAATCAATGATAACATGGAGTGGAGTTAACATTACCACCTCAAAAGTTGATCAAAAATAAGTTTTCCAATAACAGCCTGAGCTGAAGTGTTTTACTGCTCTTTTTTCCAACGATTACACTCTTTTAAATGTAACTAAAGACTGATGTCTTACTTTTTATCCATTTACAGTAACAATTAATGTTGTTTGACATCCATGAAACAAGTTAGTTCCTGTTATTGCTGACGTTATATCAGTTCCCTTACCAGCCTCTCTTTTTTCCTGCACTTGACGTTAATAAGACAAAAAAATGGGTTGGAAAACTTTCCGTGTAAGTAAAGTTATAGCTTTTGCCTCTGACTGATGCAAAATGCTGACACTGGAGACTCCCTCCGCAAATGGAATATAAACGTCTCCTCACAGAAAACTTCACTATATCAACATTTACACATGTTTATGTGAAGCATCAGCCACACGTCCACCATTTTCCTGTGTAAGTTGTTATTACAGAAACTATTCTGACCAGAATCGATCATTCAACAGTGTTGTGGTATACGTAGTTACCAACAGAGACGTTCTATTTTTACAAACTGAAGCAGTTTAGTTAATGCGCATAAATATTAGTGCAATATTATCCTCATATGACATTACTGGCTACTCACTTCTGCTGTGCAAATAAGTTACTTCAAAGTCAAATATGCATATAGGGTGCATCAGATATTACTTTGTAGTTGTTGCATATTTATCTAATAAATATTAGATGTATGTAATTTAACATAAAGTGTTAATTTACACTTTATGTTAAATTACATACATCTAGAAATGAATTTCATTGCAATTTTATGTATTTTATTTTATGTTGACATAAACCCAGTCTTCACGTTAATCATTACATTCATCTGTTCACATACACAAAAGTTACATTTACATCATGTATTTATCTATTTTACATCATATATTTATCTATTGTTGCAAAAGCCCTTACATGGCAATAAATGCAATGCTCAAAATTCTAAGTTATTTGTGCCTGTTTGTTGAGCAAGCAAAAATCAGATCCTGTACAAAGCACAGAGTTAGAGCTGCTCTTTCTCACTTGGATCCTTAACGGTATTGAATTTCTTCTAGATGTCATCAGTCAGCGTGTCCTTGCACTGACTCAGAAAGCCCATCAGAGATGACTAAGAGGACAGGAGGCGCTGGCGGCAAGCCAACAGAGCAGCAGCTTGTCTATTGCCTGAAAGAGAGCTCCACTGCCTGTCACCTTCCTCTCTATATGACCTTACTTTAGCTGACAGGAAGCAAGTGCAGCTGGCAAGGTCTTGCTCCATTAGTCATCCTCTTTCAGCAATCTAATACAGCTTTCCACTGACAGCCGCAGGGGTTATTTTATGTAATAGAGTGCTGACAGCATGGGAGATGTGGTGATGTATTTGAGAGCCAGTCTGACGTGCGAGTTTTTATTAGACAGACAGATTGCGTGAGTGTGTATGCAACTACTGAATGTTTAAAGGAAATCAAAATGGCATCCCAAAGCATATGTTTCCTCATGAGAGGACATACTGGTAACTCATGAGGGCAGCTGAAGCTCAGCTAATGACCAGAAGGTTGTGAGGTCAAATCCCAGGACTGCCAGGATGCCACTGTGGGGCCTAAAAGCCAAATTAGCCAATTTTGAGTATAAGAGTTCAAAAGAACCTTGAAAGACTTATACATGATCCTAATACAAGACCTATCAATCAGCGATGTTGCCATAACCATGGAAATGAGCAGTTGAACAAGTTGAACAGTGGCCACCCAAAACTGTAGCCACGTTTTCACAAGAGGAACAAGGGCCTCATTTACACTCTTAGGAAAAAAAAAATTTCTCAAGGGTTCTTTGCATGGGTACACCTACATATGGTTAAAAAAATTCTAAAGGGGGATCTACTTAGAACCTTTATTGAAAGGAAACACCTCTGTTGTTGGCCTCAATATAGATCCTTTAAAGGTGACTCATCAGAGGTTCACCTGACAGTTCCACCCCACACCACCAGAGATCCCCATCACCAGAATACTGGGTCACTTCCGGGGCAACTCAAATTTCACCTGATGCCCATTACTGCCTCTTTTACTCACTGGCTTTCCTTTCACGAAAGATACTGTGTAGAACCCATTTAGAACGCTAGAACCTTTGACTATCCAAAGAACCCCTGAGGAACCATTGTTTTTTAGAGTGAAAATTAGGCCATTGTTCCTCTAGTGAAAATGCACCTACAGTTGTAAACAGTGGATGGTCACTGTTACACTCCATTTCTGTGGACACAGTGACAGACTGGTCTTGTATTAGGATTGTGGGAAGTGTATTTTTAAGGGTTCTTTGGATGGTTAAAAGTTCTAGCTTTCTAAAGGGGTTGTGCGTAGTACTTTTCCTGAAAGGAAAGCCAGTAAGTAAAAGAGGCAGTAATGAGCATCAGGTAAAAGTTGAGATGACCCGGAAGTGACCTAGTATTCTGGTGATACTTTTTTCAGAACTTTAAAGGGTGACCCCACTCCACCAGAGGTTCCCATCACTAGCATACCATTTACTACTAACGTGATACTCATTACTTCCTCATTTACTCACTGTTTACCTACTGCCAGTTCTCATTAGAAAGAAGTCTTGCCTTCTTTTGAGCATTCCTACCTTATGTCTGGTTCTGATACTTCTGGGCTGTTTACAGACTGACTTGGCACGTATCCGCCTGGACCAACTGAGCAAATGATGTGCCAGTTCTCAGCTGAGCACACTTGGAGGAAAGCACTATCTGCCCTCCTCCACATAACGGAGCTCACAGGCACCTGGCTAGTGTTGTTCTGATTGACAAGAAAGAAGAGTAACACCATCCCTCCAATTCAGAGAGTATGGTCAGCTTTGCTTTGTTGGACTCCTGGTCATTGATGGACCTGGAAGTGTTGAGATTTGAACTTGCAACCTCATGATGACAGTGCAACGCTTTTCTGTTACACCTTTGGTTGCACTCCTGCAATTTGGTTCACAGTCCCTGCAGAGTGGTTGAATTCAGCAACTCATTCAGGAACTATCATGTAGGAGAGTTTACACAAAAGGTTCAGAAACCTCAACCAAAATGCACCTGACTGTAAAGTACTGTTTTATGAGCACAAAAGTTAATTATAAACTGAAACGTTTTTTTTTTTCTGTGCTCCTTCCTGTTTAGGCTTCTATCCAATCCACTAGTCACTTCTTTGTTTTGGGGCCGAATCTAGAGACAGCTGATGATCTACGCAGGCTACGTGAGAAAGGGAATCTGTCCTTGAGGTTGTTGTCAATAATTCATCCAGGGCCAAAGAGCATCAGACCAGCAGATTCCTGAGTGAAACCAAACCCAGTGCTGCTGAAACGGGCCTGAAGTGAGCCTCTCTGTGAAGGTGACTGTCACTGCTGGGACAGAGCTCAGCAAGAACATTGCACTTGAAGGTGAGAGCCAGCAGCATGCTGCCCAGCCAAATCCGGAGGTGAAACATGTTCCTGTAGATTGCGTGAAATGCTCTGTGGCTGGCTATGACGCAAACGACTCGCGTGGGCTCAAGTTATGACAAAATGTGAGCAGGACATTCAGTCCTGTACAAACAATTAGCCAAAGCATTCAGATCAGCAGGGCAGATTTCAGGATGCTTCTTACTAAGTAGTCTCTGGTAAGAGAGGATTTAAAGAAAATTAAGACTGTTTTATATGAAATAATGAATTTAAATGAGAGTAACACAGAACTACTATAGTGTATGGTAGTCACTGAAATTTAAGGGTTATGTTTAAGGGTTATTTTAAGGACTAAATTTCTCTAACTGACTTTTGGATCTTAGCTATACACAGTACACATAAAGTTTGTTTCTATAGGGTAAAGTTCCTTGTAGGAACCATGTCTCAAGGTTATCCATTTACCTAGACTTTGTCGTGTTGCGGGCGGTCGTTATGGTTTTGGGATAAACATGAATAAAAAGTGAATTAAATGAATCGAAATGAACGAATTGATTAAATGGGAAAATTTAAATTAAAAAAAAAAAATTTTAAATTCAAATTTTATTTGTCACACACACAACAATACACAGTACGACGTGCAGTGAAATGCTTTTTGCGACTGTCTGTGACATAAATTTTAAAATTAAAACGATTTTAAACAATTTAAAGTTCTGATTTTTGATTGTAAATGAATGGGTGTCCACCGTGACAAGCCTATCCTATGATTCTGAGTTGGATTTTGGTTGGTGTTCTTTATTAAAGAAAAACATGTTGTACTTTTAACCATTTACAGTTACATTTAGTTATGTTTAAAGTCATGCAACTACACTGACACCGGAGACTCATTCCATAGATTTTAAATAAACATCTCCTTATGGAAAACTTTACCATATCAAGTTTACCATATCAAACCATAACAAGTTTCTCCAATGGTTTGAATGGAAATTTGAATCAATCTGCAATGTTTTATGAACTATTACTCTTTTTAGCTCATTCTCCTGCAGAGTGCCAATAAATTAGGTGTTGCTCTACAGGAGGTTTCCCAAAAATATCTTGATTAGACAAGTTGTCATTATATATATAAAGATTATATATAAACGTATTGACTATTTTTATGTGTTCACTTCAAGAATACCACAGACCCACCCTTTTAAATAATTCAGTTCAACAAAGTGAAGAGCAGAAATGTTGGATAAGATGTTAGACATTTCCTACACTGACTGTATTTTAATTTCAATACCACTAAATAAATATAAATCTCATTAAACTCTAAAGAAGCATTTGTCTTGACTTGCCTGAAGTTTGGAGTGTTGTGTGTGTCTTCCTCCTTCGGGGGCTCTGACGCATCCTGTGGTGTTAATAAGCTGACATCCTCAGTTTGGTCACTCATGGTCCTGGACCTGCATGGCAACAAGTACAAGACAGACTCAGAAAGTGTGTGTGCACTCAACACACAGCCCTTCTCACACCCTGTCTCACTTCCACATGCTGTTTCCCCTGTAGATCAAGCAGAGCACTTGCTATTTCAATGTTCATTAAAAAAAAAGACTTCAGGATGGTGTCATGAACACAACACATATGAACTCACGCACTTATTAGCTATTAACAGCATGTCCTCTACCTTCTTTTCCCTTCCTGGTTCTAATTGGGCACCTTCATTAAAGTAACATTGAGTCATTGCTGCGTGCAATGACAGGCCTCTTCCTGTTTTTGATTCACTGCTTAACTCTCCCCAGAGACTCAACACACTGCTGCATAATAAACAGCAATCGAGCATCGAGAGAGACACAGCTCGCCTGTGAAATAAGCACTTAGGCTGTATTCCAGCAGCTTGCTTCTATTTATATTAGAAACACGCAGGGTGACGCTATTCTAAAGAGACGTGAGAGGAGGGCACAGGAAAAGGTGCTAACAAATCCTCAAAGGTCAGCCTCAGGTTCTCAGCAATGAGTGGCTATGGAAAGCCAACAGTGACAAAAAAAATCAACTCTGCACTTGAGTGAATACTCATAGAAATAATAACTAATAGAAAAGATACCATTATAGGATATAGATATGGTTGTGAATTACTGTAGGAGCAACAGAGACCGGGGTGAAAGGCAGAATTTTTTTTCGTTGGTGTGTTTATGTTGTATCTGGTCAGGTTTGTAACCAGACTACACAATGTATTAAATTAGCTCAAGTTGACAAGCAAATGAATAACTCTACATTCAACTCTCAAGTGACAAATCACTTTTCTTGCTTATAGTTTGTCTCTTGTGGACATGTAGCGACCGCTACCATTGTCACTTGTGGACGTGGCCTGTCCAGAGTTTTTTTTGTTTAGTTCCGATGTGAAATGGTAGTAGCTATATATACAGCTTCTAAACCAAAATAGTTACACTCAAATTAGATGATGCACTAATCAGTATACAAACTGGTTGCTTGATTTACATATTACGTTCCAGATTTCACGCTAGCTCCATCAGCAGATTAGAAAAGCAAGCTAACTACATACATTCACCCGAGACACCAATGATCTCTGCTACTTCCTTCCAGCTTTATTTTTATCCAAAATGTCTCTATGCACATTTAATAAACGTTTGTACATTATACGACAGCATAAGATGAAACCGCTGTTATAAAGTTTTCTTGCATTTTTGTGCATCAAACAATAAATGGGATATTGCAGGCAGGAACTAAAGTTATGAGTGGGGAACTGAAGAAACATCGGAATACACAGGATTGGTCTGAAGAATCATTTGAACCAATTGTAAATCAAGCAACCAGAATTAAAAAAAAAAAAAATCTAATTCAAATGTCAATTGTCTTGGCATCACTTTGTTGCTTGCTGCTGTCACTGAAATTGGGGCACCACGTTGTGCACATACAAAATAGCCACCTGTTACTTGCTAGTGCAAACTAGCATTATTAACAAAACATAATAAATCCTGATCTGAGTCTTATTTCATTCCAAGTCTAGACAAAAGTTGCGAGTCGATGTTAGATTGAATTCATGCACCCTGACCTCACCAGGAACGAAGACTGTGGCTTATGTGATTGACAAGTTATCAAAATTCATACTTTTTCTCAACTATCTGACACTCGCTAGTGAAAGAATAAAATCAGGTCTTATAAATGTGTTGTTTTAGAGTGAAGATGGTAGCGGGAGGTTTGCTGGTATAAATAAGAATCTGGAAGAAATCTGTCAGCAGGTACACATTTCCAAATATCTTTTCTAACGTGGTAGATAAAAATGCAACCAAAGTTTTTGTCTTGAAATGGGTTGCAAAACATTTTCTCTACCACTGACAAAGCAGTACATGTATCACTGAGCGTGTTTAATGGTTGACCTGCCTGTGATGACGATGCTGTGTCTGGCACCTGGTAGCGCAGTATGAGTTTGATGAAGGGTGGGCATAAAAAAAGAAGCCACGTCAATGGAAAGGCTCTTTTTATTGTACCTAAAGTTAAAGCATCAGTAAGAGCTCCTTTCAGTGGTAAAGACCCGGGCTGCAGGTGTTTGCTCAGTATGAATGGGGCCATTAGCTTCTTGCTGTATAGCTGCTGCAACAAAAGACCAATCCCTTCATATTTACTTACTTACGTAAACTATTACTTATGTAAATTCTAAACTTATATAAACTGTGCATGTGTGCGTATGTGTGGACAAGTTTTATCATTTTGGTTTTAGTCTTCCTTTAACATCTATCTGACAAAAAAATGTTCACATTTGTATCATATGTATTCATTTTGCAAATCAAATCCACTCAAGAATAAAGTCTAAGCATAAATGTGTTACAGGAGCCAACAGTATCATAAGTGCACCAAGACTACACCAACTCACCGGAAGGAAGTGCAAGATACTTGCACAAATAACTGAGGGAGTAGAAATTAATTGCAACTATTAATCGTTTTTAAAAGCTAAAATCCAAAGTGCAAGATTCCATCTTTTGTTTTGGTACTGCTTCTATTAGATAAAGCTATCTATGCCTCTGATCATTGGCAGCCTTTAACAAGATTCAAGATGTGAGGAATGTTGTTACTACTGAAAAAGCTTAGAAATAAAATCTATGATTAGTTCTAGCTCCACGTTTTATCACTCTGATGGGAACACCAATAAGATGTTCCAATGTATTTTCACACAAATATACATACTGATCACCATCCTGTTTTTGAACGAAAAAAAAATTTGTCTGAAGCAGTTTGTGTCTTCACAAACATTTCCTCCGACATGTCACATGATTGCGTGTCATTAGTTTTTACAATATCAGTCAACGTAGGCGGTCCTTGGACACACTGAGCGATGAAAAGTACCAGGTTCCATAGAGATAGAGAGCAGTCTGACTTAGGAATCTATTCCAAAAAATTAGCCTGTGTTCTATGGTACACTCTTAGGAAAAATGGTTCCTCAAGGATGCTTTGGATGGAAAAAAGGCTCTAACTTTCTTGGAGCATTAATTGGAACCTTTTCTGAAAGCAGAAACGCTGCCTTGTAGGGTTCTACAACACAGATCCTTTAAAGGTTCTCCCAGACACCAGGACATTTCTTTCCTTAGTGCAGCATTGCAATGTAACTGCTGTTTCAGTGTAGCTGAAAACTAAGGAATAAAATATGACAGAGTGTGCTGTTATAAAAAAAAAAAAAAAAAAAAGAAGAAGAATCAACGACAGGTTGCGTGACATGGCCCCACCCCAAAGTTGTTTATTTTCCTATGACAGCATGCCCCAAAGTGTTTTTTTCTCTTATACCACAGCTAACTATTTTTTATTTATTTATAATTTATTAAAGAATGAGACATCATACTTTTTATCCACTTATAGTTATGTATAATGTTGTGGAACATCATTCAAACAAGTTAGTTCCTGGTGTCACTTATGTTATAGCAGATATAAACAGTTCCCTCACCAGCCTCTCATTTTCCTCTCTCAGAGTTAATAAGACATAAAAACACAGCGTGTCATGTTACCAAGAAACCGCAAAACCTTCCTTCCTAAAGACTTTCCTGTGCTTGAAAACTTACAGCTTTACTTCTGACTGTTACAAAACACTGACACTGGAGACTCCTTCCAAAATGCTAAATGAATCTCCTCACCATTTGAGTTGTTACTATAGAAACTATTAGGATGAGCACATTAATATAATTCTGTGATTTGTCTTGCAGCCGGATCTACTGTCAGAGCTGCTGATATTGAAATTGTAACCAACAACTTCTGGCCAATCAGAATAAAGACTTCAGCAGTGTTGTGGTAGATCAGCTAATAGCACTTTTAGCAGCACTTTGCAGAAATGTTCAGTATGGCTGGTGGAATGATACGCCATTGCTAATAATTGAGAAAGTGCTGGTAGATTAACTACCATTATATTAGCAGCAGTGACTCTAAAGTTAGGTACGGTCAGTTGCTCTCAGTTACATATTTCTCATCTCGTTTTCTTTTCATGACTGAAGACAATTTTTTTGGACTCTCCAGACTTCTAATTTTAATCTGATTTATAATGTTTTATTTAGACTGATGTTGTTGAGGTTTTTAGTGTTATGTCTCATATTGGAGATAATTTATACAGCCATTGTTTTGCCAACACAGAAGTGACAAAAACAATGGCCTCACATGAGACTGATACTGTTTTCCTAACTGACTTTGTTTAGTCTAATTTCAAAACCAGACACAACATAAATAAAATCAAAGAAACTAAATCTCCTCCTAATTCTCCTGGGTCACGTGTGTGCCTCATGACCGAGTTCAGCCCACGGTGAGTGCAATGTGAGGGCGTGCTGTGCGTTTAGGAGAAAGCATTAGAAGATGATTAGGCTAAATGGATTAGTTGTAGTCCTGTGATGCCACAGCCTGGTAAACATGTGGAGGGGTGGATCACAGATTGACCTTCACCGTTTAGAACAGATCTGTTCACGTCATCAAGAAGGAGCTAGCGACCTGCATGAGACTTAGATCTTGCCCACATGCTTATTAAGGGGCTTGTGGAGTACGAGGGGGCGAGCAGGTGGACGTATTTGCTCACTACGATGGGTCTTGTTTCCATGAGGGCTTTGTTGTGCCAGGTGGTTGGGAAAAACACACTCCCCCACACTCTCTCTCTCTCTCTCTCTCTCTCTCTCTCTCTCTCACATACACACACACGACTTTGTTCTCTGAGATGTCAACAGGCCTTTGTTCAATTGTATAAATGCTGGAGGGACATCAAAAGGTCCTTCTAACGCTCTCAATGCCAGATTATAGTTGAGACAAATGTTTTTTGGGCAATTATTAAATTATTATTATAAAAAGCCTCAAAAAGCCTTTATTTCAATTTGGGTTGTACATAAACTTTCCTTGGTCGTACTTTAAATTAAAAAAAGACAAGATAAAGACACTTACTAATCTATTTGTTTAGAAGGTGTTGATTAATTTTCTGTAACAGCAGCAATGGCAGTAGTTCCAGCTGCAAGACAGATCACACGTTTGTATTAACACGCTCTTTTCAAATACGTTATAGTGGATGTGCTACATAATCTAATGCTAATAAACAGATTTTAAAAATGTGCTATTTAAAAAAAAAAAAAGCAACACATGGTGATCTTTTCCATGAGGAGACTTTTATTTTGCATTTATGGAAGGAGTCTCCAGTACCAGTGCTTTGTAACAGTCAAGGGTAAAGCTGTAACTAAGTTTTCTTCCACAGGAAAGTATAAGGACAGAAGAGTTTGCATTTTTTTGGTTTCCCTGCAACAAGTTGCAATTTTATGTTATTAACTTCAAGAAAAAGAGAGGGAACGACTGCTTATAGCTGCTATTACCATAATCACAGGAACTAACTTGTTTTTCTGATGGTCCACAACATATAATGTAAATGTAGTTCTTTAATGAATAGAAATATTAATTGTCGGCAAATTGCTGTGGTATAAGATGAAAACACTTCAGGATGTGCTGTTATTGGAAAATAATCAACTGCCAGTGCTAACAACCACTCCACTTCACACTGGGTCGCATCTCTCCACCCCGTTATTGACTATTTTCCTATAACAGCACACCTCTAAGTGTTTTATTCCTCATATGTTGTCTAAGACCATACTGTCTACTTCACATTGCCCATAAGTTATGAAATGCAGCCTCATAAAACAAACATTAGACAAAATATCTTTCTTAAAAGTCGTTAGCAGGACGGCTGAGTGATATGATGTGATAACATTGCTATTACATTATTAGCTGATGTTGCAATACACTTTTCTGAGACATCACATGCATTATTAGCATTCTAATAACACTAACAGTTTCTGTGTGGATTACTAGGGGGTTTCACTTGGATTGTTTGTTGCCATTTTAAGCAGCCAACAGGCAAAAATGTTTGGGTGATCTCGTGATAAATCTGAATTTGATTAACTAGCTTTGAAATGTGTCATTTCAGCACTAGTTTTTTGTTGGCACGCTGTTAGTGCAACCGAGATATCATGATGTACATTCTATATTGTGTGGAAAAGTCTTCCAGTGATTTGACTGTTTTGTTTTGTTTTGTTTTGCTAGTTGCCATCCTATGTGTCCTTGTACATTCATGTACATGTACATTCTATATTGTGTGGAAAAGTCTTCCAGTGATTTGATTGTTCTCTTCGAGTGATTTGATTGTTTTGTTTTGTTTTGTGCCCAACCCTAGTTGCCATCCTACATGTCCTTTAACTTCCATAATGGTGGCTGGCACTCCACTTTCACTCCTTAATCCTGTAAGTACTATAAGCACAGCTGCATTGTTTTCTATGAAGCCTAGTGACTGGACAATGAGGGTTAAGGGATGGAAATGCAAAGAATCCTAAGAGTTTTCGTGCTGGGATTCAGGAAAAACAGCAAGGACATTATGAATACAAAGAGTTCGCTGCGCTGGCATGTAATATGTTTGTCTGAAATGTAGTAAATATTAGTAAATAGAGATATAGTCTATCAGACCTACAGGCTCAGAAGAAGAAAAAAACTAAACTGTACCTTTCTTTGTCAGTGGGATGGGAAGCTTTAATATGCATCTTTCACCTGAAAACCTTTTAAAAACAACTACAGGTGCATAAATGGAGAGTAGAGCTTTAAAGGTGGACTGATGCATGTTTCTAGGGTAAAGATGCATACAGAAGGAGCAGGATTGTGAGGATCCTGAGCCCAGCTGCAATGAAAGGTACAGTTTACTACAGTTTTTGCTCTGAAAGTGTAGTTTCAAGACTTGACTGATTTCAGTTGAAGATCTTTTACTTCACTTCAAATACTTTTACGCATTACTTCAACACACTTCACACCCATGTCAGCATGAAAAAACAATAATGAAAGCTTAACTCTTATTTTTTCTATGAACTAGAGTGAGATTAAAAGTGCACACAGCTCTTTCCCGAGTCTCTGTAATCAATTCTCGCGAGAAACTCCAGCATCTTGCGCACGTACCTGGCGGATCTCTGCTCCGCTGAAGTCACGCTCTCGGCGCAGGCATCACTGCAGGACTAGTCCACATAGCAGCGGAGACACGAGCCGCGCACTTCCGCCACTCAGTCCGGGAGTGTTCCGCAGCCAGGTCAAGGGCATCTCCAGGCAGGCTGAGGTGAATGAGAGTGAAGCGGAAGGCGCACAGCGCGTCTCCAGGCGCGCAGATGATTAGCGCTGTGTGGAAAGCCAGCGGTGCCAAAACCTTCCCTAACACTGATGTGTCGCTCGTCAGCGAGTCGGTTCTTTGAATCGTGTCATTTAGCTGAACACTAAGATCCGACTCACTACTGCTGAAAAACCTGACAAGTCTGACCAGCTAAATCCCAGTTCAGCTAGAATTGAAAGAGTTACAAAATTGCCACTACTAATACAACGTCGCAGACAATAACACTAACACAATCCATCCATTCTCTGTAGCGCTTATCCTACACAGGGTCGCGGGGAGCCTGGAGCCTCTCCCAGGGACTCGGCCACAAGGCTGGGGACACTCTGGATGGGGTGCCAACACATCGCACGGCACAATAATACACACACACACCCATTCACACACTATGGACAATTTAGAGATGCTAATCAGACAATCAGACTATAACGCATGTTTTTGGACTGGGGAGGAAACCGGAGTACACGGAGGAAACCCCCGAAGCGTGGGGAGAACATACAAACTCACAGGGCAGAAGCAGGAATCGAACCCTCAACCCTGAAGGTGCGAGGCACGTTGTTCTAAGACAGTTAGAACATCTGAAATATTTATTATTAATAGGGAAGCTAGAATAGATGGTTTACCAGATCGAAGAACACTTCTATCTATCTATCTATCTATCTATCTATCTATAGATACATACATTTTTGAGATCCTAGCTGTTTGTTAGAATAAATTCATTGTCATTAAGCACTTTAGCCTGGTCAAGGTTGTGACTTTTGATGTTGCTGTCGTTAATTTGATCAAATTAAACTTTGCTTCTTTTTTCTGTCCAAACAGTGCATGAGTGTCACTGAAACATGTGACTTACTCAAAAAACCCATTCTCAATGGTCAAAATATCACAAACTTTGTCCTGTTTACATATAAATGGCAATGAACCAAAAGGACCAATAAAGACTCTTATTGGTGAGCTGAGTCAAAACATCTGACTCACTGAAAAGAGACGGAATTCCCATCACTACCATGGGGCGCCATGGGAAAGCTTTCACAGGCTGTACTCATTAGCATCACTATTGATCCCTTAACGATTCGACAAACATCAGAATTATTGGAATCCTCTAATAGAATAGACAAAGTTACTGTAATAAACATTACACACAATGATTACATTTTTGCTAAATATGTTTTTGAGAGAAATTATTATTGTTTTTTTTTAAGGGCTGAAAAAAGTAAATAAATTCTCTAGTTCGTTGAGTGGAAATTTTGAAATACTGTATGTAATGCTTAGTTTACAAAATTTATACATATAGTTAAGGAAATTTCAAATGTCTTGAACAGGTGAACGGTCACTCTTTAACCACTGCATTTCTCTGGTCTAGATAAAGCCAATAAATTCAGACATTAATACACTAACTTGTTGAAAGCATGTTTACATTTTGACTACGGAGGGCTTGAGCTTTTAGCCCCAGCCCTGCCCTGCCCTGAGAATGTGCAAATGTAGTGTGTATAATAACTCAACATGGCCTCCAGGTGTCTGCTGGTGGAAGGAATAACACACCTGAAGTGCAGTCGTGAGCCCTGTCTCATCCCCGGCTGTGCCTCGATCCAAGATTAACTTCAGCTTTGTCTTGGGAATAATAATAGCTAGCAGGCTAGGCGGGCATGGGTTCCAAGAATTTCATCAACTTTTGGTCAATCCTTCTGGTGCAATAACAGTTGCGTGCGTATCTCAGACCTGCCATGGATACACACATCACTACAGCACTACAGAATTGGAGTGATCATCAGGTAACTAGGCTAGGTCTTCATCACATCACTGAAAATATAATGTTTACTATTTTTGTAGGTTAATTATGAATTAACAGTTAAAACAACAGCATTTAACATTTTAATAACATCCTTACTATTCTTTTAAATTAATCGATTTAAAGAGGTTGGCTACAAAAGTGTCAATGCTACCAAATTATCTAGCTAGCCTGGGCCTGAGCAGGTTAAACATATAACACAAGAAAATCTGGAATATATTCCAGTAAACCACAGAATAAATAAAGTAGCTTGCAGAACTGATTTGTATTGAGGATGAAAACTAGCTATGTTAGCTAACTAAGCATCTTACAATAGCTCATAATGCCCACATCTGTGGAATTTGTATCTTTACCCAGTTGCAAAGTTGATAGTCAGCACATGGTTAACTAGTTGTGTTTGGGGTGTTTCTGTGTGTCTTTGTACTTCAGACTCTGGTGGTTATAGCGTGTAAATTATTTCTGAACAAAGAGGAATTGAAGATGGCAGATGTTTAGGTGGATGACCTAAAAATTTACATTAACATCAGCAAATGGAAGATGCTATTTAAGGTAAATTAAAACAAATCTGAAACCAAGTGTAGCCCTACTGTTGATGTTTATTTCATCTCTAAATGATCAAATTACAGGCTTGTTAATATTTATATACCTTTATATGTAATATTTTATGCTAATTCGTTTCTGTAAAGCATTTCTTTTAACTCTTATTAGTGACATTTCTTACTGCTGATATTTTCAGTTTAAAAAATGCATAAGCATATGCATCAAACCAACTATGATATTTTTTCTGCATTAAAGAATCTTTTTTCCGCAACTCTATCAAGGAGTGCTGTCTGATTCCAGAAAATCCCCCATCAGACACAGACATAACACAGACGCAAGAGAAAACATTTTATGTTGTATGACAGACATATGAAGCAGAGTGTAATGCAAATCATACCTGTTGCAAGTGTGTGAAGTTAAGTTCAGAGGTGTTTGGCCCCCTCAGACCTCGCTGTGTATATATCGTGCACCACATGAAACCCAGATTATCGTCATTTCTTGTCGGTTAAGTGTCCTGTGTGGATTGTGAGCAGAAATCCATGACCTCAGCACATCTCCCTGCCTCCCTGCCCTCCACACAGACACATAATCAGATTTCATATTTACTCTCCACAAATCCTCCTCACATAATCTCCAGCGCTGCACGCAAACAGCTATAACAGTTATAACACACTGACTCAGAGATAGAGTGATTTTTTTAGGGGAGAGAGAGAGAGTGGATTTAACTGGTGATGCAGTGAGAAGTGAGGCAGATAAACAGGTGGATTATGATGCTGGCTTTATGCAGGTTTGATTTTGAAATCAGGTCTCATGTTACTAATAGCAAATTTTTCCCCACCTTCATTAGCTCACATCCCTGATCATTTATACACAATATATAGCTTATCACTTAAAACACGGGTGCTCAAAGTTTTGGCACGCCTTCCAGAGTAAAAGAATTTTCCCCGTATGATTGCGGAACATATTTAATTTTAAAAGTAGCATCATATTTATTTATTTAAGCTTTTAAAGCTTTCTCTTCCTGAAGCATACACTCATCCAGATGTAGATTGTGGGTTGAAACAGCATCATCATATTAACAGCACTTCCGGGTGTTATTTAAATTACAATTAAATTAATGTTAACATTACTATACATGTCTTTTAGTTTTAGATTATCACCTCTCATTTCAAGTGACCAATTAATCAGGCTTACAACTATGACAACCTTGACACTAGTTGATAGTAATCATGTGACTGGAGTGTGGGGGAAGCAGTAGTGTCACTGACCCCATGGACATACACTCCCTGGCCATTTTAATAGGAACACCCTTACCCCTGCTCATTCATGCAATGATTTAAGTGGCAGCAGCACAATGCATAAACATCATGTAGATACAGGCGAAGAGCTTCAGTTAGCGTTCACATCAAACATCAGAATGGGAAAAGAAATGCGATCTCATTGTCTTTGATGGCTGAGTTGCATGGTTGTCTGTGCCAGATGGGCTGGTTTGAGTATTTCAGAAACTGCTGAACTCCTGGGATTTTCATGCACAACATTCTCTAGAGTTTACACAGAATGGAGTGAAAAACAAAAAACATCTAGTAAGCAGCAGTTCTGCTGATGGAAATGCCTCGTTGATGAGAGAGGTCAGAGGAGAAAGGAAGCCTACTGTAGCTCAAATAAGCAGTCTTTATAACCGTGGTGAGCAGAAATGCATTTAAGAATGCACAACACATCAAACCTTGAGGAGGAGAAGACCACACTGGGTTTCCCTCCTGTCAGCCAAGAATGGGAAACTGAGGCTACAGTGGTCACAGAGTCACAGAAACTTTCAGTGAGCATGATTGGCTGATTGGATAGTCGCAGGGGTACAAGTGTTCCTATTAAAGTGGCTGGTGAGTGTCTAGCTTTCTAACAAGCTTTTGTAAGTCACTCTGGATAAAGACATCTGCTAATTGTGTAAATGCAAATTAGAGGCTGAAGTCTCTCAACAGATGTCTGAGTAATCATTTCTTGATTTTTTTATTTCCCTACACTCTGCAGTGTTGTTGCTCAGTCTTGATCCTGGAGGAGTGAGTTGGACATGTCCAACCCTGGCTGTTTTAACATTTTAACATAAAAAAAAATAAAGATGGATTTGCTGAGACGATCACTTTTACATTTCAGTAGTTTACCAAAACAGTGTAGAAATATCATTATGAATTTGTAGTATGTTGTACTTTATAAGGTAGATTACCATGATTAGAACCTTTCAAGCATCATACAGAGCAATAACCTTGTGACAAATCCAAACCAGTGTAGTACAGTACAGCGGTACTGTCCGTTATTAAATAATCATTTAATCACAATCATTTGTATATATTTAATTGCACAAGAACTTTTCGATACAAATATAGTATAGTCAGCACACACAGTAAGCATTAACCGATACAATACCCATCCGATATTCGTGCTTTAAAAACTACAAAGCCGTGAAATGTTTGTTTTGTTTTTAACTTGCCTATACAAAGCTGCGGCTTTCACGCAAAATCACTTATATTACAAAATCTAATTCTAATCTTTTCTATTTGTAGTATGATCAGATCAATTTTTTTTTTTGCCTCCATCCAATTCACCATTTTTCGATGGTTTTGAGTCTGTGCCATTTCTAGTTTTTCCAAGTTTAATACTGATAAATGTCTGTATATTTTTATATAACCGAGTAAAACCAACAGAGATTTCGTTACAGCACTTTATTGTGCTACAAACGTACAATTGTACATTTTTTTAACCTGGTTTCTTTATCAGTTATTCTGTCATGCTGGTGAATGTCACACCCTGCTAGTCCATACAAATTTTCATCACATTTGTTGACATTTGAGTGTACAGTAGAAGGAAGAGAGCCACACAAGGACAGATGTGATTGTCTCATAAAAAGATTTATTTTTTTGCCTAAATGTACAAAGGCAAGTTGCAGTATTGTATAAAAAAAAGAAACATGGTAATGTACACTTTACATATAAGAGGACAGTCCAGGAGGAAGCTGGAGGATCTGAGCGACACAGCCGAGGAATTATTTAAAACGCAACCATTAAAAAAAATGTAAACATCCTTTTAGTACCAGTGACTGATACTTGGTAGAAACGGTCTCGCTGGGCCAGAGAGGGGGGCGGATCTCGTTTATGGATGAAGGTGGGAGTCCAGTGTGATGAATAATGCAAACCATGCAAAAGTGCACAGCTTCCACTACAGAGATAATCAAAGGTCAAGCACCATTCGAGAGGTTTTACAGAGGACAGGAGACAGGAGGCCAAAATCAGAGTGAGTGACAAATAAACTGAGAGTCCCATTTTCATTACACCTTATTGCATTGTGTCAGTTAAGCTGAACTAAAAGACCTGAAAATCTATTTCAGTGGCTTTAGGGTGGATATGAAACCAATTTTGCAATGCGGCTCAGTGTCAACTGATGGCGTTGCGTTGCAGGGGATGAATAAGAGCACTGCTGAATAATTTCACAAGATTGAGGACATGAGAATACAGAAAAGAACACTTTTATTAGTGCACCTTAATGTGCATGTGGCTTTCAGGTGCTGGTAGATAAAACCCACAACAAAAACCCCTGATGTTACTTTCATAAAGATTTATATAATGATATTTTGGGTGCGAATAGCGTCTGGAGTCCTGATGTTTGCATTAACAGAAATGGGCCCTGCTGAGATTTCGATTAAAAAAAAAAAAAAAAAAAAAAAGGTGTTAGGACAGAGGAGTTAAAGAGAGGAGGTGAGCAAACAAAAACAGAGACCTCATAGTTTTAGAACATCTTATAAAGCACTGAACACCATAAAAGCTGACGGTTCCCCAGTCGCATTTTTAAAATAATTCCTCTGTACATCATATACAGACACCATATTGTGTGTGCAGAGCAAGACAGCAATACAAAAACAGGCAAAACAAAAAAGGAAAAAAGTGGAAGAACAAAAACAAAAAGCTTTGCCTGAGAAGACACTGTCACATTTCTAGTGCTATAGTACACCATGCTGAGCCACAACACACGCCTGCTTTTTAAAAAATTGGGTTTACGTAAATAAAATATTATGTAAAAAAAAAAAAAAAAAAAAAAAAAGGAAAAACAAACCAAAAAAAAACCCAAATCAAGCTCTGACACTTTTGCAACACGGTAGAGCAGCACATCACGTCGACGACACAGATCCCTATCTAAACTTCCCTCGAAAGGTGTCACACACTGCATCGTAAAAAACACATTACGTGTCGTCACATCACTGACTAGTCGATTTAAGAGTTAGTACGTCTGACAGTGCACAGAGAGAGAAACAGAGAGATGGAAAACCAAAATCAAAGAGATCTCTAGAAATATAGCAGCTTAGCAACGTCTGGTTTAGCTGAGCAAAAGGTGAGATGTTTCGCTGGGTTCTGATTCTGCATGACCTCCATGTCTACACGGTCAACACTGCTTCTGCAGGACTGGGCACACGCTCGACTGGACAAGCACGACCAGCCTGATACTTTAATAAATACTTACGCAAGACAAAATTCCACCCTGATCTTAAAATTAAAATTGTATATATTAAGAACAAGGACACTGGCATTTCCTCTGCATGAAAGTGTGAACTCCAATTTGGATGAAAAAACTGACCCTCCTGAAAACAAAACAGAAAAATACAAATAAAAATAAAAAGCAGTCTTGAGGCGTGTGGCGATGAGAACTACACGAGAACCGCCACCAATGAGACACGTTTAGGAAATTTAGAACACAACCGTTGTGAAAAGTCACAGATGCTTCAGCGAGGAGGAGGATGTGCACTCAAAAAAAAAAAAAAAAAAAAAAACTCAAACAAAAAACAACTTCAACCATTTCAACATGATAATATACGTTCAGTCTTTTTTTCTTATCTGACCCACCGGTCTGCGCCTCAACGCCCGACCACAACCTGCGCGTGGGAGTGTTATGCAGTCCAACAATCTCACGAGTAGAGGTTTTTATTTTGTTTCGTTTTGGGTTTTTCCCCCCAAATGACTCCTCGCTAGTTCACAGAGAGAGTTCAGTAGCCGGCTGGGTGAGCTGGGGCAGCAGGATGGCTTTGAACCTGGTCTCACAGTCCTCAGTGGGGTAACGAGGTACGGATGCTAAGAAAATGTCAGTCTGCCATACATTCCGGCAGGAAAAAAAACAACAACTAAAAATATAGAAACACCATTCAACTGATGTCTAAATGAACTCCATATTCTTCCCCATGTGATCCAGTCACATGTTGTATTTGTAAAGATGAGGTCGAGTCAGTCACGGTTCCCTAGAAAGATAGAAAGAAAAACACATAAGCACATTTATCGACTGTAGGGATGTAACCAAATACGAATGGATTATTCAGAATGAACAGATCACGTGTTTTAAACAAATACAAGTAGGAGGTGCACTACTCACTATTCATTTTTTTTTTTTTTTTTTTTAAAGAAAGCTTGGTAGAAATGTTCACAGGGCATCTGCTTGAGACTAAAAGTCTCCATTGGACTCAGTTGCATAAGCAGGAAGTTTTTTTTTTTTTTTTTTTCCCCCATCAGGCCAGAGATGGAAGCAGTCAGAAAAGCTTACGAGACAAAGACCATGTTCATTAACATGTGGCCATTCTGATTAACTGTCTGGTTTAAATTAGGGTACTAGTTTATTTATATTTTTGGAAACAGGACCAAATGAATTTGTTAGAAAATATAGTGGGTAAGTACAAACAAAAAAACAATTAAAAAATCCTGTACACATGTCTAGTTGAGACTAATTATGAACTTGAGTGATGAACTGTTAGAGCCAGGAGTTCCCATACTACGCTGACAGAACTGCCATTTCTATCTCTGGGTTTTTTCAAGGAGTTCATATTAATAATTTAAAAAAAACAAAAAAAAAAAAAAAAAAAACTTTCTGGCTTAAGCCATGCACACTCTGAATACAGATAGTGGCACTGTGTTACACAGCTAATCCTTATAATTCCACTTCACCTCTACAACCAAATGATTTGAGAGACAATTCTGTGATTTGCCACCAGGTGTCAGTGCAAGACTTCATTTCCAGGAAACAGATTCAAATCCAACAACATTAAGTAAGGACCAGCTTCAGCCTGAGCACCTTTAAATAATCATGATGATTCAGGGTTGTGAGGTGCTCTGTGTGACAGAAACCTTTTTAGCAGAAGACATTTGAGCTTGCACAGCACTAAGATCAGTTCTGAGAATACTAAGTGGTCTGAGAATAAATCTTAACTAAATAAGCACTGCAGCTCTAGGCTGCAGCTACAGCTCCAGGCTGTAATCAAAGGAAAATCTCTCAGATCCCCCACATTTCACACAATCGTGCCTTTCCTGTTAGGGGAGCTGTCTGTTATCTAGCTGTTTGTCTTACCGTTCTCACCTCCGTGCTGGTGGGTAGAGGGAGGGGGCTGCAGCTTGCTGACTGGCAACGATAGCTGACGAGGGTAGACCTACAAGAATGAACAGGAGGTTGGGGGAAAAAAAAAGATCAGTGGCACACTACTGGAGCACTTAAACATCTTGTTACTGTGGAACTAAAATGTTTAAAATACTTCAGGACCAATTTAGCCACACGTTCAAATGTAGTGAAAGACATCAAATCATAAGCAGTGTCTCAAATGGTGTACTTTGTTTACTTCGGATGTAAACAGTATATTCATATTAGTGAACTCACCGAAAGCTTTACATTTCTAAAAATCTTACACAAGCTCACACAGTTACCCAAGCATACACAACAAACACATACTCAAGAGAGAGCAATGCCAGTCCAGTATGTTCAGGTTAAAGTCATCTGCATCAAAGCCATGTAACATACTGGGTTTAAATGCCAAATCTAATTATCTAAAATCTTATTATCTCCCTTGAAAGTCATGGAAAATGGTTGAATTGCATTTTAGATCATCATTGATGTAATAAGACCACTGAAAAATTACTTGTGAAACACAAGACACTCAAGATGTTTGCGGTTGTGTTCTATGTAGTTGATAGGAGAGGAGCCATCAGGGGCAGCTGTGGTTTGAATCTTGCTAAATATCTCTGATCGACGAAGCAAAAGCCCTGCTATGCCGCAGACACAAATTAAGAGTAATTTTAGACCAGACATTTTTGGGTCATAAAATAAGCAGTCCGCATGAAGGCTGCTTTGGCAGCTTAGTGACATGACACACCACATGTTGATGTAATTTTCCTTTAGTATAAAACATTAGTGTTCGATTTGAGATATTACAGTACATAGTGTGTAGCGCAACATTATAGTGCATAGCACTGTATTTGTGATGCAGCTAAAGAATATGTAGTAGGAGTGCTAACCTGTGGCATAGGACAGGTCGTACTGGCCAGGTACAAGTGGGTAGCCCAGGTGGTGGTGAGACTGCATGATTCTCTGTGAGGGAGACGAACGGGGTCGATCCATTTCTCGGTCTCGCTCCCTCTCTCTTTCTCTCTCACGCTCCCTCTCTGCTGCTCCTCGCTCTCGCTCATGTGACACCTTCTCGCTGACCGTGGGCGATTTGCTCTTGTACTGGTTGGCGTGTTGGTGCAGGATGTCCAGGGCTTTGGCCTCAGAGGATGACTTGCTGCTGACTGTAGGGCTTGAACGAGATTTCTCACCTTCCTCACCTCCACCCATCTTACTGCCATAAGGTGAGAATGGGTAACCGGCAGGTAGATAGGAACCTGAATGGGGAAAGAATGGTTTAGAAAGTGGACTTGGATGCACTTTTTACTCTCAAAATCATACAAACCTTCAAATTTACAAGTCAAAGTTTTGTGTATATCTTTAAGAACATTTAACTACTCCCCAAAAATACGATTAACATGAAAAACAGGATGAATATGATAATGCAAGATTTAGATAAAACTGTCTACTTAATTGCAAATGTAGAAGTTGTACTAGCAGTGCAATAAAAGAAAGAAAAAAAAAAAACCCACACAAAGTGAGCCTGGCACATTGACAAAAAAAGCCTCATGAATCATGTTTTCAAATGTTAATACCTTTGCTTACACATTTCTTGTTTGTAAACAATAAAATGAAAACCATCATATAATTTGGTGCATGAAGAATGAAAGTTTCTATCAGCTTTGAGTTATGGACACAAGCTGAGTTAATGTCAATATATAATAAAGTCAATGGAAACAACAATTCACAGTATGTGGCTTCAATTCAATGGCTAATAAATGTGTTGCTATAAAGCTATTTTTGCTGGCTTGCATTCACACCCTGCTTGGCTGCCAAATGCTTTGCAGTGCAGAAATATAGGAGAGAGAAAAAAATCCTTAGGGTTGCTACAGCATGAGAAATAGCTGTTAGATGGTGATTAGTCTTTGCCCTTATGAGCACTGGTGTTGTGCAATGCTTGCTATCTTAAGTGTGGCATTTTCTAGCTGCTGAATCTTAATTTAGATAAATCTGTGCATGCATCATGCCCCTAATAACTACATCACACCTGGGTAGTTCTGCATCATAACTGAGGGCATTCCTCTGTATCCAGGATGGTTGGGGTCGTAGCCTTGCCCGTAGGGATATCCATGCATGTAGTGCATGTAGGGTTGCTGCTGGGCCAGTGCAGTGGAGAAAGGCATGTGAGTGTTTGACCGAGGGTCTTTCCCTGCACCTCGGTAGTCCTCAGAGGCAGGAGCGGACAAACGATCGGCGCTCTCCTTGCTCTCCTCCTTCACGCTTGACTCCTTATTCCGTGATCTCTCGTCTTTGTTCTTCCTCTCTCGGTCACGCTCTCGCTCCTCCTCGACCTGCCTCTGGTTCTCAGGGTACTGATAAACACAGTCACACATTTTTGTAAGCTAAAGCCTAGTAAATTCCAAACCTATTATGAATTAAGCAGTGAGATACTCCTTACCTGTCTGTACCACACGGACTGCTCCATGCCTGGCCTGGACAACTCTACTCCCGGTTTATTGGAGTCCTCTTTGCCATGATGCCCACCTTCACTGAGCTTCACCTTTAAACCTTCAGCCTGCTGGGGCTGGAGCTTAGTCTCCTCCCCTTTGGGGATGATGACAGACTTGGCTAACTCAGAAGACGAGTCCCTCTGCTTACTGGGCGCCTGTGGCTTTCCCAGGTCAGACAGACTGGGGGCTTTTGTGAGTCCAGGGGGAACAGGACCCTTTTGTTTCCAGTCGTCCTTCATAGAGGCTTCTCTCTCTTTCATGCCTGCCTCAGTCTTGGCTGCTCTGTGCTGCTCTGCCATCAGTCTCTGCCTCTCTTCATACTGCTGCCTGTAAGCTGGATTAGTGTTCATGAGATGGTTGTGATACACCTGGTCTGGATAACCATAGGGGGGAACGTAGTATTGGCCGTAGTAAAGAGGCTGCATGTACATATTTGGCCGTTGCTGGATGACTGAGGCTTGCTGCTGCTGCTGCTGCGGCTGGTTGGAGGCAGAGTCTGCTTTACGTTCCTCCAGAACCTCTGGCTTTGCCTTGTCTTCACTCAACTCTAGCTCTTCCTCTTTCTTTACCTTTACAGTTTGGCCATCTGGCAGTGGACCACCAGTACTAGCACCACCAGGGCTAGGGTGAGTGTAGTTTGGAGAGTAGTAATTGTCATAGCTAGTGTAATAAGGTGACTCTTTATTGGTTGCCTGAGATGGAAAGAGGGCCTTTTTGGCTCCTTCCCTCACAGACTGATCTTCTACCTTGGTCTTTACACCCTCCACTTTTCCCTCACCATCCTCTCCAGCATCAGAGATATCGGAGTATGCAGGGCTGTTTGTCTTCACCGAAGAGTTATCAGCCCCATTCTGAGTAACAACATGGAGAGGAGTGAGAGGCTGCCCACTACTATCCATACGACTGGCCACGCCAATTGATGGACTGGGAGCGTTGTCTGTAAAGCTGTAGATCTTGTCTGCCTCAGCCTTAATGCTAGCTAAACGACTCTGATGAAGGTCTGAAGAACCATTTAGATGGCCTTCACTTCTGCTTCCAGGATCAGAGGACTCGGAGTAGGGGCTCTTCCCATCTTCGGCTTTCCCACTTTTACCTGGAGGCTTGGGGCTGTCTGCCTCTTTACCAGATTCCTTCTTTTTCTTGTCCTTTTTCTTTTTGTCCTTGGAGCTCCCTATTACCTGGTTCATAGGGGATGAGTCTCCAGGCACACCTGACTTTGGCTGAATGCCTTTAAGCTGGGGGCTTTTGGGAATACCTTGAATCATCGAACTCATTCCTGGGGGATGGTTGGGACTCCCAGAGCTGAATGGCGTTGGCTGTAGAGAGTACATCTGCTGTGAGGGCATGCCTTGAGCCATTGGCCTGGAGGGTTTCATGTTCTTCTGGGCCAGCTTCTCAGGCTTGGTACTGGACTTTTTGGACTTCTTGTCCTCCATGCCGTCATTACTGGCATCATCAGTGAGAGAAGGCCCATCCTCACAGCCATCCATGGGAATGCCACAAGCCTCCGCATCTGTTTCTCCGTTCTTCTTCTTAGGCTTGGAGCCAAATTTCCCTGGGGAAGGAGATGAACTGTGTGCATCGAATCCTCTTCCTTTTGGAGTGACTGAGCGTGCTGGTGAAAGGGACCCTTTTTGGGAAACTGAGGCCCCATTACAACTCCCTGGTTCAGGGTGGAGAGAGGACTCTTCCCCATACTCACTGTCCCCATCCATGTCCAGCTTAATATCATCGTCATTATGAGCACGAGCCTGATGATACTTCAGGCCATTGATGTGCTTGTATTTCTTGTTGCAGTTGGGGTATGGGCAGTCTATAAGTACTGGTGAGGGGCAATTGCGGTCTAGGGGAGGCGGAAGACACTCAGTCTTAATGGTGGGGAGCGAGAGACCAGAAGAGGTTACTACACTGTTAGAGTTAGTGCGCATACGCTTGTTGCCTTTAGTGTCCTCAGAACTGGAATTGGGCTCCATGTCGGAAACAGGCTTGTTCTTCCTCTTGCTGGCTGAGGAGGGGCTGGCTTTGACATCCTCTGTGTTGCTATTGGGTGGGGTCCTTCGCTCAGAGGAGTTCTGACTGCCACGTCGAGCCTTGCTGTTGGAGCCGGCTCTGGTCTTGCTACTATTGCTGCCCTTGTTGTCAGAGGAGTTGCTGTTCTCATTGACTGGGGTGTTGCTGTTGGGACGCATTCTCTTACCTCGACCACGCCCAGGCCTAATCTCCAAGTCGCTTGTGGGGGATTCACAGAACCTAGAAGATTAGTTGAAAAAGGTCCAAGCTATAAAATGTGGCAATGTGCATAGCTATAAAAAACAAATGGTGTAATTTTAATGTTAAACTGCCAAGTTAATTTCCCATTCTAGCAGAGCAACAATGATTAGGCAACTAATATGAACAATTAAAAAAAACTTTTATAATTGTTTTTAGAATGTAACACATTCTAAAACCTGAATGTCCTTGTTCTGTTTATGTACATAACTATAAATGATGGCTCATTTTCTTATATGATACTAACACTGTTTAAGTCCAGTGATTGATTTGTTCATTTTTGTTAGGCAATAAAAAAAAAACATTGCCATGCATGTTTTATGTATTTTTACAACGTGCAGCAAAGCTTGTTCAAATGAATAAATCATCATAAACCGCTTTGATGTCAAGCAATTACTAAGTACACCATCAACACGATGTTAATGTGCCTCATCACTGAAGGGTGAAAACAGATTGGTGACATATTTGGATTTCTGTCTCCTGCTGGAGAGAGTGTGTCTATTCTTATCCTTTCCCGCTAGTCTCTGAGCAGAGCGTCTGGCCTCCTCCCTGAGGCTTAAGATGAAGTGTGTGGGATACACCTGGCTTACTGTGGCTCCGGGGGGAGGAGGGACCCGTGTCTAAGGAGAGCTGACAGACAAGCACAGGTTGTGCTTTTCAGAGCTGATTGGGAGTGGTGCAGCAAAGCCATGGATCTAATCAGAATCCACTGCAGCTCTCATCACAGTCAGCTCGGATTAACCGGAGGTTGGATGGATGGACGGATTAAATGAACTAAATTAGTATTTTAAAGAGTGTACCTATTTAGAGCGTTAACTACATTCTGTGTATGTAGTCAAACATCAAGAGGCCTGTATTATGGAGTGAAGATGCTGTGTTGCTTTGAAAGGTTTTGCTATACACACATTTTCATACAAATACTCCTTGTACAAACCTTGGCGGAGCCCAGTCATGGCGCGTACAGTCCAGCAGCGTTCCAACATATGTTTTGTTCCGCCATGTCACATTCACCACCAGCATCCCTGAAAAGGATGAGAGAAGATTCTCATTATAGTGGCAGAATAATTCCACCCTCTTTGTCACCCCTACGAAGGCTCTATGTCAGAATTATACAGCAGAGTTCTTCCTTCAACCTTGTGTCTCATTCATGAGCAGCCACTCTCGCCTCTCTCTGTATTCCCCGCATAGCTGTGGCAGATGTGCTGTTCCCATTTAAACAGATCAAATAGAGGTTTCTAAGGGCTGTGCTGTCAAAGAGACCCTCCTATTTTTTACTGCCTGCTTCATGATTACAGCGAGCTAAGAGCAGCAATGTGCAGAGTGAGTCATTTCTGGGGGAAAACTGGTTGATGGTGTCCTACGTCTGACTTTGCAGCAGTGAGCAGCCCTGCCTCTGCTTCCGCTAGCACTGTGGTTATTGTGAGAAAAACAGCTGAGGCGAATAAAAGGACAGGATCAAAGAACTCCAATAGATGGGATTGTCTGGGTGAGACAACAGTGCTGCTATGACTGTGCGCTTCCGTTAGAGCGGTAATAATCAGCTCAGCTGACATTATATTTATGCACTGTTAGCAATTCAGGTAACTATGTGACTGAAAATGTTGTCTCAGGCATTCTATTGTAGTGATAGGGTTAGCATGTAATGGTTAATATACTACATTTGGCAAAGCGTCAAGGATACATTTTTCATGGTAGTACACTAAGTGAAATACACATTTAGTCACCACCTATTTAATCTTACTCAAAGAATGAAGTGATGAAAGGTTTATACAAAGTCAGAGAGATGAAATCCAGCAGATGAGCAAGTTACTCCTACTAAATCATGCACAGCCATTTTCCTTGCTTTACACTCACTCCAAGCTCCAATAGCTGCCAAATGTACTAAAATGTAGTCATTCCTGGCTAATGCTGATAAACACCCTCCAATAATATCATCATAAGTAAAATTTCCTAAAACATACCACGTGTAACTCTCTTCCTGCCCGCCTTATGTCACACACAGACTTCCAGACTGCAAGAGCCGCGCTTACTGCCGCTCCTTTGAAAAATGTCAGTGGGGGTCAGTGGAGGAGCACATTAGCAGTGGGCCCCCCTGGTCTTTCTCCCGGAGTCATTAGCGTTCCTCCGGCCACCTGTCTGTGCCCCAGGGCTGACTCGGGGTGAATGGCCAATCGTTTCAACTCTTGTGCCCTTCAAAGGCCTTGGCGGAAGAAACAGAAGCTTGGCGTGTGCCCTTCTGGACTCTTACACTCCATTAATAAATACCTCTGAAGCAGTTAAACACATGAGCTCTGGTCCTTCATGGATCAGTGGCTCTGCAGTGCATCGTTGGGACTGTTCACAGCCAAGCTTGCTCTAGAATCCACAATTCTCTCACCTAAACAAAGTGACCTGTCTGTGATCTATCACGGGGGTGTCAGAGGTACCAACATCTATGGTTTAGCCATAGCATTTATGGTTTTTGACCCCCATGTCACGGCAATATGGGAGAAATCTGAAAAACCATGGTTTTCTGCCCTTTTTTTTTTTTTTTTTTTTTTTTTTTTAATAGCTAAAGCAGCAATTATATCAAACAAATATTTCCTCAGCGGAAAAGCCAATTCACTGAAAGGGAAAGGATGCATAATGTGACAGATGTAAATTTGCTCCGGGTAGTGGTTACTCTCATTTCGTGCCAACTTTATCTACATGAACTCCGACCTATGAACTCAGAAGCCTCGGCTTTGAGAGCCAATACAAATCAAGTTTCCCGGACCATGGTCTCCTAGGACAACAAAATAGGAGAAGCGACAAACATTTGCCTTGCTGTGACACAAAATTCTTTTTTTTTTCCCCAAGATTTTCTTCTTAGAATTGATGGCTAGTAATCACATTTAACACACCTGATCAGCTAATAAACTCTACAGCTAATCAGTGAAGGTGTACAATGAGCTCAAAGAAAAGAAAGCTGTGGTTTGTTTTAGAGCCACCAGGATTTTGTGCACATTTGGCTGCTGAATAAAAACAAACCCTGGAATTCAAAGTAGGAGTTGGAGAGGAAAAAAAAAAAAAAAAAAAAAAGACATAAACTGAATTATTAACCAAGAAACAGTGAGGCGTAATGATGAAGCTCAAGTGGCTGTAAGAACTGCAGGGAAAGGCGCAGTGTGTAAAGCCGGGACTGACATCAGTATACTGGCATAAGTAATCCTGGCCCGCCTGTGTTCCCTGGCACTAAGCCCTTTCTGGGCTCCTCTTCAAGAGCAATAAAGTTTGTAAAGATTTAGGGCTGACACTTGGAGGCATCAGCATGCATGGCTTCCACGGGTGGATGAGACACCAGCATGACCCTGGTGTGCCTCCAGCTTCCTGCCAAGGGGATTTGTGTCATGGTGATGGCTTGAAACATTGCCCTGATCTGTCTCTCTGTGTTTCATCAGGAGCTGAAAGCCGTCTAACCCGGAGTCTCCTTGATTTCACAAACACGACTGAGTCAGTGAAGAGCAAATAGACGCAGCTAATCTATTAATCCAGGACGTATTCAGGGAAAATGTTAAAACATGGGAATTGAGTCTTCTTTTTCATACGGAATTAGTGACAATGTCGTTCCTCGTGATGTGGATGAGCTGAAGAATGTGTCTTATTTCATCATGTGTTAATTAAATATGCTTACTTCTAATCCTTGGAGATTTGGACTGCGCTGCACTTCATTACTTACATAAAAACATTCTGTAATCAGGTCTATAAACAATCTAGTTTACATATTTCATAATGCTAATGCTTCTTTCACAGTATCTTTATCCACAGTTATCATTCTAGCATGTTTATTGGTTTATATCATAAAATACCTGAAAGCTGATCTGTATTTACACCCTGAATCTTTCAAATAAACTTCAGCCAAGTCTGCTGATAACTTCCCAAGCACATGGGCGTGATGGTCAAGTGTTGACAAACCTTTGGGCATATAGTGCACATTTAGGTACCTAATGAACAAGCCAGTGGCGACAGTGATAAAGAAAAACTCCCTGAGACGACCCAAAGAATAAACCTTGTGAGAAACAAGATTCAAAATGGAATCCGTCCTGTCTGAGATGACAGTGGTGAATAGGATTATAAATCGTTACAGTATACAAGTGTAGAAGAGTAAAGACAAACGGTACTAAGTGTGCAGATTGTAAATAAGAGTGAGGATGAACACAATCTTTATGATTACAGCAGCAGTTCTGAGGTACAAATGCAATGAAATGTGAATAATTGAGAGACTGAAGATAAGCCCACAATGTTTTATCTTTTGAAATCTATTTTCAAAAGCATCAGCAAAAACAAGCACAGGACTGTTAGCTCCTGGCAGGGCTGACATTTACAGAAACATCGCTGGAAGCACCAAGACACAAGATCGTCAGTGATGTGGGCAGACACACGGCGAGTCCTTAAAGGAACCGAGTACAATGGTAAGCCATATCAAAGTGCTCGAACGACACCCTGCCACCGGATCTCGCTGCTCCACTTTCCACCCACACACAGTGTCACGGAGATACAGATCTGCCCGCTTCCGCAACGAGGGGAAAAAACACAAACTTCAAACACGCAGAGGCATCCTGGTGGACCCGGCGCTGGCTCAGCTGGAGAAAGACGATCAAATGGAGCACATGCCGAGCAGACGGCCTCCTCCTTCTCCGGCATGTTTTCCAGAGGAGGAACAGATGAGAGGAGGCTTGAAGCAGCAGGCCATAACTACCTCCCTCAAGCAGACTAAAGGAGGTGGAGGCCTTCAGTGCCCATACATGCCCGGGGCTGGGAATGTGTACAACCTTCTTTTGTGTCCCTCCTGAAATGTTGCGAGGCAGGCTGGTGAACACAAGCATACATACGAGTGAGAGGTGAATCAGTGCTGGCTGAATCAGAGGCAGTGTGCCTACGATGGGGAGGAAAAAAAGCAAATACTTAAGGGAGGTATGCGCTGTGAATGCTGATGAGGCTTCTTTATAAGGCTGATGCTCAGAGGATAGCGGTGGGCACATTGTGGGTGACTCATTTAAAGTGTGTGTTCTACATCAAGAACAAGCCTACACCATACTGCTGCATAACTGGAGCTTTGATGCTAAAAAAAAAAAAAAAAATGAAGTGCAAAACACAAAATTTAAAACTCCACTGCCAAGAATCATTTAACATCCTAATTAATGTCATAATTAAAAACATTAGATGCTTCTCATTTGTAGCTGTAATCTAAAAGCCTCTATTTGAAAATATTTCAGGGAGGAACACTGGGGAAGTAAAACCTTCAGTATGGTGAATTGGTTAGCTAGTTAAAAGCTTTAAGACTAGAGATGCATAGATACCAATACTGGCATCAGGTATCGACCTGATACCACACTCATTGGTATCTATACTAGTGCTATACGATACTATGGGATATCCAATACCATACGATACTATGGGATGTAAGCCTAGTGTAGAAGATGAAGATGAAGCAGATTTTTCGATTTAATCGATTCTTCTTAATTCCTTACTTTTACAAATAACCTGGAAGATATATAGAACATCATAAAAAATGGATTAAGTTGGCCTTAGCAAAAGTCTACTATGTCGCTAAGAAAACCTGTCTGGAAAACGGACTTCTGGTCCGGAATGATCGTTTGTGTTTGGATGCGCCTACTGTCAGTCATTTTAGAGAGACTCTACAGGCCACTGTAGATCATGGGGGCAGAGCTTTGTGAACATGGGTGGGAATCATTCAAATGTCGAACCTGCCTAACCGTTAGAGACCTAATCTTGAGAAAACAAAGGACTACTATTACCTAATAAACCTTCAAATTCTTTCCTTGCATATCCAAGCTGGTTAGGAAGTTGGGGTCAGAGCACAGGGTCAGCCATGATATGGCGTTCCTTGATCAAGGGCCCAACAGTGGCAGCTTGGGGGTTTGTTCCCCCGACCTTCTGATCAGTAATCCAGAACCTTAACCACTGAGCCACCACTGCAACAACTAAGGTGTGGCACTAGCAGTACTAGCAGCACATGACAGCAGCCAACCTAAACAGAGCTAAATAAGTTGTTCCACGGTGACGTAGGTTACTCATTTCGGTATCAGTACAAAAAATAAAAATAAAAAATTGTGACAGTCAATAAAGAATAGTCGTTTTTTTTTAAGCTACTTAATAAAAAGCCCGGACACAAGATACGTGCTACGTGCCTGTGGGATCATTTCGGCAATAGAAACATCCATAGAGTCCTTACCGTCCTCGGTTTCTTGCCACACGATGCCCTCCAGGTTGACGCTTGTTCCAGGCTCGCAGGGCCCCAGGCACTCAGGCTCTGTGCTCAGTGCCACATCGGATGTGTTGACGGCCACCGAGCGCGTCCGCACCATCAGCTGCTCACACGGCGAGGCGATGTCGCTGTTTCCCACCGAGGCTAAAAGGTGGAGCGGAGGCGGGGCTGGCGTAGAGACAGGAGACTCCATCTGCATTACCAGGGAAACAGGAAGAAGAAAAAGCCAGTTAATCAGAGAAGACAGTAAGAGTACTTTGATGAAATATAACCACGTTGATCCTCAAAAAAAAAAAAAAAAAAGTATATGGAAAAGCTACAAGTATCTTAACATCCATAACAGGAAATGAGACAAACAGCATCTGCAAGCCAAACTGTTCTCAAACAGAACAGAAGACAAGGCTGTTTAATGCTGTACAAATGAAAATGGAAAGGCATCATGGGATTAAAATTGTGCACCACAGAGGAAGGAATAAAATGGAACGACTTAAGCACAAAAGCAAAAAAAAGCAAAAGCAAAAGCAAAAAAAAAAAAAAAAAAAAAAAAAAAAAAAAAAAAAAAAAAGGCAGGATTAGGTGAGTTAACGTCTCAGGGGTCGGGTGGAATTCTGGCTCTGATAAGAGGAAAGCCATCAGGAGATCCACAGAGAGAAAAAAGGGCCTCATTCACCCTCGGAGAAGTGCAATGGCGTAATTATCACATTGGAGTGAGATCATAACAGGCTCAAAATTTCCATTACTTTCTTTGAGCCCGGGTGCGAAACATGATGCTGAGGCGAAAATCTAATGTCGTCTTAACCACTTGGTGATTTATGATCACTGTGACTTGCCAAAGCAGTGGCTGGTGTGTGAACAGCACATGCAAGTCATCATCCAACTGTCAGATCTACAGCACTCGCAGAAAATAAGACCCGCTCCACCTCCCCAACAGCACCACCACTTTCAGCCTACATCATATTTGAGTGCCTTCATCCTGCCTTTGGAGAGATTTCTGGCCTAATTCGATGGTAGTGAAAAGGTTTAACACATTACATTTAACACGTAAGGCCAGCAATCGTTCGGCAGTTAACACACGTAATCTATTCTTCACACCAGGTGCATCGGTACAACCGTAAATTCACGTAATTGATGGATAATGAGTTATAAACCTGATTAAAAAGCACAACACAGTGCAGGTTTTTTTTATAAATCCACAGAACAAACCTGAAAGAGGACAGTTTGTTATTACACTTTCAGGTCACAGTTATTACTAGTGCTAACAAGCTTGTAGGAAAAAAAATCCAAAAAACATTAGCTTTTAAGATTTAATTATGATTTAAAAGTCTGGAATGTATATTGTCATATCTTATAGTCTTATTTTACCAAATGAAATCAAGGCTTACATTTTCATCTGTTTTGTGTAATTTACTGGTATCAAAACAAAGCTAAAACTTCACATCCAAAGTGGCTTTATCTGAATCCCAAACCACTTGCTAGCACACTGGTGGCTCGTTTTGACCTACTGTATACTATTTGGGACATGAGCTAAACACATAACACTACAAACTAACAATCTGAGACAGAGTGAGAATGAAGGAAAGTGTTCCTGACTCGAGACTACTGTAATAAACTGAGAAATATTTTACTGTATTTTATATAATATACTATATTCATTACATTTTTTGTGACTGTTTGAAAGACTAATGTATTTACATCTCTAAATCTTTTAACAAAGTCCATAAATGTTCTTCAGGACACATATGGCCATTTGTAAAGATTTTTGGGTTTCTATTTACAGCGGAGTGATTTAATAGACACACATTTGGGGTAAAGAAAGTTTGAGGGAGAAAACAAGAATTTACAACAAAAGACAAATCAATTAATCTGGACTTTGAAGGAGTAAAAACGACGTCTGAAATTTGGATTCCATCCCAGGCGCTTCATTAGCATTAATTTTTATCCGAGTCATATCTCTGTATCACTACATACATCACTAGAACTGCCTGACCTTTTATCACGATTTATGAGTTCACAATATTCTATTACAGAATGTCATATTTACCTGCAATACAACGAGCAGATCAATGATGCAAAACGTGAGCCAACTTTCGCTACGTGCTGAAGAGAAAAACAAAGACAAGAGCGTGTGCTCAAGCGAAACATTACCTGTATACCGTTTCTTTCCACAATATCTGTCTCAGACCGAGCCAAAACTACACGCAAAACAAAGAGCTTTAACCCCACTGACCGGATCCGACACGTAAGAGCACCTCATACAACTGAGTACAGTGAGTAAAGCCAGCAGGACTAGTTAAGGCGGATGTAACAGCACAACACTCACAATTAGTGACTAAACTGTGTAGTCCATTTTTGACGGACACCAAGAGTACAACACGAGCACAGTGATGGAACTGATTCCACTAGATAACCAGCCATTATCGGTTGTCAAAGATGTGTCACTTAATAGGGATTTTAAGCAACGATATCGACAGGGATGAAAACTGAGGTAGCTGGAGGGGAAAAAAAAAAAAAAAAAAAGAACACCAGTTTGACGGAAGGCTTTGGTGAGTTAATTTAACATTCATAATGTGTGTTGAATTAGACTGATATTTACACTGGATAAGGACACTATTCCTTCATCAAATTCAGAGCAATTAGGTCAATCTTAGAATTTAATCCATTTTCTAAAGACAAGTTAACTTTGAATTCCTGATATTTTATAGCATCACATTCGACATTCCCTATAAAGTCATCACGCATCACTGCTCAGTTAAATAACAAGCAGAGCAATGACAGCGTAGCACACACTCAGTTACAACATTCAGGCTCTGAGCACAAATCCAATCATGCTTAATATGATTTCATCACGACTTTCTGTAATCATATTATTAAATAATCTTTATTCAGATATTTTTATTTACACAAGCGTGTAAGCGTGCATGTGAACGGGTCAGTGATAATCAGCGAAATGGCTCGGAGGACCACTCCAACGAGAACTAACACCTTGCCCTGTCAACAAGTGGTATTAAACAGAGCAACTCACCACACGCACACACACGCGCGCACACACGCACACAGAGGAAAATCAGATTACACTCCAGATTGCACTTGGAGAATTTAGGCAGCTTTAATTCCGAGACCTGTAGCAGAGAGAGCTGCTTCTAGCGCTGACGGCGTGAGCAGGAGGCCATTCTTCGGGCGAGCGTGAAACACAAGAACAGGAGATGTAGGAAACACTCGGCAGATTACACATGGCAGCTGTGCCCGCATACACTTAACACTTCAAAGCCCGACTCCATTTCACTCGCCGTGTAACTTACAACGTGTCGAGAAGGATGTAAAGCAATCTGTCTTCAGGAGGAAAAAAAACAAGCTCACAGCCCTGTAATGGCTACCGATCCATCAAACGATGACATCTGTGCAGTCAATTTCTTTTTAAAGACTTATTAGTTTAAGCAGAAACACGCGTGTGCCAACATTTTTGCGCTTTATGTTTATCGACGATCTCCAGACGCTTGATGCCTTCCATTTCAGCGAACCATAAAAAAGTAATTTATTTCTTAATTGGCAATTTAAGTTTTAGCTCTATAAATAAAGCACTTCAACAAGACAGCTTTTTCTGGCAGATATATTTTATTTTCTTCAAGTGCAAAGTGACAATAAGGGCAAAAATATGCATTTAGAAATTGAATTACAGCGCTTATTTTTTTTGTAGCTTCCTAAAACAGAGAAAGAAAAAATACTCCTTATATACTCACACAAATGTTTTCATTTAGTGTGGCTACATTTAATTTAAGCCTGCACAATATATATCAAATTTATCAAAATATCACAAATGTAAATATCACGATATGCACATTGCAAGGACTTGCGATAAGTGAATGATTTTAATACTTCAAAAAGGTACAAAAAATCAAAGTTTTAGGGCGATGAAGATAGCAGGGAATGCTTTCTTTTCCTCAAAAGAACACGAAACATGCATACTGGTTGTCATTTTCAGTTTTTAAATACATAAATATATATACATATAAAATTTAAATTGATTTTACACACTTATAGCATTATTGTACGGCATATCGCATAATTTAACAAGTTATTGCATATCGCGTTTTTCTTTAATAACATACAGCCCTAATTCAATTCCCACCACCTGCTTCACTACGCACACGGCATCGTTGATGCTATAACAATTCTTAATAGACGGATTAATTATCGTACACGGATGACAGACGATGTTTTCTGCGTCAGGATACAAAGAATTCCAATGCAAAGCTGTTCTCCAACTCTCCAGCTACCTCGCGAATAAACATACTGAGATAAAATACACTCAACTTATTTTACGTGAGATGCAAAGACAAAACACCACGGCTAATAGCCGAAAGATTGTTAATGACTTGCTGATGACGTGCTACATTGTCGTCTTCTAACAAAGTTTCTAACGATCATAAACTTGTTTCTTTCTCTTAGTCTGTAGTAGAACCAGGTGATATGATCACATAACACCGATAAATTGTCACGATATACTTTTCTGAGCTCAAGTTATCATAATTTTTTTTAAAATAACAATTACAAACTACAATTGTAATTGTTTGCAACAAAGTACAAACAATTACAAATTTTTAAACAATTGTCAGTTGTTTTTCAATGTTTAATTTATTTTCTGTATTTATTATTACATGGTTTATTTTTTAAAAGTTTTGCTGGTAGTTTGTTAAGAAACCTATAAATCAGGAAACCCATTACGTACCACAGAAATGCGTTGAAATCGAGTAAAAAGAGAACTGGATAAAATGACGATATAATATCGTTATTGTGATAAATTACATCACTATATCTCAGATACCATCATCATTTTGAATAACTGTAAACTGCCTGGAAGCCGCAAAATTTATGTTAAAATTTTGTACTGAATTTATACAATTTTTACAGATTTCAAAAAGATATTAAACAGACACAGTTGTTTGTTTCTCTGAAAGTTTATTAGCTAAAACTATATATTGTGATGGACATTGTGTATCGTATAAATGTCTTTGAAAATCGTAATATGGTATTTTTGTCATTTTGCTCACTTCTAGTCTGTAGTAATGCACTTAACTATCCAACTAACTCGCCGTACGTTATAGTACATTAGCTACCACTTAGCCAATAAGTTTTCTGGGCATGGGACTGAGCAACACACGTGAGCTTTCGCTTAGCCAGTGTGCTAGCTAATGGATTTAGGATTTGTCTATCTCTGTAGAATGAGCATTACTGTCATTAAGAGCACACCCTAGCTGTACAGGAATATAGCTCCAGTACAAATGGACAGCTGGGAGCAAATGCAGCTCATAATGAAGCCCAAGCAGAGCTGAATGCAGCGACTAGGCACTAAGTTATAATGAACAGAAAGACAGACCAGAGCGATCTACAGAATGATGACATTTTATAAAGAAGGAACCATTCACATGCAGAGCCACGCATTCCCCTTGAACCCCAACTCCTCAGCAACAGCGTCTGCGTGTTTACCTGTTGCTAAGAGGACAGCCATCCAGCGTTTCCCACTAGACCTCTTTACAGGAAGTAATATTGAGAGAATAAAACAATTGCCTCTCCAGGCAGCCGACTAAGCCGAATCAATCAATCTGTGAATGAGAGCCGTGCCTGGGGCTGAGAAACGCTGACGTGATCGATGATACCTAATAAGCAGGAAATATGCAAATCAAACCGAGGATGCTCCATTTTTCATTTCAGATCAATACTCAGCTGATGATCATTCTTTCTTTAACAATTATCGCAAATGATTTATTGTTTAAGGGTTGCCCTGAGGATGCCGTGTTTATTATTGTTACTTTCTTTCAGATAATGATATCTTACAAATGGCTGATAATGCTCCTTGTTTAGCTGAGCTATGTATAAAAATCCATCAGAAGAACAGACTGGGAAAAATCGGATCCGATATAAATACACTGCTTTAGGGTTAATACTCATCACACTGCACAAGGTCTTGTGCTGCTTATCTTATAAATGGTGGCAGATATGATGCTGAATTTTTTTTTTTTTCAGAAATGATCTAGAGGCTAGTAAACACTGCTCATCTTATCCACCTAGTTTTCAGCGCTCCGACGAACTCGGTCTGTTTAATTTGTGTTATAAAAATCCATTTCTGGCTTTGTTAGCTGGCTACCTTTATACATCACTGTATCTATCGACACTGGCATTTAACTTATATACTTATATTTAACTTAATACTTATAGATTTGTGAAAAAGCAACAACTAATCTTTGCGCAGTTAGGGATTGCCTTAATAACTGACACAAAGGAGAAGTTTTCTTAAAGCAGGTGTGTTTTGACCGTAAACCGCGCACTACAGCTCCATCTGCCTCCTAAAACATGAAGAAGCTCGTTAGATTTGGTTAAAAACTTTTAATCTAAAGAAACCACCAAAGCCACCATACGTTTGCTCTTTTCACTTTGTGGACAGAAGCACTACAGATGAGCATGCGTATCCAGAGATGGGTTTGGGCTCCGCTGGCGTATTTTCAGGAGAACATCAACAAGTTATTGTGCGTGTGAATGAAGTTCAATGTTACTGAGATTAGCTAGTTGCTTGCCCAATGGTGTCCAGTGTCGCTAAACAACAGCCGATACAGACAAGGAAAAAGTTATTTCAGGAGTTCTTTGTTCTTTGATATAACCCCGAGACTGGCTAGCTAGCTAGCAAGCTAACATTAGCTACGTCTGTTCATAACAGTACCTTTGCATAGTCAAATAGATACACATAGTTCAGAAGTAGCAGACAACAAATTGCAAAAAGTCTTGTACCTGAATAAAAGTAAAGGTTTTCTACTGATGGTTCTACTTGTACAAAAATACTTGGAAATGCAGTTAGGTATCGAAAATTGAGTGACATTGTTCATGTCTTCCTCCAAACACAAGTCTCCTTAACAGAAAAAAACAATAGTAACTGCATCGTCAGAACAAACAGCAGCAAGAACTCACAGCAGTCCTGTTACTTTAGTGCATTTACAAGCAAGTGCTTACGGATCAAACCGAAAGTCTTTCGCAAAAAGAGGAAATATGTGCCATTACTTCTGCGTTTCACAACAAGGTGGATAAACTGTGGCAGACATGATGCTGATTCTTTTTCCAGTAATTACCTAGAGGCTAGTAAGAGGCTAGCTTAAGCAACGCTGAGGGCTTGGAATTCAACCTTACCATTTGTTCTCCGGAAGCAAAAGCTCCGATGCCAAGTGCTTTCTCTGAGGCGTTTTATTGTGTTTGAAGGCAGTATACTGATTGCTGGGGTGGACAAAAAGCCAATCCCCAGCACCTTAAAATGCTTGACCGAGGCCTAATTAATCGATCATGCTGATCAATCAGTCCAGCACTACTTATGTCATATTGTGACAGCAAAATTGAGCTTAGTTAAGCCAGCTTAAATCAAATAAAAAATAAAAAAAAAACCCAGACAAAAGCAATTCTAGATTTTCTCAGGAAGATATGTTTGTTGATAATCAATCTCAGCTTTACATAAAAAAACTGAAACTGGTAGACGAGTATAAGCGACAGGCTTGCAGACCGAAGCTGAATGTGTGTGTAGAAAGCTGTCGGGTCATGCCTTTAAGGAGTAATATGTCAGCTCTACTTCACTGCTCCTTGGCTTGCTAAGATAACCGAACTGCACTGATCAGATTACTCAGCTCGAGCATTTAAAAAAGTCCAGCACTCTTAAGCATATGTTCTGCTCTCCCTCCTTTAACAAGAGGAGCTGCTAAGCCAAGCTGATATTCAATCAGACATGACGCTCTGATAGCTCGAGTCAATTCTGCTGCTCTCTCTGACTCTGACACACACACACACACACACACAATATTCCACAAACTCTCTGACTCACAGTGGCCTCTTTATTCTTCTTCACAAAAACAACAGAAAGAAACCAAACTACTGCTACATGATTTTATTAATATTTATCAATATTTAAATTAAAAAAAAGCGTTCGGTCTATCGTCCTGAAATTGTGAGTTTGAATGTATGTGGAAGAGGGCAGATAGCACTTTCCTCCGAGTGTGTTTCACTGCCCTGTGACGCAGTGGTTTGAAGGAAGCATGTGATAGCCCTCACCCTTGCAGTGTCATATGACAGTTGACATGAAAAAAAAAACAACTTTTTGATTAAGTCAGCTTGAAAGTGGAATTAGGGCTGCTCAAAAAATCGTTAAAATCATGATCTCGATTCATTTCTCACGCAAGATAAAACAAAACACCACTGTTCCACCTTCTATAATGTGACGGTGCTGGTCACATGACCACACACACACACACACACACACACACACACACACACACACACACACACACACCTGAAGCAGTGAGAGTACAGAAGAAAGGGGAGAAACAACGTCGGCGAGCTGTGTCCTAAAACAAATGTTCTATATAGTGTACTGAACATTAAATTCTAAAAACAGCTATCAATAATAGCAAACTGACTAAATCGTATGAAATAAATTAATGAAGTGAGTGAGTCATGGATGCATGCACCATCTCACTCCAAACTAGTCGCATTACATGGAGCGAGTTTATCTAGACAGATTTTCTCCCACGATCTTGACAGAATAACAGAAACTCATTATTTAACCAGTTGTTAATATTGCTGTTTTTTTAACTTTAACGTATGTGTTTAAATATTTTTGTTTACTTATTTTTTAACTTGCAATACACGAGCACAATATACAGGTTTGTTAACCTTGGAACAGTGCAAGTGTTCCTGTGTGTAACCAGTGCCCGAATTCCTCCGATTCAACTCTCCTTAAAAAACAAAAACAATTGCAAAGCTTTCCATCCTGAAAACGTAAAGTTACAGCTTTAACACTGACTGTTACAAAGCACGGACACTGGAGACTCCTTCCAAGAATGCTAAATAAATGTCTCCTTAGAGAAAACTTCACTATATTGATGATTACATGCGTTTGGTCTATTTATGCAGAGCGTCAATCTTACCAGTCTCGGTGTAAGTTGTCACAGAAATGATAACGTGCCAGAACGAGTGCTTGTTTTGGATCTTTAAAATTGTAGAATGGTAACATTTTGACAGAATTAAAAAAAATAATAATAAAAAAATTTAAAAAGCCTCTCCTTTTCAGCATTTTTAATGCAACACTACTGATTTGCCAACAGTGTCTCAGCAAACCTGTATATCATGATGTGTATCCTGTATCGTAGAAAAAAGCATCATTTTTTTAACGTAATGTCCATCTCGTGTCCCGGCGCTTAACGAGTGTCCGGATTCCTCCGATACAGCTCTCGTCTATGTCACACTTTTAAAGATTTCATTTCACTCACCCTCGTATGTATTGGTCCACACAGAATCGGTCGAATAACCGTGATCTCAATTCCAAGTAGGGCTGTGCGATAGGATGATAGAAAAATAGCTACACTGATAGATATTTTCCTATATCGTCTGTAACGCCAATGTTGCAGAAGCCACTTTTCTGCAGCCGATTTGCGTCACTAAGCTCGGAGCTAAGAGCTACTAGCGGTGCGCTGTAACAAAAACAAACACAAACATAGAGGAGTGTGTGGCAGAGCGAAACTCCCCGCAACGCTCCGGCACAGAACAGGCATCAGCCCAACTAAAAGATGAGCAACTTGTACCTAAAAAAAGGGAGATACTTCTGTCATTTGGACGAGGTTCGGGTATAAAATCAGACACTGACCAGAAAACGGTACGCCGCAGACCAGTCATGAATGCATTCAGTTATTTTGTATAGATCATTTTTTTCATCAATCTAAGTAAAAATGTTATATATTGTGATCTATATCGTTTCAAGATATGAAATAATCCATATCGTGATAAGATTTTGTCCATATCGCCCAGCCCTAATGCCACGTCGATAAATCGTGCTTCCTGTTTGGTCATGACTCGTGCTGCTCTAACAGGAAGGTAATTGTCTCTAAGTCGCCTCTTAAACCAGCAAGAGCTTGAAGACAAACTGCTACTGTTGATTCTTTTAATGTGTTATTACTCAAGATACACAGTCAGAGGCAGAAAAAACAGTGTGTTCTTCTCAAATAAACTTATTGCTGATACCAATGACTACAAATAAGATCTTATTAGACACTACAATAAACTCACAAAGCCTCCTAACACCAGGACGCAGTCCCGCTGTGGGAGGCGACAGGATTTAGTAGTTAATGAGGAAGCTGGATAAGCATTTTGGGCGCAAAAAATACATAAGAATACTAATAAGAGAGAGAGAGAGAGAGAGAGACAGACTTTAGAAATCGAAAAAGAACACACACTGAGCGCTGGAGGAAGCCATGTGTCTGACGCAGCCCTTATGCAGTCTGGTGTATTTACCCCCCTGGTGCAGTTCACCGGGGCAGCTCAGGGTGTGGAATTAATCTCCGAGAGATTCAACCCCACTGTGTGCAGTGCATTATGGGACAGAGCGCTAAGACAGAGCTGTAGTGCTGCAGCGTCAACCTGCAGAGCAACCACCGCATGTAACGCAAAACGTGCTATTTATAAAATTAAGAACGTGTTTGTTTTTATAACCAGCAATGATGAAGCAATATATATTAAGTTTAAGAGCAGCTTGTTAAACAACAAACTTAAATTTCATTTGGTTTGTCTTTTTGTACTTTTTTATGCACAAATTCAGGACATAAGTATAAATATGAAGTTCAATTTGGTTTTGTTATTTGTTTAACAGAATACCAAAATTATCTGTTGATAAATATGAAATTAATAAATCATCATATCATACCATGATATTTAAGGAATAAAGTGTCACAGAGGTGTGCTGTTAGAGGAAAATAATCAACAACAAGACTGTGAGACAGAAAGCTGCGTTACTGTTACCACCACAAGGTGATTTTTTTCCAATGTCAGCATATCCTGAAGTCTTTTTGCCTCTTACATGACAGTAATTTACCAATGATTAGAATGTTTTTTTTTTTAATTAAAGAACTCGTACATTTTATCCAATTATAGTTGCATTTAGTTCCTGTTGCTACTGCAAAGCCCTCAGTCCTGAAAACTTAGAATTACAGCCATAACTCTGACTGTTACAAAGCACGGACACTGGAGACTCCTTCCATAAACACTAAATACACATCATCTTACAGAAACTTTCACCAGCTTGAGCAGACCATAAGCATTGTTAACAATTAATGAATGTTTTGAAGCTTGTTTCTGCCATATGCGAGAAAATCAGAGAAACAATAACATTAGAATGAGAGCATGTGCTGAATCTTTAAACTTGCTTAAAACATTACAATGTTCTATTTTTCCCTCCCTAAAGGTTTTTTTTTTTTTAATTTTTTTTTAAAATACAACCGACCTATACATCGTGATACATATTCTGTATTGCAGAAATATCATCCAGTATGGTGAAATGCTACATTTGTCATGCGTCCACCCTGACAGCCGGTGAAACTGGCTCTTTTGTGCACCGTGGATTGTGTAGCAATAGAAATATTCCTGTTTTCAGGCTCAATTTGGCAAAACGTAATGAAGATTATTATAATTGTTCCACCAGATAAGCTTTCCTATTAGAAATGAGCTCTGTGCATCGCTTAACATCGTAACAAAAGCCTTTATGCTTGAGGCTGAAAGAACAGGATTAATCCATCATCCTCCAGGCGTCACATGAATTCCAGATCCAGGATGGTGATCTTACGCAGTAATTCATTAATATCCATATGGAGTTGCGATGAATAATACAAATCGTGACATTAGAAATTAGTTTCATGATGAATGTATTTTTTCACATTACGCAGTTTCACAAATCTCACTCATCTGATCGTCCTCAGCTCTTGCGTTGGAGTTTTTTCCTCCTCCTGGGATGCTAAATGGACCATTATCATGTCAACTTCGTCAGTGCAGATGCATCAATCATCAGGGAGAAAAACAAAGGTGCAGTTTTTTGTGCTGTACATAAGGGGAATGTTAGTGGTGTTGACCTGCACAGCTTGGAACGGATAAGCTGTTTCCAGTTTGCTAACTCAAATGTTCGCAAGTGACTCTCATGTTCCTTAAAGTCAGATCTTTTACAGCCTGGCTTCCACCCAGCAGGTGCCTGAAGAGCTGTCCTCCATCTCGGGTCTGTCTGACCCAACCCCCACCCCTTCTCTCTCTCTCTCTCTCTCTCTCTCTCTGCAGCTGGCCGGCTTTCCCTGTATTGTTCACCGCCTCGGGGAGGCAAGGCACGGGGGAGGACTGAGGCCCCTCAACTGCCCTCCTTCCTTCAGCCCAAAGAGGCGACCTGCATTCCTCACGGTTGCTGTCTGAGAATGAAAATGAGGGAGGGGGGAAGGGAGGAATGGTGGGAGGGAGGAACGCTGCCAGCTTTTTCAGTGGCACATGCACGAAGGAAGACTTGCTCGATGCTGCTCCTGCCTTTGGGCTTGTTATTGTGTGGCATCTTAGTAAAAGATGCTTTGTCTGTTTGAACTGGAATTTATTCCTTTTCCAGATTCACGCTTTTTTTTCCCCCCTCCGACAGGCCCTGGATCTGCCTTTTCTTACATGCAAACGAGGAGTCGGGAAGACAAAGAAATGATCCAGATGTCAAGCCAAGCACTGACGACATGCAGCACACAGTAGAGAGCGAGAGAGAGAGAGAGAGACAGCAAGATTTGGGGGGGGGGGGGGGGGGGGGGATTATGGAGGAGGAAAAGCAGATGTAGGCCTATATGTGAGAAAGGGCAGAGTCCTTACATACGCCCTGCTCTTGTCCACCGCCTCCCCAGTGTGACTGCTACTCACTCACACACAACAGTATCTATTACAATAATAATCCACATTCTTGTCAAGGTCACCCTCGAGAAGAGAGGAGAGGAGAGGTGAAGAGAGGAGGAGGCTGGACTGGAGAGGAAATCCAGATAAGCGGCTAAGAGGCGTGGGGGATTTCTCCTGCTTTAGCCCCCTTGCTTACTTGTACACTTTATCTTACAGCAAATAGAGACATGCTGCAAATCTGTAGGCTTACCATTCGACAATGTGTAAACTCAGTGAGATCCTCTTAAACTACAAACAAAGGTCTAGGCAAAATAATCCATTTCAGTGTGCAAAAAAAAAAAAAAAAAAAAGAATATACAGCTAAATTTTGTACACAAAATGCATAAATTAACACTTGCATGCACAGTGTCCACACAGTCGGTTAAGAGTAAGGCTTTTTTCATTACTAAGTTTAAGCTCCAAATCATCTGACACTCTTAATATTATATTTGTCATTCCCGTCATACGCGTCTCTGATTTCTGCCCAAACTTTCTATAGAACATCCCAAATTAAATTTTTTCCCCTGTGCCAAAAGACTCTTTATCTTTTTTTTAAAAAAAAACTTGAAATTTTTTTTTTATTTAAGAAATCAGCATCACGATGCTGACGTCCTAAAATGTGGAAGTTTTCTACAGGTCAAGCTAATATATTTTATATTTAATGTATAGTGCACAAATGATATTAATAATATCCTACACCTCAACATTAATATATATATATTTTTTTATTTCAAGTATAATGTTTTAGCCTTTTTTTTTTTTTTTTTTTTTTTACTCATGGTGCTCCATTTCATGGAGAGAGAGAGAGAAAAAAAAGGAAAAATTCATATAGCCTGCAATTTTAATTGATTTAAAAAAAAAAAAAACATCAAAAGATTATGGATTAGGGATGGACGATATAATGATATAATAATAATAATACTTTTAACTTTTAAATAAAAAATTACAAAAAAAGTACAACGTTACATATTGTGATGCATGTTATGTATTGTAAAAATTGTGATTAAGATATTTTTGTCATCTCTCCCATCCTTAAAATCTTCTGGATATGTTTTAAATATGTTTTAATATGTTATTACAAGCCAAACAAGCCATGTTATTTTGCTGCTAAGCCAAAAGTATAACAAGCTAATTATGTGACTATGGAAACAGATTCAAGGTAAAGTAACTGCAGCTTGCTCTGTTTAAACAAACATATCCGTTGTGTGACAACCTTTCTTTTGCGAAAGCCACAAAAAAAAAAAGAAAAAATGCTGGTGACAGTTAAGTAATAATATATTGGCAAACTGTTCATTTAAAAAAAAAGAAAAAAAAGATAGCATGGATATATAATCTGTTTGTTCCGGGGAAGCGATTTGTCCACTGCTGATTAACTGCTTTAATCATTTAATTACTCTTTATTTACAGAGACTAACGAGAATCCACACAAGGAATAGGAATTATGGATCCACAGCCACCATAACAAATAAAATCTGATGCTTACAGCAAAATACATAATATAACAAAAGACGTTGTTAAATGTTCATAGTGATTCACCTTGAACAACTCCTCGATACATAATTAAGAACGAATTACCGGACATTTCATTTTTTTTTTTATCACGTTATTAACCATTTCCAAACAAATAGCCTTTTGTATTTCTAGCCGTCCCTAGAGACTTGAGAACTATTTATAGACGTCATGCGTTTGCTGCTTCCTCTAAACACAGGCGAGCCTCCATGTGGGTGGTTCTACCTCCAACAGACACAAACACATGTGGAGCAACAGACAAAGCAAGGAAATGGTTTTTTCCTCCCAGTGTGACGAACCTCTCAAATTACCAACACTTGTTTCAGACGCTCGTTATGCTTGTACATGGCAAGAATTAAAGTAACGTGATGTTAACATAAATAAAAAAATAAAGCACAAAAGAAGTTCCTTACTGAGAAAAGCTTCCGTGAAACAGGAGTAACGTTCCTCCTCTAGCACCACCACACACTACACGCCTTAAAACCATCACTCTTTACTTTATAAATACAGGCATATCGGCTTCCATAAAGCGATTTTCCATCATGCATGAGATGAAATGAGATGGAAGTGCTGTTGTAGTCAACACTGCTGAACCTCATCCGGCCATCTACATCTGTCTACACCTACAACACTCGCTCCTTTCCTTTACACCTGATCATCACCATGGCATGTTCACAATTTTATTTCAGCTGGAAAAAAAAAGCCTCAGGGACTCATCAGGGTGAGTGCTGGTCCAAAGGCCACATCTGTCAGCTCCACACCAAGCCTGCGATTGTTAGCCAGCTAATTTCACCAGACCACCCAGTAGCGCGTGCATCACCCCCTTGTGAACTTTTAACAGCGCTTGGATTTGTTTAGGATATACTTTTCCTAAAGTAATAAGCTTTCAAACCAGCCTAATAAATGATCCACAACAGCTTCCACACGTAATAAAGAGTATTAGTGCATCGGTCCTTAAGGGGCGTCGTGTTTCGCCTTTTTCATTCCGCTCGGCAGCTTAAGCTCCTTTTGAAAAGCCTTTGTGGGATGAATTAAAGAGGCCCTGCGTTCAGAGAGCCGGAGAAGAAGAGGGCGGTGCCGAGCACAAGGGCCTGCTTGATGAGTATTATCATAGGAAATATAATCCTTTCATCCAGATCTGTAAAGCTTTAAACAGCAATGAAAGTCTGAAGACTTATTTTTGGGCACAAGATCAACCACGACTGAGCATTCTCAATCAGCAAAAAGAAAAAATTCCAGTTTGTTCACATCAGGATTTATTATAAATCTCCAATTTTTAAATTTACTAAACTTTAATGGCTAGGGAAATATAGCAGAACCATAAATACTAATATTACATTTAACTGCAAAGAACGCAGCACCAGTTTGTCACGACTTCATGAGGCGAAGCAGCTCAGGATTAAAAATCAAATGAAGGGGAAAGAAAAAAGCACAAGATTTTCTCAGCAGTGTAAAAAAAACCCTAATCATCCTAAACAAAAAAAAAAATTATATATATATATATATATATATATATATATATATACACACACTTTATAAAAAAAATTTAAAATTACCTAACTAATTAATAATAAATAAATAAATAAATAAAAATACATTAAGGTTCAGAACAAAATTTTAACGTCAAATCAGCTGCTTCTGAAATCATATCACATCACAACAAAAGTGTATTGTTACATAATTTATCATGATATTGGTATCACATGATCAAATTGCCCAGCCCTACTTTCTGCTACATTTTAATATCAAATGTCTAACATATGGGTGGCTGATATGACAAAAATATCACATCACGATACGCTTCTATGATGCATGATATACACGCCAGTGAACAAGTCTACGAAAGTAAACAGACAATAAAAAGCAACATTTTACAATCTGAATCTAATTTGCTGCTTCCAAGCTGTTTACAGTTGTTATAAAAATACTAATGCAAAAACCTGAATTGTTGGAGTTTAACACGATATCGATATTACATCTTCGCGTTATATCCCGCTCTAGTTAAATGTTCACGGAAGCTGTTAGTCAGAGCCATTTTACGTTCAGTATGGCAAATTAATGAAATGTGTGATAAATTAAAAATGACAAATGTTCAGGGTCAGATATTCTGAACAAACCTGGCAGGAAGCCTAAAATCAGTCCTTGGACCTAATTAGTGAATGTTGAGGAAGCGTCAGGGAAACTAAATGAGCAGAAAGCTGTGAAACATCATTATACCAAACATTTTTAACATATCTTGCAGCTTTGTTTTATTTTCACTCAAATGGAAGAAAAAGAAGCCTTCTGAAATCAGGACCTTGCTTCATATTCGCATCTGATCAGTCACCATGATGCAGCTGGAATAACGTGTCCTAACAGAGACTTGCTGAGGAAAGCTTTCTGCCACTTTCCATCCATCCGTGCATCAATCCCACCAGAATAACTCCTAATGCGTGAGTCCTCTCTGCTTCAATCACATAGTCCTGTTTTTAAATTGGGACAAATTATAAAACGGGGTAAAAAGAACGCTCTGGAACCCGCAAACATGAACTAAAGGCGAGATTTCAACAGAGAAATCTTCCACAATACCGTCTAATCTTCTTAAAGCAATCTTTCCTGCGACACTAACCTCATGAAGGGAAGAGTAATTCAATCCACTGCACAAAGATGTCAAACACAGCAGCAGACTTGTTAACCTCAGGCCTTTTCACTGCTCAGCCATTTGAAAGAGAGAGGGAATAAAGAAAGATTTAGAGGAAGACTGAAAAGTTCCTTTACCAAAAATGAGACCGTCTATAAATTACCATGTCTGATCTAAAGGTCAGAACGTAAGCTGATCAAATGAAGGGAAAATAAATCTCTCTGTCCGAGAGTTCTGTGATATGAAATGTTAACAACTGCCTGAAGCTAAATCACAAGCCTGAGAGATTTCAGCTACTTTTTAAAGTGTCTAACTTGTATAAATGGTGCTCGAGCTCGTTCCGGGGCATGAGACGACATGATAACTACACCCTGCGTGTGGACTGACAAGTTGATCGGTTTTCTTTTGACCTTACGTCCATGCTAGCAAACAACAAAACGTCAGCCGTAAGTGTGTAACGATGCCATGACGCAAAAATGTGACGACGTGCATCGTGGAAATGTGCGATATCAGCATTCTATTAATTTTGCGTCTAATGCAACTGCGCTGTTTGAACACCAGAGGACCCAACCTGCACAACCCATCAGATTAAACTATACAGAGAACATGCCGGTCACATGACTGCTTTCTTTCATAGAGACCCTGCGCCATTACTTCCAGATAGCCTAGACAGCTCCAGATAAGTTACACAAATATGTTATAACCGTTAAAAAGAGCTCTTCAGTAGCGACACCAGCCACCAGTGTCCACCATCCAACCCCCTGTGAATGACCTGTTACTATAGAAACGATAGCCTATTAGATCAAGCGCATTAATATAGACCTGTGATTTGAACTACAGCCGGCATTCCTCTCTTCTCAGAGCCGCTGTTAGAGAAAACTAATCAACACCTTCTGACTAATCAGATTTGAGAATTCAACAGACGGAGAAATAAAAGACAAATAAGAACTCAGTCACTGAACACTGTAGTAACAAGGCTTCAGAAGACTTCAACAGTACGAAGGCTAAAGCTAATTATAAACTGCAACTTTGCGAGCTTTTCACTCGGACTTGAAGACTTTTCCTGAATCTCTATATCGAGTTATTTTTAAAGGTCATTACCCGTTTACTGAAATGTGATCTGCATTAGTTAGGCTGTGTTACCACACACAATAGCACAATGTCCAAACACAACACTGTTTCCTTGACAACAGAATATTTATACCTTTTCTAAAACATTCACTGAATTTTTATACACCTCAAGGACTGGACTTCTCCAAACCGCACAAGCAAACTGTGAAGCAAAGCTGCAAAGAAGAGACAGAATGTGGGCTTTGCATGTAAGGAATAAAACACTTCAGGTGTGCAGTTTTAGGAAATTAATCAATGACAGGGTGGTGCGGTGAAGCCCGGAGTTACTCCTACCGCCGCGAAGGTGATTGTTTTCCTCTAACAGCACAGCCTGAATGTTTTATTCCTCTTATACCACAGCGAATTGCCAATTATTGCAAAACTCATTAATGAACCACACACCATGCTTTTTATCCAGTTACAGTTACATTTAACGTTGTGGAACATCTGACAAATTATCGCTTATATCATAGCAGCTATGAACAGTTGTCCCTTTTTACTCTAATACAAAAACACACACACACACACACCTTGTCATGTTACTGAGAAACCAGAACCTCCTCTGTCCTGAAGCATTACAAAGTGCTGACACTGGAGACTCCTTCCATAAATATTAAATAAACAATGCCTTACACAAAACTTTTTTCATGTTAAACAAGAATATGTTTGTAATCCGTTTATTATTACTCTTGGATTACATAGTGCATCCACCGTACAGGTCCCTGAGGAAGTTGTCGCTATAGAAACGATAACGTATTACAACGAGTGCGCTAATATAAACCTGTGAATTCTGGCCAATCAGAAGCCTTTACTGGATAATCAAACTTCTCGGAAGACGCTGGGTTTAGAGACAGGAAGTGATGATGCTGGATGATCCTCAATCCTGAAACAAGCAGAGAGGCTACAGAATCAGATCTGATTCCTGGTTCAGCGTTTGTCTTTGAGCTGATGAAAATTTGAGCACTTTTATTGTCCTCGTATCTAAGAAACCAAACGCACACTGTGGTAATAATTACAGGCCCTTACAGGCACTCACCTCCACAATTAATCACACCGCCGAAAGATATTGTTTTAGACTCGTATGAATTTGCTTTGCAGGTCAACGGGTTTGTGCTCTTCCTCCACGCAGTGTGGCAACACCTCGAGGCCTGTGCACTTATTATTAATACATCACAGCTCTGGCTTTAATGCGCTCTTAGCAGCAAGACTGTAGGACAAGACGATCGCTTTTTGCCTTGTGTAGATTAACAACTCCCAGTCGCGGGGAGCGGGGGGCTGTGTAGTGTCACCTCTGTACACTAATGACTGCGATTCACACTCTGACTTTGTGAGCTGTGCCTGTGATCAGCGAGAGTAGGCGATGCTGAGGAATTTAAAATGGTGCAGGGTGAATAACCTGAAACTCCAATCTCTCGCCACAGAGCCTATTTAAACCACTTTTCTCCAGAAGGTGACTGACGAGAATGAAACTCGGTACCTCCCGCCTGTTAAACGCCACCTATCCACTTTGTTCCAAGCGTTAGGAACAAAACAATACACTTTTGCTACAGTTACCATTGTTTTGCACTCATGCAACGCAATAGACGTTTTTTTTTTTCCTTCAATGCAGTGGCAAGCTAAAACACGACAAGCAACATCTGAATTCAGATTTTCTCAATTCTATTGGTTCAAATTAGTTAAACCCACAAATCCAAACGACTGGCTTGAACAATTCCTTGGACCAATCCTCTGTGAGGTCCAACATTTCTCCAGTACCCCGCTCACAACTTTATTCCTATCTGCGATTTGTTCCCAATTACAGTTTCACGCAAAAAAAACGAAAGAAAAACTCATAACCATCTTATCCTGTCATAGATACGATCTCTCAGTAAATGTGTATCGAGACATTACGAAGGAAGATAACACTTGAAAAAAGCAGCAGAGATCACTCAGGCGAGTGTGTGTAGCTAGTACAGTTAGCTAGCATTACTAATCTGGCAACAGTATGTAACTAAGCATGTAACACGACTCAACCAACCAGTTTTCACACTGATTAGTGAGTTATTCAGTTTGTCTTTAACTAGCTTTAAAGCTTTATATAGCTACTACTATTTTTCATCAGAACTAAAAAAACAAACAAACAAACAAACAAACAGCTCAATAGCTCAAACACCCACAAGTAACAAACTACAAGCAACACATGAGACATTATGACTTTTATGAAAGAAATTAACCAACAATCCACCACAACAAAGGTGATGCGATGCGTTGTGGCCTGACACAGAGCAGAGTTACTGTTACCACGCCAGAGATAATCACTTTCCTATAACAGCGCATCCGAAAAGTGTTTTATTCCTCCATTACCACAATGATTTGCCAACAATCACATTTTCCAAGTTATTAAAGAACGACACGTCAGACTTTTTAACCATTTATTGTTACATTTAATGTTGTGGAATATCCACGAGACGAGTTAGTTTCTCTTATTGCTTACATTATAACAGCTATAAACAGTTGCTCCGTTACCAGCATCTTGTCATCAGCAAATTGTCGTGTTACCGAGAAATCGAAAAGTGCAAAGTCATCTGTCTTGAAGACATTCCCATGTCAGAACCGTGCTGGCATGGAAACTTAATCAACACGTTTGGATTGGAGACAATAAACACCTCAGTGATTATATATATATATATATGTACAGCGAATAAACACAACTGAGGTAAAACGTTTGAATTTTTCTAGAATGTTAATTTTGAGAAAAGCACAAATAACCGTGTGGTGTGTCTTCAGGCTTTCTTGTCTCCACCACAAGCAAAACAACTTTCACTTCTGGTGTTAAATCAGCCAGGGGAAATCCCTTCAACCACCCATGATTATATCTGCAAGATCTGATGCTGGAACTATTACAGACTTTATGATTCACCATCTCTGGCTTTGTTGTGTCTTCTTTTTTTTCAGGTGATGCTGAGGCAGATGGGAAATGTTGTTCAGTTACTGAAGAGATAGCACATAGTAAAAAAAAAAAGAATACACAACTCACTACAACTAGCACGCATGCACTTCTTTCACATCTGTTCCTTTTTATGTTTTGTGCTGCTATGATTTGAGGATTTAGTCTTCTCTTTATGCCCAACAAATTCTTGTCTGTTATTGACAACACAATAAAGTATCTTGATCTTTTTTGTGACAAGCTACTCAGTGCGTAGGAGGTTAAAGACTTCAGCCTTTCATCCAGTCCAAAGTTTACCCTCCTCCTCATCTTCCATTTCATTTCTCCTGAAGTGCCCTCTTTTTTTCCCCTAAACACACCAGGGCAGTGCTTCCTATCCCCCCCCGCCCCCCACCCCCCCCCCCCCGCCCCACCAGGGGGAAAGAAAAACCCACTCCCGTCTTATTATTATTAACCCACTGACCAGACCGACTGGACATCCATCCGATTTCTATTTAAAGAGGCTGTAGCGACTTGAGGCGTCTGACAGATCTTTCATTTATCAGACTTTTACTTGTTTATGCCCCCGTTCCCTTTCTCCCCCCACAAGCTTTCTCGCTGTTCGTCCTGAAAGGTGAAATGAGGCATGCTGGAAATCCGGCAGCCGACAATAGGAGACAGCTGTCTCTGTCTCTCGCTCTCTCTCTGTCTCTGTTTCTCTCTCTCTCTCAGCTTTACAGGAGCTGAATTAGCAGTGTAAGCTCAAGGCTCACCCTTCCCCCACACTAGTCCTGAACCCCTCGTCCTCGCCTTACAAAGCTAAAAAAAAAAAGAAAGAAAAAACATGCCAAGGAAAAGGGCTTTGTTTCGAGATCTGTGATCATGAGAGGCTGAGACGTTTCACCACCTTGTACAGTTTATCCACTCAGAAATTTTTTGGATGACCGCCCGAAGAGAGCCTGTGTGTATGTAAAATAGTTCAATTATTACAACAAATCTTCCTTTCAGCGCTCTGTGTGTGTGTGTGTGTGTGTGTGTGTGTGTGTGTGTTAATGCAGCAGAGAGATTTTGCACTCTGGGACGCTGGAATGCAGGTTGAAGAGTCACTCAGAGGTCAGCAGCAGAAACTCGTCTCAAAATGGCAGCGTAAGCGCACGTCTCATGAGCCAGGAACTCCGACATCATCTCGTTACACCAAGTGTTTATCAACGTGACATTTTCCGTTAACGCGACACCTCTGTGAGCGATTGCTTTACCAATCAACTCATCGAAATCCCTCTGAGACTATTAACAGCTAAAACCTTTAAATGTCGAAGAATCCAACCTTCATTATTACTCTACTACCGCTCTGTTACAGCGCTGCTCACTTCTCAATGCTGACTGGTCAGAAGGTGTTGATTAGTTTTCTATAACAGCAGATCTGACCAGGTTTCTATTAATGCGCTTGTTCTAATACGATATCGTTTCTATAGTAACAGCCCATTCACAGGGACTTGCACGGTGAACACTCCACAGCAATGGATTAAAAACCACGTGTAATCGGAGCTGTGGTGAAGTTTTCCGTAAGGAGACTCCAGTGAATGACTAAGTTTTCTGACATGAATAAAAAGTTGAGGATCTCGCGTTTTTTTTTTTTTTTTGGTAGCATGACAAGCTGTATTGTTCTGTCTTATTTACTTTTAGATAGCTGTTTATAGCTGTAACCTGTTTCGTGGACACGCTACAACATTAAAATGCAGCTATAAATGGATAAAAAGTATGACGTGTTGTATTTTAATGAACAAAAACTCATTAGTGTGGGCAAATTTCTGTGATATAAGAGGAATAAAACACTTCGAGACATGTTGTAACTGGAAAACAATCAACTTTGTAACAGTTATAATAAAGTAATAATCGGAATGTAACAGTTACTCCACTTTGTCCTGCCGTTGATTATTTTCCTAACACAACTTCTGACAGTGTTACTGGGGGTTGTTACAAATTATCCAGTCATTAATTTATTTAATATCTCAAAATCAAGCAGTCCCATGTGCATTAATCGTGGCAACATAATTACATGAAATTGTGATGAATTGTGCAATTTATGATGCTAATTTATACCTACTGAGTGCTTCAAAAAAATGAATAAGTATTAGATACGTTAGTCTTATAACAAATTCTTATTTATTGGACTTTATAAACACTTACACTACCCCTGTCATGACATTTTGACCCTGTGCCATTCTTATAACAAAAATCTGATCACAATGTCAAACATTAACACACATACACAGCCATTTAATAACACTGAACGGGAAACTGAAACCAATTTCAGTAGCTCTGCATTTTTTCACACAGGAACAGCTTTATAGAAATGATTCACTAATACCGTGCGCCACTAACACCATCGTAAAGACGTTATTACATACAGCGCAGTACGAGCAGAGCCGCTGTAAACATAATGCTGTAAATGAGTGATATTATATCACGTCTTAAATCTTAAGTTTTCATTTCCATTTCTTTTCTGCATACTTTATGAAGTTGTGAATGCTGGTGAACATCCTCATAAATCAAAAACGTATTGTAGCAGATTCAGTGTTGTTGCCTTATGAATTGAAATCGTATCATATATCAGATTCAGCGGTTTCGTCAAATATCAAATTATTGCCTTAAGAATCGATATCATAACGTATCAAAAGGCAACAATATTAAAAGGCAGAGATTGAAAATAAGCAACAATCACAAACTGATTTTTATAAATTTAAAAAAAAAAAAAAAAAAAAAAAAAAAAAAAAAAAAAAAAAAAAAAGACAGACAACTGGTGTGTAAAAAATAATTAAACAGGAGTGTGAACAAAGTTGGTCACTTATCACACTAAATCCAACCAAACTGCATTATATATCATAGCAAATTATGTTGTATCGTCAAATACTGAATATTTGCCTTACGAACCAAAATCTCACTACATCGGATTCAGTCATATTGTCGAATACTGAATTGAAATCATGTCATATTACATTCATTGGTATCATTAAATATCACATTGTTGCCTTAAGAACCAAAATCGCATCATATCAAATTCAGTCATATCGTCAAAAACAGAATCTTTGCCTTATGAATCAAAATCATATCGTATCAGAATCATCTTCAAATACCTTATGAATCAAATACCTTATGAATCAAAATCGGATTGTATTATAGCAGATTCAAAGGTTTTGTCAAATATCGACTTGTTGCCTTAAACGGTAAAAATGTTCCTGGTGAAGAGTTAATACATCATCACAGATATCATCACACTAGCACTAATTCAGCTAAAAGGGCATCTCGTCTTTCTCTAACGAGTAGCGCATAGACCATGAAAATTCTCATTACTCCTTTTCTACATGGATAAAATCAGGGACGTGGACTAATCCACGCACTAGAACAATCTTAAAATAATAAACAGTATTATTGTATAGTGCAAAGCGGTTCCTCAAAGCCCTAAAAGACGTAAGGCCAACATATGGCACTGTTGCAGTCGGGTGTACTGGCAGTTTCATTAGCTGTGTAAAGAAATCATTATTAGTTTTAGCTATTTTTCATTTAAAACTACATACATGGCAATTCCCGCTAGTTCCTTTCTCAACAACCCATTCTGACTCTCATATACCATGTCTTTAAAGATTCATCGCACAGCACTGCAGAAATACATCTGTATTTCAAGTGTACAAGTGTATCAAAACAGCACACACTGTCATGGTAAGGTTTCGGTTCTCTGTTGCGCTATGAGCTTCACCAACTCGATTCCTCTCTTCAGTTCAGAAAATCAGGACTTTAATCAGACATCTCATAATCTTCATATGTTCATCTTCACATTATTACCACACCTGACCACCACTAAGTGCTGGAACTAGTGGTGTAACAACCAGGATCGATGCATCAATTTAACATGCAGAGACTGAAATGAATCCAAGCAACAATCACAAATAGATGATTATAAATCAAAAAAGGCCAGACAACTGGTGTGTAAAAAAAAAAGATACAAAATACCATATTTTTAAACTTGATATATTTTTGTGAACAAAGTTGGTCACTTATCACACTAAATTGAATCAAATCATATTAAATCGTATCACATCAGATTTAGTGCCATCATCAAATATCGAATCGTAGCCTTAAAAATCGAAAGCGTATCGTGTCGTGTGGAAGCCTGAGGTTTACACCCCTAGACGTAACCATGTGACAAAAAAGCTGCAATGGCTACTGGTCTCTCCTCAATGAAACACACTTCACTAGCTAACTATCTCACCATACGTTATTACTTTATGTTAGCTACCCATTTATAGCCTTTCAGTTAGGTTTCCAGGCAACCAACTCATGGGGCCGGGCAGCACGTGAGTTCCACCTGACCGCTTTCACATCAGATCAGTCACTTTATAAACAATACAGTACTCCACACTGCTATAATAAAACATGTCAAACGCCAACACTTACCTTTTCGTTTTTCACTTTCTTTAACGCTCGGCACTCGCCGTTATCCATGTCCTCGGGTTCCGATTTAATGGACAATGGTACTATTCCTACAGATTCCAGGGTGTTATTCCCGTGTGGCTCCGTCACGGCCATGTCCACGTTCTGAGTACTGTCGAAGGAGGTGCTGCGCGTATTGTTCCCAAGTGCTTGAGCATTAGCAGCTACCTCCTTCTCGATAGCGGCCACCGCTCCATCGCTTTTCTCCTTCTTGTTTTTCCCGCTCGATACCTCCTTGTCCTTTTTGTTATTTGGTACGCCGCGGGGCGCTTTCCCACCCTTTTCCATGCCTTTGCCAGGCGTGGCGTTCCCAGCGCCTCCTGAATTACCTGTCGTACCAGTAACCTCCACTTGGGTTCGTCCCTGGTGCTCTTTTTTCACGGCGTCTCCTGCCGGAGACTTGGTACTATTGTCCTTGGAGTTCTTGTTGCGCTTCGATTTCGATTTGCTCTCTTTGCCTTGAGGGGCGCCGACGGGGCTCACGAACTTGATATTGTCGGGTAGAGCTGCGACAGCGCTGGGCGGCGCTGCCATTCCCCCCGCTTCCTTGGAGCCAGACATCTCGAGTTTGTCCTTCTCTAAGTCAGCTTCGAGGTCGATGATCAGATTGCCGACGCCGATGTCCCACTCATCACCGCTGTCGTAAGGTTCCACCGCATTCGAGTCCACACCTTTCCCGCCTGCAGTGCCACCACTTAGGGACATTTTAGTGCCAGCTCCCCGAGTCTGTCACTGTAACATCTGATTGCTCAGACTTCCAGGGGGTGGGGAGTAGGGGAAACAGGGGCCTCAACGTATCGATACCAATTGCCCAAACACCCACATCTTGCCCTAAAGGGAAGAAATGATAATAGTTACAAAGAGAAAACAGGATTAGCTCATACTGAGAGTCAAACAAGGCTAATCCTTTAACAGAGCACAAAGAACATTTTAATGACCGATAGAACGACCCACAAACTTGTGTGTAAATTTTTTGTGTAAATGTTTTTGTAGGCCGCAATAAACTAAAAAATCCTGCCATATTTACAGAAGTATTAGCAATCAAAAAGCATCATCTTCATTCTCATGTGTGTTTATTGCTAAATGCCAGTCATTTGTAAATTACCGAGTGTGTTCACAAGTTAGTGACGCACACAAAACTCCATAAAAGGCAAAGATCACAGAGAGCAGTGAAAGAGCACCTAAGCATGGCAAGTGCTAAATCTTCCAGTAATGCAGCCCAGCCACTGCAGCGCTTCAGGTACCACAGACACCCATTAACGTTTCCTCCTTTTTATAGGGCACCATTACTTTTGTTCTAACTTCCTAGCTGCGAAAAAATATATTTTTGATATGGTTACAAAATATGTCCAAGATATCGCTGGTATTGTCATTATTTTAGTTTTTAGTTTTATTATTATTAAAATTATTTATTTATTCATTATTTAGTTTTAAATCATTAAAAACTAAAGGAAACCGAATGTAAGCAGCTGATTTGATGTTTTTTTTTTTAAATCTTTAAAATTTTCCCCCCTTTTCAGTCTTTTAGTATTAAATTCAGTTTAATACAGCACTTCAGTTTTGCTGACAGTTAGCTAAATTCTGCTGTATATTGTGATACATTTCATGTATTGTATAAATGTTTCAAGTTACGTGATATTTGTCATATCGCCCAGCCCTAATAGCTAGTCTTATTTGTAAATAAGTAAATATATATATATATAAGCGATTTAACCCCGTCAGCATAATCTGCATATAAAGTTGCAGCAAATCATGGCAAGTGTACGATTTCAATACAATCAATCGAGTTTCAAATTAAATATGCAAATTGACACAAACGCTCATAGGATATGTATGTTTTTTCTGAACATACTAGATTTTCATGAATACCTCATTTCATGTGAGTCGTTTAAGAATAAATTTGTTTGTATCCAGCATGATAAATGAGGTCCATCGATCCCAAAGTAAAACAGATCACAGTATATGAGAATGAGATTAATGAAGAATAAACACAGGAAAATAAAGCTACAATTAGCACAAAGATGTAAGGGGGGGAGGGCTGTTAAAACCGGGGCTTAGTCAAAGCTCGATGCCCGGAAACTAATCGAAGCAGCCGTGCTCCCTTTCACAGGCCACTAAGCTCAGAGAGGCTTAGCAGTCTAAAGCATGAAAGGTTAACCCTAGTCAAAGGAGCACGCCCTTTGACCCTACTCATTGTAAATAATTAACACTGACGTCTGCAGCATCTGTCCTGAGGAGATTGTAAAGACAGATAAGGATAGACCAAAAAAAAAAAAAAGCACACGTGCGTTAAACAGAGTTATCTGATTCATATAAAATGTACAAACAGGCTTAATTAGAGCGTTGGTGTATTCTGGAGCAGCATCGGGACATACGGTTCTGCTCACATGCTTAACAGCTTGGATACATTACACTCTTTCATGTCTTTTGATCTTTACTACATTGCATCCATCAGCTCAGATGGCAGGCGAGGAGCGTGAAAGTCATCGTTTATCACTTGCGGTGTCATCACATCCAGCTGTGCGTTCAGCTTCACAATGAAGAACTTGTGTCATGGTGTCATGGTTAGTTGCAGTGTATGATTGGACGGTTCTCTCTTATCGTGTACCTGTTCGTTATTTACTCGATCTAGTGGCTCTCGTTATTCTTGAGAGATGGTATGCAACATGCCACTGTCCTATCGAGCCCTCTAACTATCGCCGATTGACGATATTATCGCTTGAGGCTTTGAGGGGGAAACATTAGGGGGCGTGGCCAGATATACGCAACACGTGCTGTGTACATATCATATCTTTACAGCAGAAAAAAAAATACAGGACGCCGGTAACGGGTCGGCAGCAGCACTGCCGTTTAGTCAGGTATTTTGGCTAAACCGTAACAATAACCATCATATATAATTATATGGAAAATGTGCATTTTCTTTATTTAAATCTTCATTCATGTTTTGAGAGTGAAAACATTCACAGCCATATCGGTTCAGCAGCACGGACAAGCAAACCGAAGAGTCATCTGAGAAAGATGTTTTGTTGCTCTGCTCCGACGTGAGATGGCAGGTTATTACGGTTCAGGTGAAAAGGAAACACACATTTGTATTCTAAAATACAACACACTTTATTTTTATTGATCTTTAGCTGCAGATGCCACATTTTCCAACAGACATTTAAATTGTCTGACTTGATAGATTCCAACCATTGAGAGGTCTATCAGCGACTCATGATACTATCGTCCTAAGCTTAGTTGTCATCCTTTGTGTGTCTGGCTTCGACTTCACAAAAAACATAGTTTAGATTTGGGGAGGACCCTCCCTCTTGGCTCAACCTACTTGATGGCTCTGAATCATACTACAGCACATCCATTTCTGTCAGCTCGCTGAAAACTCATAGCTAGGTAACGTTACGTTACTGCCTCTGCTGCCACTTCTAGCACGGTCGTAACTTTATCATACACAAAGGCACAGTGTTGTTGCCCTGAACTAAACCAAATAAATATTTGTTTTTAGTAGACATGGCACAGATCAGATACCCAGTATCAGTACCAGGCTGATGGCAGCAGAAAACGGTGGATCGGATATCGGATACTGTAACAAAAGGCAAAAGATTGGAATTGAATTTGGATAGATGTAAAGAGACATGACTGGTTTTACTTTTGTTAGGATTGATTTTATTATATTTATACATTAAACTTGATAATATTTACCATGCAAGGGATTTTTGTGTGAAATTGATCTTTTTGTTTTTTGCTACATATACAAGGGTTTCACTTTTTTAGACTAGGTTATCTAGTGAAAACTTCAAACCCTAACACCTGAATAAACATACAAGCGATCCTGTTAATCATCACATTACATCACATCACAACACATTTCTTATAACGCGTCCTAAACCACTTCGTCCTCTTTGATTTTTTTTTTTGGTCACTCTGGAAGAAGATAAAAAAGACGACTCTGAGGTGGCAGCACTTCCTGGTCAGGACACGAAGCCTGCGACTGATTCATTAAGCTAAACGCCACTGAGGAGCTGTCGTCTAATCTCTCACAGATGTCCGAGCCTTCAAGCCTAAAAACCTGCAGCTGCCCTTCCTGCTAGAACAGCTCAGTGCAGGTCAGGAGCAAGTTTGTACCATCTGGAGCCGTGCTGAGGAGTGCAGAGCACTTCTCATGTCCCGTTATCGCTAAACTGACACTTAGAGAATCCCTCGAGCTTCTCTCTGAAATGTCAGGAAAGAGCGCGATGTGAAAAAAAGGAAGCGGGTGTAGCTTGTCACTGATAGCTAAGTGGAGAAGGTGATTACAGAGACATCGAGGAAAAGAGAAAGCTTCGAAAAGACTGCAACGTTCAAAGGGGGGTAAATGTTACGGGTAAAAAGCACGTGCATCTAACACTAACTGCATCATTTTTTTTTTTTTTTTTTAAATAAGCAGAGACTTGAGAACCTATATGTTTCCGTGAATGTTGCACTCATTCTTTGTTCATTAGGAAAACAAGGAAACACCACTTTATTTTATTTTCTGGGAGCAAACTAAAGTAGGACATTTCTTTCCTAAAATTATTTTAAAAAATAAAACGTTCATCTTTTTAATGGTTTCATACAAAGTCTAAAAATTAAACATTCATGAAAACAAATACATGTATTAAAATAAATAAATAAATAACTAAATAAATAAAATAATAATAACGCTACTGCAGTACATTTCAGTGAGTCGATCTGTATATATATATACATACACACACACACACATTATATTTATATATATATATATATATATATATATATATATATATATATATATATATATATATATATATATATATATAGCTAAGGAGCACAATGTACACAGCTCTAAAACAATCAGCGCTCACAAATTAAAACTAAAGGAATAATCAGCATAAAGAATACACTCATTATACAGAATTGGAAAGCAGCCATTTTGCTCTGTTTGTTTTTCAAGGTGTTTAACATCTAAAACTAACAAAACCTCTCAAACGTTTATATTATTAAATTATTGTTTTTAATAGTTGTTTTAATGCCACATCATGTGATGTTTAAGATTTTGGGAAGTAAAATTAATTTTATGTTGTTTTAATGCGTTGAAAATATTCGTGTTCACATAAATGGGATACTGTCAAATCATGTGACTTCAGATATTTATTTATGTATGTGCTAAAGGTGTAATAGTCGATTTTTTATTAACTACTTGTACAAATAACCTGAAAGATATGTGGAACAAGATTTAAAAACAAAACAAAAAAACAAAACAACAACAAAAAAAAAAAACAATGGATTAAGTTTTGGCCTGAGCAAAAGACTATTAAGTGGCTGAGAAAACCCGTTTGGAAAACGGGCTTCTGGTCCGGAATGCTTGTTTGTGTTTGGATGTGTCTACTGTCAGTCATTTTAGAGAGACTCTATGGGCCACTGTAGATCCTGGGGGCAGAGCTTTGTAAACATAAGCGGGAATCATTCCAATGTTGAACCCACCTAACTGACCTAATCTTGAGAAAAGAAAAAAAAAAAAAAAAAAAAAAGTCTAATCTTACCTAATGTACATTTAATTTGTTATATTGGAAAATAACAGACAAAGAAAAAAACAACTCATGTCATTTAATCCACAGAAAAGTCTCCATACATAGGGGAAATTAGCACTTTTTCACAAAATGTCTTCCAAAATTTTTCATACTTACTTTATATTACATATATTTTTTCAGATAGTCTTTAAGAATGCCTTTGAGAAAAGACGAAGGTATTGAAATCATTCTCATGGCTGGATCAGGAAGCAGTCGCAAGGTAGCGACGGACTTTAACAGGAAACATGGCGAGCACATCACACACAACACTGCTGCCAAACTTATAAACAAATTCAAAAAGACTGGAAGTGTTGCAGACCATGAACATCCACACATACAAACACAGTATGGAGACTTTTGGGACACCCTGTACTATCTTACTTTTCTTGTGAAATATTTCCCATGGTATGTTCTCTCTCTTCATAAGAACAAAAATATCACAATAAATGGGTATAATAAAAATGTCTTCAGTTACAATGACGCACTGGTTTATGGCCAGTTTTTTTGAGTCTTACTCAGAAGAGGCCATATTTGTGAAATTCAAGCAGGTTATCTAAACGTTTGACCTCAAAACACTTCCCAGGCATGACAATAGAGCAGCACACACAAACACCTTACTCCACCAATCACATGACTGATGCGAAAAACTGCCAAGGTGTCAGATCTGCGACCCAAACGAGCGAAAACCAGATCACCGCTTTCACGCTGAACACTAAGATTGAAGCAGAGAGCTTGTATTTAACCCCGCGGTAGCTCTACAGGCTCCACACTGCGTCTAAGCACCTGAAATCAGCTCGAGACGGCAGACGCAGATCGATGCTGCAATCTCCAGCACTTTACTGCCTGCCAATTCTCGGCCCACGTAATTGGCGAAACAAAGCTACTGACAGAGAAGCCGGTGCTTTGTGTTGAAATGTTCAGAAAGACGAAGCGTATATGCTTTCTCGACGTCGTTCTGGGATATGAGCTAATTCACTAAAGTAACTCTATTACTGAAACGCATTAGCGCTGCTTTTAGCATTCTCGCTTAGCGCACACATTTTTCACGCCGTGTTTTCTCTGGACGGGAGAACATCGGCCGTGTCTGCTTGCGCACTTGGGGAATGGCAGGAATCTGAGCGTTAAATTCAATCAGTCATGTAACATGTTTTTCTGATGATTGGTGTGTTCTAGCATATTGTTCTGTGCTTTACAGGTTAGAAATGGTGCAAAGGAAATATCTGATTGTGTATAACCTTAAAACAATACAACATAACTCTACAGAGCTCTCTCTCTCTCTCTCTCACACACACACACACACACACACACACACACACACACACACACACACACACAGAGGCCACATTTTATTAGGAACCCGGTCGTGCCGATCACGCGGCAGGAGCGCAATGCATAAAAACATGCTTCAGGTAATGTTCATCTCAAACATCAGAATGGAGATAAAAATGTGATCTATGGTAGTGGATGTCAGACAGGCTAGTTTTACATTTTCAGAAAATGCTGAACAACTAACAGCTCCTAAAGTTTGCACCAAAAAGTGAGAAAAAAAACCCACAGGCACACATCAGCAGTGTGTGAGAGGAAGCGCTTTGCTGATGAGCGAGGTCAGATGACTGACAATCTACAGTAATCACTCTTTACAACCGTGCTGAGCAGAAAAGCATCTCGGAATGCACAGAGGACAGCAGAAGACCCTAACCGACGCTATAGTGGGGACAGGGTCACCGAACCTGGACAGAAGAAGATTGGAAAAAAAAAAACATTGTCTAGCCTTCAGCTTGGAAAATTCTAATGCAACGTGATTACAGGTTTGAGTGTACAAGCTCACGCTGACTTCTGCTCCCGACCCCAAACAGACCCACTCCGAAACGCCTATTAGCCGCCGATATGAACGAGGTCTAACACTTAAAGCTCGGCTTCGGGAACGAGCGATTAATCATATAATAGAGTGATGCTTAGCGCAGATCTGGCCTCTGTAATTTGCTAATCAGAGGAGGTCATACTTAGGTTAATGCTTTTCATTCAGGAGCTGTATTAAAAATCAGGCATAGCTAATTACAGTCGGTGTTTCTGCTGAGCAAATGGCGCTCTAATGAAGTGCAGACGTTTTCAGATTGAGCGTACTGGAACCACGCTGACCAACAATCAGCGCTTCGGCCAGGATCGTACCTCGGCACAGGTAGAGGCTGATTAGGATTTATCCGGCACGTCGTCGTGCTTCGGAGACCAAATCTGCACGATCTATCGCTGGATTATATTTGATGAATTTAACACAGAGAATGGGGACAAACCTCAATTAGCAGGTCCACTTGAGGAGCTGTTTGCAGTAGATTAAGCCACCCTTTGCTAATATTAGAACAAGAATACGCAGTGCTAGGAGGGAAAATTCAGTCTTAGTGAGCGGAAGGTTGTGAGTTTAAATCCCGGGACTGCCTCAGAGCTTGATCCTCGACTGCCTGTCTTTGTGCTTTAAATGTACTCTACTTCATAATTTGCTCTGGATAAAGCCCTGATGAATAAGTGTAAAATGAAGGTCAAAACCTGTTCATTAAATATACAGCAGTCATGCAGAACAGCAACACACACACACACACACACACAGACACACGGTGCATTTATCTTCTATAATTACTACAAAAAAAAACAAAAAACAAAAAAAAAAACCACTAATTTCATGAGTGAAACATTCATCAGGAGAACGATGGTGTAAAATGTCAGAGGAGGGTATATACACTCTCTCTCTCTCTCTCTCTCTGTGTGATTGTAGGAGATAAAACAGCTTCATTAGTGTAGATTAGCAAAATAAACTGTACATCAGTGAAAGTGAAATGAAGCAGAGCTGCTCCAAAATGGTGCTGTCTATAGAATTAACCAAGCATACCTCCTGGATCGTTGAAACGCTCATCTACTTTCAGTTCCCAATTCCTTGAAATAATCGTTTCTTAATCATTATCGAGGCAGCAGGTTCTAATATTCAGATTCTGAAATGTTTTACTGCACACTGTAAGCATTAAGCATCAAAAGTCATGTGTTCAGAGAATCCAAACATTATTTTGGACAAAATATTGCAATCTTGAACTGGGTCATCCTTCATCAGTTGTGTTTAATAAACTACACTTACAGCGATACAGTAATATAATCGCAATTTGTCCGCTCTAAAATTCAGACATGTGTCTACAAACGCCTGGTTCATGGAGTTCAGAGGAAACTTTGTGACCTTTGCAGTGATGTCAACGTCAAAGAGTCTGACGGTAACCTTAGACATGCTTCCCTTTCGACTGTGGGGGTCAGTGGTCGAACTACTGCTATAAACACCTGAACACTGAGAGCTCAAATCACAAAACTCCCATAATAATAATAATAATAATAATAATAATAATAATAATAATAATAGCACCTTTCGTAGATTTCAAAAGCAGTAAACAAATAAACAAAATAAAATAATAATTATAAGAATGAAATAAACAACAGTAACACAAAGAAAGAATATTTTAAAAACATCTTACATAATAAAAAAATGTGTAAAATAGAATAAAAGTACAGTAATCAAAATTAAACTAAAACCAAGGCAAAAGCATATTGTTTTTCGCTGTTTTTTTTTTTTTTTTTAATCAGTGATAGATTCATCAGATCCTGATAAAGGTTTAATGCTAATGTGCTCATATCTGAAATGAATGAATCGGTTTTTGACTCGTAATAAAACCAGACTGACGGGACGTGCTGGGTGTGCGAGATATACACAAAATATTCATCATGAAGCTGTAAATGAATGTCTCTAAACACCAATTAGCAAATGTATAAGGCGTGAATAGCTTTCTCCAGAGGATTATGAAGCTTGTGGCTTGTCTGGAGAAAGGTAGATGCGCCGCATGTGTCCTATATATCTATAGCTTAAACTTTGAGACTCCGAACAATGAAAATCGGTTCGCTAATCAGACCAGAGTGTGGAAAAGAAATTAAACATCTGTGACGATTTTCCTCTTTCTGATCTAATGTCTCTGTAGCTAGTCTCCGGTCTGATGAGCTGCCTTCAGCTAAATCAATTACATAAATACATGTGATTGGCTACATCAGAGGATCTGCTACAGAACCGTGTTTAGAAACCTAGAGTCGCAGATTTTTTATACATTTACATTTACAGCACTGAAATACAAACTGCGGGCTCTCTGGTGGATGACGCTAACTGTAAAGGATTTAGAAGGTTGTTGTTTGTCTGAAGTAGCGATGCATTGGTACCCGACACTGATATAGGTCCAACATGGTGCTCATTTACTCAAACTCACACTCAACAATGCTCTAACAGGAACATCCGATACTTTGTGAAGCTACGTGACGTAAGACTAGTGTACGATGCGGCATTAATAAACAGATTATACAAAATGACAGCGATCTGGACGTATTTCACATTTAACAATGCCAACCAAAGCAAAGGAGACTGCAAACTGTGCTCTGTAAGAATATCAAATATGAATTTTCCCACAATACAAGCCACCTTAAACATCTTATTCTGCAAGAGCTAGCCAGGTGAGAGAGAAATGTCTACACACAAGGCTAGGTGAGTGAATATACAGTAACAGCTCTTACCTATGTTGTTCTTGATGCTTACTCACTATTGGTCATTGATTACAAGGAATTAAAATGATTAAAAGTACTTCACTTAACCCTGGTGTCATCACTACTGTTATAACACTGACTGAGTACATTGTTACAGTAACTCCCAGCTGACTGCTCCATCTGGTTTCATATTGATTGTTTCTTCTTTTCTTGTTTTTTTTTTTCTGGTAGATTCCTGGTAGTGTTTTGGTGGGTATTTTGGTAGTAAACATTATGCTGCATTCAAAGTGAGGTTGCAACCAGTTAAAATTTTTTTTTTATTAATTAATTAAAAAAAGGAAAAAAAAATGCCCCCACAACTTGAAATTTCAACTTGTGAACTTGGGGTAATCTTCTCCATTACTGGTTCTTTCTCTGTTTATGGAATGACATCAAATCAACAGCCGCTCACAGTGTGAACAGTGCAAAGCTCCTCTTGTCTACTTTTAAATTAGTTTATAGCAGTACTGGCTTTAGATTAGTTAATATATAGACACAGTACTTATACTGTGTAATTCTACAGCGTTGACCATAATAATCAGTGTTTTTGAGAAGGTAATCATCAACATTGGCGTTATCACTAATGGTAGCTGGCTAGCTTGTTGCTAAGCTACTCGCTATTATCTGCTGTTGTTTCTGTACTGCAATTCCATCCAGGCATTTTCTGTACTGCTTATCCTATACAGGGTCACAAGTAGCCTGGAGCCTATCACAAGGCAGGGGACACTCGCTTGCGCTCGCGCTCGCGCGCGCACACACACACACACACACACACACACACACACACACACACACACACACACACTATGGACAACTTAGAGACACCAATCAGCCTACAACGCATGTCTTTGGACTGGGGGAGGAAACCGGTGTACCTGGAGGAAACTCACAAAGCATGGGGCGAACATGCAAGTTCAGCATCAAACCCTGGAGGTGCGAGACAAACGTGCTAACCACTAAACCACCAAACCACCGTGCCCCCTGTACTGCAGTTTCAGTCCAAAATGTTGCATGAATGTTTGAAGTTCACTATAGTACAACAGAACCAGTAGGCATTCAGGCCTGGAACTGTAAAAGTGCAGTTAAAGTGGCTTTTTATGAGCTTTAGGTGCTCTGACAGTGTAAACAAGAGACATGTTTTCATGGAGACATCCATGTTTTTTTCCCCCACTTCACACGCTGAACATCCTGAGGTGGGATATGACATTATTACAACCTGCAAATTACCTCTTACAAGTTGCCACGCACTCAGCATAAATCTCATGGTATCATATTTTGTGAAACACTTTAAGTGCAATATGCCCAAATTTCCATCATACACAATGGCTATCAAATGCACAGAAAAACATGGCAGTGCTGACCAGAACTAAACGTAACAGTCTGTTTTTGGCTAACCTGTCATGAGTGCACAATAACTTTCCTCACAGCCACTCACTCATTCAGCTTATAATGACAACATGATAAAATACTAACACGGTGCTTCATTCATACTAGGGATGCACGATACATCAGCCGCCAAGATATTACTCGCCAATAAATGGAATTCTTAAATTATTCATATCGGACTGATATTGGATAAATACAAACAATAACTTGGCTCCTTTTTTCTTATACACTTATTTGTTGCTGTCTCTGCCTGTCCTAGCTCAGGGCAAAATTTGAAGAGGAAGGGTTAGAAAACAAAAAGGAACGAATCTATTTTCCCCCCTTGTGTTAACTTACGATTACAATCATTGTTATGTTTGAATTTGATTAACCTATGTGTAAAAGTAATCAGTGCTCCACTTTTAAAGTGATTAACATGTCTTATACTCACTGCACTTCATATATGGATCATAGTGTGAACTTGTGTTAAATTGCAAAAAGGTAAAATTATCGGTTATTAACATCACTATCTCTAAAGGCTACAACAAGCTGCTACTTATACCGATAAGAAGAGATAAGAATACCCAAGAAACTCAATATCAGTGCATCCCTAGATCATACTGATATGCTGATTAACATTTAGACAGGCCCACAAAACTCCATAAAAAAAAATAACGTAACAACTCGGCCATTGCAGCGCGTCGGCTCCCAAATACACACGAGCGCTTCCTCATTACAGGGTGCCATTACTTTTGTCCTAGCTGATCTTATTAGTTGTGATTCATGGATTTGTTTTTAGGCTTGCTTTCTTTCAAGTCATGAATACAAAACAACTGATTTTCACCAAATTCATGTCAGATATTGAAATAAATAAGCAAACTTGACAGCGCAATATTGTACATAAAACCACAATGAATCATCGCCAATTGTACGACTCGAAACCGATCAGTTGAGGTTCACATTAGTGAGTCTCCTTTTACAGAAATTTACACAAACCAAGAGTGAACATAGGATACATACATTTTTCTGAGCTAACTGGATTTTTATGAATAACTGCATTTCTTGGGTAAATGCTCCTGCAAAAGAATTATGAATAAATCTGTAAGGCCTATTGTGTGAGATTTTATGGGGGAAAAAAAATAAGAACATTCTCAGAAATGTATTTCTAAGAAAGAAGAACTATTAGAGGATTTGATCTTTTCGTTTCATTTTGTTCAAAGATTTTTTTTTTTTTTTGCACGCAAGATTTCATGATAAACATTTCCTTTCTTTTAATTTTAATTTTCACCACCGGCTTGTGCGTTGTTCAAATGATCACTTGATACCGTGGAACCATGATATTTTTAGACTCGGGTATCATACCGGGAAAATGATCATCATAAGCAGAATAGCGATATTGGATTAATCGATTGTGTAGGTCAGGACTGGTGGAAATCACCAGTGTGTGTCAGTCAGCAGGTCTGGAAATGAGTTTTAATGCCATACAAACTGTCAGGCTGAACAAGCTCGGGTAACCAGTTCAATCTGGCTGCCAGCATGGCCATCTTCCTGAGGTATTTCATCAGGTTTATCAGACACCTGAGAGGAAACAACTTCTCACTAACTAGTACACAAAGTACTTAATATCTTCCATGAAGGTTCTCACAAACTTACACAAACAAAAATATCTCACATAAAGGTTATTCTGTAGAATAGCAGCTTTGCAGGTAGTTCAATGAACTGAAGTATCTTTAAAGTAATAAATAAATAAATAAATAAATAAATTAGTTGTGTGACTAGCAACTAACTAATCAGGACCTGTTTATATTGAACAGTTTACCTCACAAGCAACGTTATTTCTAGATAGAGTTTATAATAATAATAATAATAATAATAATAAACAGAAAAGCTTGTTTTTTCCTATATCCACAACTAAAGACCTAGCTAATGTTATATATTTCCAGACATAACACAGCTAAGGTTTGTTAGTAACAATTAATAAGTGCTTCTTTTCTTAATCTTTTTAGCTAGCTCCTTTATTGTTGTAGCAAGTGGTAGCAACCAGCTAGCTAGCTAGCCCCAAAACCCGCAAAACCTAAACTTCGTGATAAACTAGTTCGTCTGTTACAGTTCACCTGACCTTCCCTGAGTCTTTTTTATACCATTTCTATTTACAAAGAAGTTTAAAAAAAAAAAAAAAACATAGAAACAAAGTCTTCGAAAGTGAAACCTATCCTAAGACAGGCAACATGTGCAAAAAAAAAAAAAAAAAAAAAAAAAGCAGCAATGGTAGTGGACTAACCTGATACTTAGCTGCCTTGCTAAAGAGCTAACTACCTCTCGAGTTAGCATGTTAGCTCGGGAGGAAGGTAGGTAGATAGATAGATAACTAGATAACTAGATACATAGATACATACATAGATAGCGTGCTAAGAGCTAAGTGCTAAGTGCTAAGAGCTAGCCTGTCTTTATCAAGCAGCCCACTGAGAAATACAGAACAGGCATTCCAGGAGCACAACGAAGGAAACAAACCAGAGAGACATTGTGATGATTAGAGTCAGAAAGCGGACTCACCCCAGCCACAATAAACTCCTATCCAGATTGTAACACTTGTGTACATTCCATAGATGAAGGTAAGGGGGAAAAAGGTGGCTTTAAATAATAATAATAATAAAAGAATAATAATGATAAGGAGAAGAAGGAGAAGAAGAATCCCCCGAGCAACACGAGGCGCGGCGGTACTCCCAAACACACATCCAGCTCTCAGAGAAAGGGAAGGCCGGAGAGTCGCTGGACCGCAGCCATGGCGCTCTTCAGGATCACCGTTCACACCAAACGGAAAACGGCGCCGCGAGCTCACACCGGAATCCCAGCATTCGCTTCCATCCCCGGCTGAAATAAATCCCACATCGTGCCGCGTCGCTTTCTTTCTCAAACTCAGACTCTATTAATTCATATCCTCTCTCTTTCTCCCTTTCCTTCTTTCGCTGTACATCTCTCTCTCTCTCTCTCTCTCTCTAGGTTCGGCGCGCGCGCTGAGTCCCGGTCTCCGTCCGTTCTCTCCTCTCCTTCCCTCTCGAGCGCTCAGCGATACAATGTAACCAAAACGGCAGCGCGAGCGCCATGAAATCCAGGAGAAGATTCCGCGCGGATCGTGGAACGGCGCGAGATAAGAACCGGAAACTGGATCGCACCCACGAGATCCTGTTTTAGACGCCACAGCGCGCGATGATGAATTCTCCATTCTGATTGGTCCGGATTCTGATTGTTAATTTAGTCAGACCGTAAAGGGGGGGGGGGGGGGGGGAGGGGGGGGGGGGGGGGGGGGGGGTGTGATGGGGGTGTGATGCAGCACAACGCACAAGCGGAGTGTATTACTTTCATATAACAGAACGGTCTGGAGTGTGTTATTCCGCTTATACCGAAGCGATGTGCCAAGGTGTACAATGTTTCATTTATTCATGTACGAAACGTTATGCATATTAACAGTTTTTAGTTAGAGTTAATGTTGTGGAACGTTCGAGAGACAAGTTAGTTCCTGTTATCACTTACATTATAGCCACAATACACAGTCGCCAGGTTTGCTCTTCTCTCTCTTTCTCACTCTTTCTCACTCTCTCTCTCTCGCTCAAAAACACAGCTTCTCATTTTTACCGAGAACCCAGAAAGCGTAAACTTCTCTGTCCTGAAGACTTTCTTGTGCTGATAAACTTCACAAACACTTACAAGACTCCTTCTATAAATGTTAAAGAAATGTCTCCTAACAAAAAACGTCACCACATCAACAATTATACGTTTAACTTAGTTAAAAAAAACGTTTTTATTATGAGTCTTAGATTATGTGGAACGTCTGTCGTACGAGTCTACGTAAGGCTAAGTAAGTATATGAGCTGTTACTATGGAAACAATAACGTATTAGAATGAGCACATTAATATTAACCCATCGTTCATGTTACAGTCAGAGCTACTTTCCAAGCTGTTATAAGAAAATAATCATACCTACATTTTTTCTGAGTACCGAGTACAATGGATTGCAGCATCGTCCTGTTGGAAATATCCTAATTACGAGGTGAAAGCACATGAATGCCACCACAATGATATGTCAGAATTACAACTCCGGAACTCATATTGTTCAACAAGCCCTGACTTTCAGAGTTGGGGGCGTGTCAATAACAAGATATACAAAATAACAAAGAGTCAGTTCATTTTCTTTCAGCAAGGCAAAATAAATTTCTTGTCATTAATGATACAAAAAATAAATAAAAACAAAAGAAGCTTTTCATGGTCCATTTATTCCAACCAAAACCACTTGAACACCTACAACATCATAATTACTCGTATGACCTCATCTCATCTTCCGAGGAGGACTTGTAGGCAGCGTAACACACTTCAGCCCGTGCTATGATTGCCAGTTGGAGTGTATTATTTTCGTATATCAGCATAATCTAAAGTGTGTTACTCTGCTTATATGAGAGTGATTTGCGAATGATTTCAATTTTTAATTTAATAATGAAAGACATGTTACTTTTTAACAGTTTATAGATACACTGAATGTTGTGGAACATATGTGAAACAAGTTAGTTCCTATTCTCACCTACATCATGGCAGCTACGGGGGAACGGTGGCTTAGTGGTTAGTAAGTGATTTAGTGCCTCACACCTCCAGGGTTGGGGGTTTAATTCCTGCCTACGCCCTGTGTGCGCGGAGCTTGCGTGTTCTCCCCATGATTAGGGGGTTTCCTCTGGGTACTCCAGTTTCCTCCCCCAGTCCAAAGACATGCACTGTAGGCTGATTTTGCATTTTCCAAATTGTGTGTGTGTGTGTGCACTCCCCACGTTGTGCCCCAAGTCCCCTGGGAGAGGCTCCGGGCTCCACGCGACCCCGTGTAGGACAAGCGGTACAGAAATTGGATGGATCATAGAAGCTATAAACAGTTGTTCCCTCACCAGCCTCTCTTTTTCTCTCTCTTGAAGTTAAATAGATAAAAAAAAAAGCAACATGTCATTTTGCAGAGAAACCAGAAAGCGTAAACTCCATTGTCTAAAGACTTTCACTTGCCTTTGCAAAGCACTGACACTGGAGACTCCTTCCATAAATGTTACGTTCCATAAATGTTATGCTTGGGGAGGGACATTTTATGGCTCAACTTTTCCCCTTAGAGGAAAACGTCACTGCAAATCAATACAACATTCTCCTGACTGATCACCTTTATCCTATGATGAAACATTTCTATCCTGATGGGAGTGGTGTCTGCTTTTTTATGTAATTTATATCTTGGATTGCAGGATATGGCCACATTTTATTTTTACCATTTCACAGTTTTATTCTTCTGTAGACGTGGACGAGTTTGCACTCCACAACCGAGGACTACTGGGGAAGTTTGCACCCCATAGGGTATGTTTTTCCAGAAGCTCTGCAGTGTAAGATCTGCACAGCGAGGTAAAAGCCTACTAAGCACATTGCGTTTTTCCTAGAAGTTTATTTGACCTCTTTTGCATTCCTCTTGTTGTAGTCCTGCTGGAAAGCCACTCTTGTAGAACACATTGTACAACTCAAGTGTGTAAATAACAACAGCAATGTAGATACAAGATGCAACATGTTCTGTAATGGCACTGGAAACTCCAACTCACTCCACTGGCCTTTAATGCAAGCATGTTGACAGAAATTTTCTGTAACGCTAAATAACATAACATGGGACTTTACGCCAACGGAGTTTATTCAGTGTTAGAACACCACGCTGCTGAATTCTCAATTCTGACTGAAGCTTCAGCTGCAACTCACAGGTTCGTATTAAAGTGCTTGTTCTAACATGTTACCATTTCTACTGTAACAACTTACACAGGGACTTATAAATGTTGATATAGTGAAGTTTTCTGTAAGGAGATGTTAATTAAGCATGTATGGAAGGAGTCTCCAGTGTCAGAGCTTTGTAACAGTCTGAGATAAAGCTGTAACTGTGACACGGGAAAGTCTTCAGGACAGAGGTTCTGGATTCTTAAGCTAAATTTTTGTCTTATTATCTTCAGGAGAGAGAAGTGAGAGAATGTAAGTGATAACAGGAACTGACTTTTTTTCACAACTGTAAATGTGTCTATAAACGTTGTGGTCTAAGAGGAATAAAATACTTCTGAGACATTCTGTTATTGAGAAATATTCAAATCTTAAGTGGTAACAGGAACCACATTTTGCACCTGGTCACATCACACCGCTCTGCTGTTGATTATTTTCCTATAACTGCACACCCCGTGTTTTTTTTTTTAAAAATCAGGCTCAAATCAGCCAAGCGTCATTTTATTCTGTTCTTCTTGTGTGCATTTTTGTTCTCTATCATATTAAAAAAAACACACACTGGGTTGAAAAAGCTTCGGCTTTTGAAACAGGAGTAATTTTTTTCTCTACATTTTGATAAACGAGCTTATTTCGTAATAGCTTGCAAAACTATAAACAGGCCAAGGGTTGACAAAGTCTATAAGCCGAAGTCCCAAGTGCTCAAGTGAACCAATCTATTATGCTTATTTATCCACAGACCCAGTTTAAAAGAAGCGACTTCTTAAAAATATCACCCCGTGCTCACCCTGTTAGGAGCTAACGGCCGTCATCAGTCACGGACATAAACGAAAACTCCCCAGCAGTTTTAGAGTTCAGGAGCACGACAATTAATAAGAGGTGAAGCAAAAGTGCTTACAACTGCGTTTCTAGCAAAGATATAGCTGTGACTTTTCTATAATAAATGTCTGCTACGTCTCATAAAGGAATATGAAAAGTGCAGAGCAAGTTATTTGAAGGGATTTTTTAAAATATATAAGATCTTGTGCTTAAATGCAGTTTTGCTGGAGTAAATTTCAATAGAAATCAAGAGAGTGACATTTATTGCCTATAACGTTGCCAGAGGGCTCCATCGGTTGGAAAAATATGATTTATGCACTCCTGCTCACGAGAGCACAGCCACCTCATACTTCTAACTTCTACATGATTGACAAAAAGGTGTGTGGAATTTTATACACCTCTTCTGAGAGGTTGTTCTCGCTTCATTTGTCTGGTCTGCTCACTTTTTTTTTTTTTTTACACAAGGCTAACAGATGAGAGGGAGGAAATGCTAGGCTGCGAGGGAACTGCTGACTAAGAACAGGAAGAGTCTCTGCTGGTGCTCCTGTTCCAGCCCTAACCTCGAGCTTTCTCTCAAACGGCCCCCTCATTCACATGCAAAGAGCGAGCCTATTCACAAGCTAGTTAGCTCCTTCACACAGTTGAATCGCGCATTTAATGGCCCACGCTGTTTGTTTAACCAAGCCCAGGAATGTGTTAATAAAAAGTCGAAGTCGAATTTAATACCTGGCCCGAGGATCGCATGGCTGACCGCAGCAAAGCACACCCACAGCTCCTGAAGCTCTTTGTGAAACTGATTTTTTTTTTTTTTGCAAGTTCCTTTCAGGCCATCTTTAAAAAGAGCTTTTGTGTTGAGACACAAGAAGAGCTCCTGAGCTCTGTAGGTGGTGGCGATGGCCGAGTCTGATTAGGTGGCTCAAGGCAAGAGAGGGTTTTCCTTTTTAATGTGAAAATGAAGATTTCTTATTCTGGGAGCTGACAAAACCTCTTGGATGAGATGAGTTTCTATCTTTCTATCTGATCAATTTTCTCTGATGACCTTCTACTTGAATTCAACAATCAGTTTAATTTCCTGTGGCTTGTGGGTGCAACAAGAAAAGCTCATCACTGCTGCACGTTGCAGTTATACACAATACAAACCATAACCAGAACGATGACTGGTGGACGGCATGATATGAAAATGGATAAAAAAAAAAAAAGTCATGTTTATTAATACATAAAAAATTGTAATCGTTGGCAAATTGATGTCGTATAAGAGAAAGAAAACACTTCAGGATGTGCTGTTATTGGAAAATGATCAACATCAGGGTGGACTGAGTCAGACCACCATTGATTACTTTCCTATACCATCACTCCCCGTTGTGTTTTGTTCCTTATTTATCAAGCTCAAATCAGGCAAGCTCCATTTTATCGCGTTATTCTTGTGTATGTTTTTGTTCTCTACAAAAGTGCCCTGGCTTGAACTGGAAGTTGTTTTTCCCTATTTTGTAATAGCGAGTTTAAACAGGTTTATTTCATAATAGCATGTAAAACTACACTCAGATCGAAGCTTGACAAAATCTAAAAGTCCCACATGCTCACATGAACCAAAAAGAAAAGCTCATCATTGCTGTATTGTACACAAAATATATGTTTAACAGGAACTATCTTTTTCACAGACGTTCCACAGCATTAAATGCAACTATAAATTGCTGTGGTATAAGAGGAAAAAAACACATGCTGTTTTTGGAAAATAATCAACTTCTGAATGGTATGGCTGTATCACACCACCCTGTCACTGATTATTTTCCTGTAGCAGCACTCCCTGTCATGTTTTATTCCTTACTTACTTATGTCGTTGTGTATTTTATTGTGTTTTTCGTGTTTTCTGGGGGTACTAGGTTGGAAAAACCTACTTGCCTTAGCATCTCAGCATTTTGATGCTAAACTCTAAACAGGCCAGAGGTTGAGAAAATCTAAAAGAGAACCCCCCCCCAAAAAAAAAAGAAAAGACAGGTGTAAACAATAAAGTTAAATTGAAGTGAAATGTATTAAAGTACTCAGTGTTGTGACTTCACATCACACAGTGCAGTTATGTTCAGAGTTAATACAGCACATGAGCCAACCCTTAATTTTTGGATAATTGTGGTTTAAGGGAAAAAAAAACCCTCACAGCTTGTGCTTTTGTGCCATTGTTCCCTTCTTGAAGGCTGCCATTAAGGCGAGTCGTTTGGCACAGTTGTTTGCTCTTTCTGGTGCCGAGGTGCTCGTGTCACGAAGTGGCTCCTCAATCACTTTAAGGAGAGCGGAGAGGGGAAAAAAGCCCAAAGTGTTTCTGCCTGTGACAGCCATTGTGGTCCGAATGAGAAGGGCAGCTCCGATACGGCTCTGCAGCACAATCGGCTCTTTGCTAAGCAGGACATTCCATGCTCAGCCGAGCGGCTCACATTCGCTCCACCCACCGGAATATTTTGTATTTTGTGGTGTAAATAATTGCAACAAAATGAGCAATGATTTCAGTTCATTTTAATCGACTTTTTTTTTTTTTTTAAATAAGTCAAGCCAAGATTTTCTGAGAGAAAACACAGCATAGTTCACAGAGTGTAGTTTTCTGCTTAGAGATTTATGAGTGTCACTTTGTCCCGTGGGTAACAGTGTCCCTTGACGAATGGCACTGTAGTGTGACACGGCCAGCTCTGCTCTTCTATTGGCTGGAAGCTCGGGTCCGCGTGGCCCGGCGTGGCTTTGTCGAGGTCAGGCCGGCTGCATTAACCCCCTCTTGGCACTTTGGTGAATCTGACTCTCCAACTTCCCTGTGTAAGAGATGGAGTGGGGGAGGGGAAGGTTAGTGATGGATCAAGCTTCAGTGTCAAACAAAAAGCTGCAGTGAAGAGTGAAGAGACTAGATATAACAAACAAACTTTCCTATAAAGATGAGCAGGTCGGCATATTGTTAGCATTTTTATATATTTGTATATTACATATACAGAGTTCCCACACAATTGTACGATGAATTTCAAATGAAATTCCTACCACATTTTTCCTGAATAAGCCTTCCACATGCTACAATTCTGAAAATGTAATATCGTACTGATTCCTTCGGACACACTTTATTTTTTTACAGTCAAGTACACATTTACATGTGCAGCATATCCACTGAGCTGTTCAGTACAACAATATTTTAGCTAACTCTCAAACCAGTGTTTTTTTTTTTTTTTTTTTTGCCTAGAAGAGCTATTTTGACTGACTGAATGTTGAAATGCGCATGCGTGAGGAATCTAGCTAGTTGAATTTTCAATCTAGCTATCCATAGCTAGCAAGCAGTGAGCGATACCAGGGACATTCTGTGTTGTACACGCATCTGGTGCATTTGTTCACAAACTAGCTTACCTCTGCGTCATTTTGGGATCATTGGAAAGATTTGTAAGCTAGCTTTCCTCTGCGTTATTTTGTGATAGTTGGAGAGAGAGAGAGGTAGGTTAACTAAAATGGTGTCGTTTCATGTAGATGTATGTCCTTGCTTCAAATATTATTGAAGCTAATAATTTATGTTAAATGAAGGGGTGAGAGGATGTACCGTGGAATGCATTTGTAGCTACATACTGGCGGTATTTATCTCGGCCGTTATGTCATTTACTTACATTACTTACATGCGTGTTCTGCACTTATCTATCTATCTATCTATCTATCTATCTAATGTTAGTCACATTTCTACCCTTCATAAATGACTGTCTCGCTGTTGTTGAAATGCTATTGACAATTGTGTGACAAATGCTACGTATAGCTAGTCTTGTTTTTTCTGAACTTTCCACCCATTTTTATTTAAAAATTAGATTTCTGTTGAAATAAATGGATCCTGCTTTGGATCTAAACAAACTCCTGCACGTATTATGTCTTTTTTTTTATTGTTAAATCAAAATTAGCTACTTTTAAGTGTGTTGAATGAAAAATCCCATGACTTGTCCAAAAAATTTACATTTTAGAATTCTCCATATCCCAGGCTTGGAAAATAAACATTTCCATGAGTGTGGAAACTCTGTACTTACACACAGGAAGTAAAAAATGATGACTACTCTGATTTCATAACTAGCAAACTATCTAATAAATAAGGAATAAAACACTTGGGGCATGCTGTTATAAAAAAAAATGATCAAAGACGGGGTGGTTTGCAGTTACTACTACCACCATGAAATTTCGCTGACACTGGGGACTCCTTCCTTAAATGTTAAATTACAGAGTTTCTCTTTGTTAAACAACACATTTATTTTTTTCTCAGTAAAAAAATTAGTAGCCTTAGATTATGTAGATCATCCGCCATACAAGTCTGTGCGAATTAGAACGAGCACATTAATATAAACCTGCTGTCAGAGCAGCTGTTCTAGAAAATGAATCAACACCTCCTAACCAATCAGATTTGAGAATTCATCATTGCAAAAATAAAATGTAGCAAGGGTGCCTGGAGCTGCTTGCTAACACACACATACACACACACACAATCATCATCAAGCGTTTACATGATGAGAGTCAATACATGGTGAACTGTAGCTTAGAAGATATTACATGTAAAAGTAACAACCAACAAATTTGACACGTGTATGAATCTTTTACCCCCGAGTTAAACGGTACCAGCCTGGGAAACTAATTTCCTCCGACAGAGAAACGTAAGACGCTATTACTGCCTAGATCGATCCTTGAGACAGATAAAGAGTTCCAATTTACCAATATCCAACTGTGTCAGGCAAACAAGCTCTCCATGTGTTTAGTTCCTCCTACCAAATCCTGAATCGCAATTAACCGAGAAAAGCTCAGGGTTATTATCTAGCTGTTAACCTTAAAGACCCTGGAGGCATTTCAGCTCCAGAGCACAAAGGCCAGTTAATGTGATCTGTGCCGGGATCCTCGCATGTGGTCAGGTGACCAGCTTGGCCTGGAAACTAAAGGTTTTTTTTTTCTCCTTAGACTGGAAAAGCGACATAATGGTGGCCTGAAGCATCCTACGCCATCGTAGACACTGGAGGTGAATCAATAACATTATGGGATTATGAGTCATCAGCTTCCACTTCAGATTCATGGTGAAAAGCTTTTAAGGCACACTTTTAAGGCTATATATATATATATATATATATATATATACACACACATTATATATATATATATATATATACACACACACACACACACACACACACACACACACACACACACACATATATATATATATATATATATATATATATATATATATATATATATATATATATATATATATATATATATAATATGGACTGAATGTGTTCTAAAAAATTCAGATATGAATAGGAGGAGCACTATTCATTTTTTTTAATTAAAGAAAGCTTGACTAAAAGATCTGGTTGAATTTGAGGACCAAAACAAATATGTCACCTGACTCTAAACGTGAAAGCAAAACTAGCTTTTTATTCAGATACGAGCCACAAAAAAAAAAAAAACAAAAAAAAAAAAAAACACCACATTCCTTAACATTAATGTGCGGTGATCCTTAGTAACAGGGTCGAAAAAAAAAGAAATGACGTCATTCCAACCTCTGAATTACCACTTATGACACAAGTCGAATGCAGCATGATCTCGGAAGTTGGAAGTCTACACTCGGAATCGTCATTTTCGACTGTGTGTTCAAGTTACAGAGTGCGGAAAAAACATGGGCACCTCCATGTTCATCTTTTGTTATTAACAAAAGCTAGCTAGCTAGCTAACATTAGTGATATGAGTGATGTATATTTAATGTCTCTGTGTTGATTGCTCTAAAGCAAATGCTGGTATATACAGTATTTAAAAGTAAAGAAGTGCTACTTTGCTTACGGTTGATGTTGTGAACAGCCATTTTGATTTCACTTGCTGAACTCAGGGTTTAGGAGACCGTCCCGACTTTCCGATTTGAGAGGGCCTTTGTTTGTTTTTTCCTAGTCGGAGGTCAGAAATTCCGAGTTACGAGCTTTAGTTGAACGCAGCATAATACAGATACGAATACAGATACGGATATGGATATTTGGCGACCCTGTCCTGAAAGTGGATGTAAATAAAAAGACTGATGTTTACCCAAGGGGGCTAACGGTGATTTATTGTTACTAGCTCGCTCACTAGCTAATGCTGAATGGTGAAGGAAGCTTGTTAGCCTCTGTTGGGAAGGTAAAGTGTCCTCAAATAACCACTATAGCAGAGAGCATGAATTACATCAGTGAAAAACATGACTTGTCAGATTAGGAATTTCTTATTGATGAAGAACGCTGCAAAGAGCGTACAGCTAACGCACCCTGCCACCTCTGGCTTAAGAAGTGAACAGCTGGCACTGACAGGCGTAATTGCGCAGTCGGGGCTGCAGTCTGAGAGCATGATGTAAGTTAAACGCAGCAGCTCTCATCAGCTGTTTTCTTTTTATCTGTCTTGTCTCATTAAGGCTGAGCTCGGGGGAAATGAGAACGTAAACAAGCTGTCCAAGAGCACTCTCCTCCGACAGATCTGTCAAGATTTTCAAAGCACACTGCCAAAGACGTGAGAGAATCTTGCAGTGCCAGACATGACAGAATAAGTCAGATATGTTTGCAGGGCAAACAAATCAGAAACGCTCATTTGAGGAATACGTCTTTCCATAAGTGTGTGCTTCGTCGTAAAGCGTGTTTCTATGCAGAGAGACGAAATCATTCTTTTTAATAAAGCTCCAGCCCTGGAGATGAAAGCGCACGCCAGTGGACGCAATAAGCATGCGATATTAAGAAGATGACAACTACATATTACGGATGAGCGCTCAAGAGCTGAGCTGTGTAAATGGCGATCGTGAGCGAGTTCCAGTGTTCAGCATCCAGCGTCCGTACAGGCTGCTGAGGCAACTACTAAGAGCCTGGAATATCGATCTGGCGAGATAATTTCCCATTGATTGCTGCTCTGTTTGGGGGGCTGCTGCCGAGCAGTTTATTACCCACAGTGCAGCTAGGGAGCCGGGCCAATAATGGGTGCAGTGTGTCCACGGCACTGCTGCTACTTCATCATCAGCCTCGCCTTCCCTTCCTCCCCCTCCCCCTTCCCCCCTCCTCCTCTCATCCTGGCCTGTGGTTCACACGGAGCTCTCCGGCTTTTCTCCAACAAGCGAGAGGCACACAATAGTGCTTTTAACGCAGGAGGGTGGGTGGATGGACGTGGGGTTTTGCATATGGAAATGGAGAGTCATCGAGACGCTTGTTCGCTGTGAGACGCCAATAAAATCTAACGATCCATAATTAGAGATGTCCCAGGAATATAAATGAGAAACGTTAATAAAGGCAGTGCCATGAATGAATTGCACAGTGTATTCTCACTTGTCTGGAGACGAGATAAAATTCATCAACAAAGATTTCAATGAAAGAATTGACAGTTAAAAAAAAATAAAAATAGAAAGATAAATGCGATCTTACAGCATTACCTTCAAAGATTTCTCACTTCCACTACTGGGAAACCCTCATCTGATGATCTTGAAAGTGGAAATACATTTTAAAGACAGATCTTTGGGGAAGGGTAAAGCGTGATTTTTACTAGCTTGCTCACTAGCCAAAGCCTTTTAACCTTAGCTGGAACGGTAAATCATTTTCTCAATTATATACTTTGTGAAAACATTCAAAAGCGTGTGATACATAATACGTAATAGTTTCTGTTCTAAAAACTGATGCACACACGTGAACACATCACAGTTAAACTCTGTATTAATCTGCCAGGTTTCAAACCAATAAACCAGTTACACTATCAGTTAGTTCGGATGAATTGTTTATTGCGAATATCATGAAAAACAAATTAAATTATTTACTGAACACGGGCTTTGATCATATAATCAAATCCTATTTTTGTCTTTTTTTAAAATTATTTTTTATGAATGATCAGTTGTCCTAATGATCAAACCATTGCTTTGTACATGGAAATGCTTAATCTTTGAATGTTATGTTACTTAGCAACAAAATCTTCCTCCTAATGAATGATATTGCATGGCTGAAGAATTGTTCATTTCAAAATGTTATTAATAATAAATTATATTGTTTACTGAACACAAGTTTATTATATTGTTTTTTTTGGCACTGTTTTATAAAAGCAGTAAGCCAATTGAGGACTCGAGTGTTAAGGAATGACATGAAGCTTTAATTTAACAATGAAACAGCGTAAATATATTAAAATTCTGTTAAATGTAGCATTTTAAAATGCTTTCCTATAGTCAATAAGCATTTTTTTAGGGAATATGTTTTACATAAAGCTGAGAGTCTTACACCTTTTTACACTGAACTGTTGTCTTTAATAAAGAAAAATTTAACTTAATGGCTGTGCTACTAAAGCTAGCTAGCACACCTGATGTATTTATTAGCCTGTAGATCAAACATGATGAATCGTGTCTTTGGCTTCCCAAACGTTACAGGATGTCTTATGTAACGCAGGCTTGATACAGGGTTCATACAGATGCTTAAAAGGCTAAAAATGCATTTTCTTGTCACAAAATCATTCTGTAAGTTCGTAATCTTGGAGCTAGTTACATTTTCTTGGTGTGTAATAGCGATCGTGAGCCTCTAGTTCCAAACATTCTCTCCACAGAGTTAGCGCTACAAGTAATAAATGATTATCTGCTCCTTTACATTAAACTGTTACACTCAGCTGCTCAAAATCAATGTCCTGACATTTACAATTTGTGCCAAATAGCTAACAATCTCATTATAACACAGTGAAATTAAACTATGTACGGTACAATGGTACAATCGATCAGTTTCAAAGTGTTCAGAATCATATAACCATATTCCAGTTGCAATCTTTGTGGTGTATACAGTATATTCAGCTTAAATTTCTACCTGTTACACTTGAAAGTGCTGGAAGAATGCTTGCATTTCACTTTAGAAAAGCCGGATGATTTCTGTGTGCGTTGTAGTGACGGGGCAATGATGCGAGAAAACACAACAACACAAAATTCTGTCAATTCGCTGAGGCTGAGAGATACAATGCTGTGCTACACAATATAATACGCCACTAAAAAAAAGTGTTCATTTGAGCATCAGTAAGAAGAAATGTGTGTATCATTGGGTAAACATCATGCTTGAACCTTGTGTCTCCAGATTTACATTCCTCACAGTACATCCCTTTCTATTATTTACTGTAGTTACAGTATAATATGCTTTAGGATTAATAACTGTAGTAACAAGCTTTGCTAAAGCTCCTGTCAAGTGAGTTTCATAATTTCATACCACCGGCTAACACAGGCTTCCTCCAAGACACTTTTGAAGCACTGTCTGCCCTCTTCTGCATACGTGACCTCACAGACACCCATGATGGGCTAATGTCACAGTAACTGACAGGGGAGAGAGAGTCTGTCATCCCTCCCACTCAGAAAGCATGGACAAGTCTGCTCCATTGGTTCTTGGCATCGTCAGGATTCGTACCCGTGATCTCTTTTCTGGGTGAAGGGTTTTCTGTTGCGCCACTTGGACCCCTGGTTAAGACATTTTAAAAAATGTTGGTTTTCTTCTAGCGATTTGGGACTATATGTGAGCGATAGGGACTATATGCGATAGACACGATGTCTTACAAAATCTAACTAGTGACCTCCTTCCTGCTCCCTCAGCCTCTTTGTGCTTGAGCAAAAGCATGTTACAAACTTTTTTTATATACATTATTTAAGTTTTAGCTTGCTTTCTTAATGAACAAGGAACGGTATTAGCAGATGCACTATGATTGAGATAATCATAATCATAATCTACACCAAGTGCCATAAAAAAGCAGGAAGGCAAGCTCTATTTTTATCTAACACATTTTTATAACACTCATTACATACACATTTGTATAATAAAATGTCACAGAGTGAGAAACGGAAAAAACACAACAGTCAATCTGATCTTACTGATCTTCGCCCACAAAAGTTAAGCCGCTGGCTGCCACGAGATCGTACAGTTAATTGAGAAGACAATAAAGCTCACGTTAAACGCATTTTATTATGCGACGCGATACGAGTTTTGCTTCGACACACTGCAGTGCCTTGCGCTGATCAGCGTAGCTTTTTAAACTAGCTTAAACGGAGAAGTAGCAGTCGAGTGTGCACAAACCACAACCTGATTTTTTCCTCTTTCCACATCACCATGCTACTGGAAATGCGTACAAAACACACTGACACATCATGCGACATCATGATTTGCGGTTAAAAACAAAAGTGCAGTGAAAGTGTAGCTGTCATCCCTACGCACTTTTCTAGCACTAGCACTTCAGGAATTGTCTTCGCTGTCAATCATTGTGACACTACCACACAGTTCTGGTAAAAAAAAAAAAAAAAAAGTGATTCAGTAAGCATTTTCCAATCATAGATTCAAGAAATATATATTCCTAACTCCTAATTATAACTGAAAGGAATATATATTTCTTGAATCTATGATTGGAAAATGCTTATTGAATGACTGATATTTAGTATCACAGTGTGTTAACGAATAACGTAAGTTGAAACTCTTCTGGTTTAGGAACGTGTATTATCCTTCCAGCTCACCCTTGTTGAGCAGTTGAACCTATTTAACATTGTGTAAAAACTGTATCATGGCATACAGCCAGCAGTGGAGGGAAAAAATAACACATTCAGTATCCTACCCCTTATTTCTAAACCTCCAGTTCACCATTACACCGTGACACACTTATGCATAATTCAACTCCACACTCACAATTTAAATGAGCAGTTGCATTCACACACAGAAAAGATCAGTTCCATACCATTATGACAGGCCTCAGAGTGATGATATGAGGCTGAGCAGAGGTACGAGGCAATAGCTGCGCTCAGGGGGGAGGGGGAGTGCACTCGACAGTTTTTATTACATTGTCACATCATGTCAGTTCACTAAAGCCAGTCGTGGCAGACGTGAGCGGTGAAGGACGGAGGAAGGAGAGAGGCACTCAGTCTCAGGCTGTAATACGCTCAGACAGCTGGAGCCCTGTGATTAGTTTGGAGTGGTATTAGCCATGTTAATGAGTTAAGTTCAGCCAAATGACTGGGAATTATAATGTAATAAGAACAGAGAGATTGAGTGCAGCTTGGACAAGATTTAGCGTGTTTGTACAACGGTGCTGTCTACTTGCTGACGCATGAAACATGTCAGCTAGCGGTCTGATGGAAGACCATAACGAGAAAATCTGAAATAGTTCTATATGATTAATGTTGTTGTATATGTGGTATAAATGCAATCCCAAACAATGACTACGTTTAAATGCACATCAAATTACGTTTAAGGTCTATATTCGGGTCGCAGCCATATTCCGAATACGATGTTTATATGCGTACAGGCATCGGAATATTCCTGTATACACGGCTGTTGTATACATGCGCTTTTCCTTTCCTGCCGTTATTTCCTGGGAGATTCAAGATGCTGCCATTGGTTACAGAGTACACTCAGTTATTAGTTGTATTACTACTTTTTCACACTAATTTAATTAGGACTCTAACTCTTCTCCCCATCAAAAATGCCCGACAACACTGCCTCGAAATGGAAAGGGTCGAGTAAGCATCTGTTAAGCTAAGCATCTGTTAGCAAACACAATTCCTTTCGGACTGAGCATGCACATATATCTCCTTTCAGTGGATTTTCTGAATAAGGTGTTTACCTACAACAAATTTCTGATTAAAACAGGCACATTCCAGGGACAGGCGTTTACATGACTCAATATTGATTAGAATATTGCCAAATTACGATTAATATCTGAATATTGATGTGCATGTAAACGTAGTCAATGTGGCGTGTATTGTCAGAACAGATTTTTTTTATATTTTTAAAATATTTAAGTATTCCAAGGCTGTGAAAATTCCACATTTGAATGTTTAAAGATCTGGTGTTCTACAATTAGTCACCTTTCAGAAGTCTATTCTCAAAAAGGGTACTTATAGGTCCTAGAAAGGGTACTTAACAGAAAAGGAAAATAGTGACTCAACAGGACAAAAAGGGTCAATCCATGTGAAATCACATGGAGATGGAGGCTACTCAACCAACCATCACAGATTTGCTTCATACTTTCTGGAACAAATAGTGTGCAAAATTTCAGAAGTTAAAGACATCTTATACTAGTTAACAATCCCTGAAAATTTCATGCATCTAGCACGAATAGTTTAAAAGTAATCCTAACAGAACTTTATCATTTTTGGACTGTAGCACGTGTTTTAAAAGTTAAATTAGAGCCACTCCCACTTTTTTAAAGCCTCTATAACTCAACAACTAATGCACATATACAAGCCTGAAATTTGGTACACTAGTTATTGGGAATATTGACATTATTTCCAGAAAGTATGAAGCAAATCTGAGATGGTCAGTCAGAAATATTTTTTAAAAATCTGGTGATTTGAGGTGGACTGACCCAAAATCAAACAAAAATCAAACAATATTAACATTAGTGTTATTATATAACCTTTATTTAACCAGGTAAGTCAATCGGGAAGCAGTTCTCATTTACAATGACGACCTGGCCAAATATTATTAGAATCACTAATGTGATTTATACCACATAACTGTTAAATTCTGTTAAAAACTGTTAGAATCTGAAGGTGTGAATTATTTTTCTAAAACACAGAAAAATGCTGGTCATAAAAAATATACTGTGTATATATAATGTATAATGTATATAATAATGTATAATGTTTCATGGAAGTTCAACAATGTTAAACATAGCTATAAATGGTTACAATTAAAAGTTGTAATTATTGGCAAATTGCTGTGGTGAAACACTTCAGGACGTGGAGTTATAGGAAAAGAATCCACTTCAGGGTGGTAATAGAAACTCTGTGTGTCATATCACACTACCCTGGTGTGGATTATTTTCCTATAATAGCACACCACCAAGTATTTTATTCCTTACTTAATAAACACTGAAGTTTCACCAGCCAATCAGTGACAGTCTTGTAACATGATTACACATCGTGACACGCCCCCAAGATTTAAGCTCCAATGAGCTAATTATGTTCTAGCCCATTTCGGTTACTCAGTTATTATTATTATTATTATTATTATTATTAGTAGTAGTAGTATCATTGAGACCTCGGCATATATTGTATTGGTCAACCCTAACAGTTCATTTGTCGATCTATTGATAGGTATTGGATTTTAGCTCTCTCATCTAACATCACCACCAGCCAAAACTGTTTCCCTTACTGTTAGAGATGAATAAGTAGTAATAGCATTTTCAGCAACCAATGGTTTCAATCTCTGTCTCTGCACCTTGAAACACACTACAAGATATTTAAAAATTGTATTTCTATAATTCTGTTTGCAACCATTAAGGTGCAAGCAGATACTGTGATGTATCCACAAAACCACTATATTTGTCTATCTGTGGTTAATCACCTTGTGAATTTTTCATACTGCTCTACCCATCCCCCAGGCAAACTGCAGACTCAGACATGGATAACACCCAGCAGTGCAAAAGCAGGTCTGCTGACCCTTGAGGCTTGATTCAGCTTTTCTCCATCTAGCTTGCGAGTGCCTTAATAATTGGAGCGCTTCATGCGGAGCCTTGCTGAATGCTTGCAGACGCTCTCTGCTCCCTCAATGCAGTCTGTTCAATGAGCTCAAATCTCCTGGTAGGAACTGAGAGTCCTGGCTGCTTTTAGTCAGACCAGATTCCTCTTGCTGCAGGGATGGACTGAAACCAAAGCTCTCAGGCTTCCCACAAGCTGTGTGGGTTTTTTTTTTAAAGCTGAAACTCAACAACTCCACGGTACACTCTATGGTTTTTACATACCCCCCTGTTGAAACAGGAGGGCACGGTGGGGATACGGCCATACCCCTAATGCACTATGACACTAACCAATTCCACCTGCCATCCAGGGTTTGGGGGTTTGCTGAAGCGGGGGACTGAGGATGAGGGAATTTGCTAGCGAGACTGAAAGGAGTCTCGCCGTGTCTGCCACGCCATGAGCCGACCCTGCTCTGAGTCAGGGTGGCCCATTCTAATGGGCTAAACAGAGAAAATAGATTAATGCTGCAGCCATTAATAATTCCTGCAACTGTTCCCTGCGAGCGAATTAATCACTCTGTCTCCCTGTCAGACAAAGAGCCTGGAGTGAAACAGAGTTACTGCTGGAGCAATGGATAGCTCTGTACTCAATTGGTACCATGCAGAGCAGCACATCTTACTCTTGAGAACCTAAGCAGATAACCATCGACATGCACGCACAACTGAATCAATAACCTGGCTACAAATGCTTCTTCGGCCTAATCACCTTCACGGATGAGCAGTGCTTATGATATTTATTCAGATTTATAGCAAGATGGATTTAAAATACATACGTTGCTGTGGATTACATCATCTACATAGCAGTGTCCTTTATTGTCCATCATAATTTTAGCTGACTAGCAAGCTGGATGCTAGCTGTCAGGAGAAATCGCCGTGATAGCTCTCGCTTGACAGCAAGTGATATTCAAGATATGTTGAATAAAGAAAACGTTATCTAATATTTTTCATTATGAGATTATGATCTAACATATAAATCCATTAAGCCTACTTCTAGACATAGCTAATCTATGTCTAATCTCATACTAATCTCAAACTTAAAACGAACTTATTCTATTGGCAAATAAGACAATTTCAAGCTCGACATAAGTACAAATATCTAGATGTAGGCTTAATAATCTAATAAGGAGAAATATTAGTTGTATTTGTCTATATGTAAGATATTCTTACTTGCTAAGTTATCATTCTTCTGCACTGTAACATCACGTTAAAATTCATGATACAGGAAAGGTTGTAAAAGTTTAGAGACTGTAACTGTACCTTCATGATTTAGTCCAGAAAATCCATGTGGTTTTTCAAGGGTAGCTAGTTAGCAAAAGCAATCATAAGCCAGAATGCTAATATTATTCTTATCATAGTAAGGCTGCTTTGCCATTTTTTTTTCGATGACAGCACACATTTTCCACTCACCTTGCAGTTTATGAAATGCCACTGGCTTCCTTTTTTTTTTTTTTTTTGGGTCGTGACACTTTCAAAGTTGAAAAAAAAAAAGCTATACTTTTAAGATAAGCACAGAGTGATGTCAGACACCTTTTTACCTCCTGACCAATCAGGTCGTGAGTTAAGGGGCAAGCTGGAAAAATCAACATGGAGGACAAAATGAGTCTTGTTAGTGAGCGAATAGTAAGCGAAGGAGACAAAAATATTTCATTACAAATGTAACTAAAAAAATAGCAACCTGGGATGGGCATGTGAAGTGACGTCCAACTTTAAATATTATATTATTAAATAATATTTAATATTACGGTTGAGTCGCACAAGCAGCTAAATTCTCTTGATTTTCTGCCTCCAAAGCTACAGTGAAGGCAAACAACCTCCTCATCATCAGAGTTACACCAGTCTTTACTTCATCTGTATTACTGCTAATAATAAATTCGGAGCAACTTAGGCTAGCTAGTTAGCTGATACTACGTAGGACTGGTAAAAGTGTTGTCATGGTTACAGTGTGGATGTCATATGAGGTGTCCACACAGCCTCAAGTGGCACTACTGATCTTTTCCAAATTGTATCCAAATATATTTTCACGTATGTCTGATAATCTCTGATAATCAGAAATATTGGTGTGTGTGTGTGTGTGTGTGTGTGCACACACTACCAGCAGCCTTTCCTTTCAGAATCATTTAAGTGAGTGTTTGCAAACTGGACGTCCAGGTGAGAAGATTTCGACGCTGAACCGTTTCGTTGCGGCTCTGGAGTTCAGATTGTGTGGATCGTCGGGTGAGAACAGCGGCACACAATTAGTCACAGTCCTCTATACACAAGATATGATGGCTCCATTATCATTCATTAATGAGAACACTCGAGTACACGGCCGCTCCCCCGCACTCACACACTGCTTAGCTCTTTATTCTATTCTTCCCCTCTAAAGAGGGAGAGGCGGGAGGAGAAAATCTTCATTAGCAGCAGCGCTAGGAACAGTGGAGGCTTAGCAGGAAAATGGAGAGGGGTGGGGGTGAGCGAGTGAGCGAGCGAGCGAGTGAGACAGCACAAGAGAGAGGCAGAGGAATAAATTGAGGCTGATCTAGTGTGCTGCATTTTGAAGAGGCCGGATTTGCATATCTGTGCAGCAGAGCAGAGGGAGAAATGTGTCAGTGCTGACAGCTCGCAGAGAATCTTAAAGCTCCGGAGCCAGCGGCACTCTCTTTCACTCTCTCTTTCTCTCTGCCTGACTCTCGGTAACCCCTCTCGAGAGAGTCAGAGGTCACAAGGCGCTCCTGTGTGCTCGGCCCTCTCAAGGCAGCGCTTGCTTAACGATCAGCTGCTCTCTAGGGGGAAGACCGACTCAAGCTTCCCTGCTGGAAGGGCAAACGGAGACATCTGCAAACGTGTCCGTGAACGCGTGCGCGTATGAATGAATGAATGAGCAAGCAGATTGCAGGGTGGACAAGTATGGCAGGAAAAAAATGACAAGCCCGACACATCAACACACGCAGATGGAAATCGCAGAATGTAACTGTTGATGGGCAGGAAATTGAGCAGCGTGTCTGATTTTTTTTTTTTTGCCTCTCTCAGGCAAGGAGTGGACTCACACACACTTAGCATTCAGCAGCAGCAGCCCTCTTTCACAGCTCAATCTCAGGAGAGAGTCTGTGATGTCTCGGAGAGCGGCGCGCAAAGCCCCGCTGGCTCTTAACTCATGAATCTTGCTGAACCCGTAGCAGTTTGATCTGCTGCTCTGGTTGGACGTGTCGGAGGGAAATCGCTCGTGGGATACCAGCTATCAGGGCCTCTCGATTGTATATGCAAACATGAATCAAACCCAGCAGGGGAGAGCCTCCCGTTTGCACACTTGTGCTCTACCCCCCTCCTTCTACGTGCTTACTGCTTCTTTGTGCTGAGATTTCTGAGAATTACAACTCGCAGCACAATAAGCTCAACATTAATGCAACGATTCTGCAAGCAAGCCGCTTCTAGCTCTAGCTCTTGGTCTTGCCAGGAAAAAAAACAAACAAAAAAAAAAAAACACACCCTCTACAGTGTAGCACTGACAAACACTGCTTTCCCTGGGATAAGAAGCATGGAAAGATAGCACACAGAAATCACTCAGTGTGTCACTCCCTCTGGGCAAAGCAGTGCAGGAAAGGGCAAGAAGCGGTTAAGCGTGCACTCACATACACTCTCTCTCTCTCTCACACACACACACACACATACACACACACACTATGGCATGCTGCAGGGGAGAATGACATTGATCTGTCAGCCCCCGTCCATCCGTCTCGCTGAAAGAGGGAACGGGATTGTTAATAAAAATGGAAATTGAGCCGCACACGTGGCCAGAAGCCATGCGCAGCTGGCCGGTTCTATCTGACATCTCCCTGTAGGAGCTCTCAGCGACTTCGTGCCTCTGATCTCAGCAAACACACACACACACACACACACACACACACACACAAGCTAATAACCCTCAGTGGAGGTAGTGGGCGATGATAAATGGCTTTCTGTCGTGATATGCGCTAAAACATTAACGTTAACAATTCAATCCAAGTCTCGGCGTATCAACAGGAAATTACTGACTACTCAGTACTGAGCGCTGGACGTGGCACTTCAGGAAATGTTTGAGCATGAGCAATCATAAAGCTGCGCTAATGGCCAAACAGGAGCGACTGAAATCCCAGCTCAGATTACGAGTGCCAACACGCAAAACTGTCATCCAAACCTTTCATCTTATCACAACCACAGCAAGAGGTGAAGGAAAGGGGTGAAGGAAAGGGGAGGGGGGGGTTTTCTTGTGCTCTCTGGAACGCCATGTTCTCAGGGCTGTTTGGAAATGGATCAGCTTCGCATGCCTCCGGGTTCACAAATCCTTTAAATCTACAAGTGCTCTGAAAATGACCGTTACCCCCATGCCTCGACGCTCAGAGAGCGAGCGCCACCTCAGAAACGAGAAGTAAGCAGTTCGACTACTGGAATCCATCATCTGTAAAAGCGGCCTGAAGCTTAATCAATTATCCTGCCCTGCTTCCAATTTCCAGCTAAGAGCCACAAAGGGAACTACCTATCAGCCATCAGGATAGATTGATTTTTTTCCTTTCTTTTTTTGTATGTAATGCTGCAACTGTTTCAAACCTTTTTTTTTTTAAACAGAGGGTTGTGTCAGTATATGTGAGAAAGACATTATGCCAGGGAAAAAAAATTGTCCTTCAGAGTAAAGGGAAGTAAATGGCTTTAAAAGCTGCTCCAACAGCAATCCTGCATTAGTCGTGCTTTGTGTAACTGATGGAATTAGCAACATGGATCCATGCCTTTCACGAGTGCATCTGAGAGGCCGTGCTGAAGAATCGCAGTAAAATGAGACGACTGTGTGCATACTGATTTTGATGGTATGGGTTAATCGGGTGCTAGGACTGATGTATTCCTATTCGTTGTCCAAAGCTAATTTCACGTCTGCAAGCGTGTTCGATTACATTACAGCATTATAGCTTGAATCCGACTAGCAAAAACTGTTCTACCTTCAACCAGATTGCGTCTTGTGTGATGTGTAGCTGACAGTGCGGCGACAAGCAGCTGGATTCAGAACAAAGTTCTGGCTTTAATGAATTAAAATGACTAGTTTTTGTTGGAGAACTGAATAATTTTCAGTCTACATGGTCTTATATATGGTAGAGGCTCGGGAGTTCAGTGAAACAATCCTCCTCAAATCAGATCCCAAATGGATTCTTTTGGATGCTTTAAAAATTAGTGGTGATTTACGGCAGAAAACATAGACATGCAGAAATCAGTTTAATTGTGGTAAGATGTTAAACTTTATTTTCACCTTTAAAGTCATCCAATTAATCTGCAACTAAAATGAACAAAATATTCTAAGGATAATAAATATTGTGAGCTGATTTTCATATTTCATGTGATTTTGTTTTAATGGTTTCATAATACCGTGATACGTTTGAACTTTACTATAAAATTTCAAACCATCACATCGCTAAATCTAATATATAGTCAGAGGTGGACAAATCACTGTCCTGTCCAGACTACTCGTTATTTATTCATAGTTACTCGTTGGACATGTAAGTTCAACAAACAGAAGAAAAAAAAAATACGTATTGACATTCGCAAAACAAACCTTTTCATTTGTAGCGATGTTTAAACCTAATCCACTACACAACTCGAGGCTGTAGCTACAGCGTGAGCTAATCGTACCGAATCCTGCAACCTGCTGCACTACACACATCGGCCTGAGGGTGATCTAGCTGATGGTTCTCACTAGCTGGATTAATTAGCGTAAACAGCTGACACAAGATCTCTTCGGAATCATGCAGGTGTGTAACACTGAGCAAGTTGTCATAAAACTCTCCTACTTACTGTGTACAGTCACAATTAACTGCATATCAATTAGACATAAGGACTGGAAAAAAAAGCTAGCTGGACTTGAATAATATTTTTAATTTTCAAGAAACGAACGCATCATAACATTTCATACCGGAAACGTTTGATAATTTTTTGTTGAGGTCGCAAACACCATGTGCTAAATTAGATAATAATAAACATGTCCGTTTCGCTAAGTCTTTATTAGTGACTTAAATCGCTAACTAGCTTGCGAAATACTTGTTGCCGGGTTTTAGCCGAATCTAGCTGAGTTCCGAACAACCAAAACATGAGACCGGGAAGCGCACTAGAGCTTTCTCTTTCATGCATTTATCATCATTAGTCCACGCCTGATATTCAATATATGCTCAAAACTATTTATTTTTAAAGATGTTTTAAGTTAATTAAAAAAAAGAGAAGCTGGTAGAATATTTGTTCTGCATATTTTAAATTCATACCCGCATACCATCGGCAGAGCAAGCTCACTATAGAGTTGATTGAATTAAGAATGTTCTGCCTTTCAGCTCATCAGAGGAGAAAAATACTGTTACTTGTTTTCTAACAAGGTATAACAAAGATGCAGGAAACATGGTTTTAGCCTCTCTGAATGTGGGCTCACACAGAAACTAGGTCAGATCGGCTCCTCTAGACCTCCTAGCACAGAGAGCAGAATTAAACGCTGCTCGTGATATTTATCAAAATGGGTGCCGGGGTAAGAAGGCTAAGCATTTTTTTTGATGGGGGGGTGTATTTGAGAAAGTAATGGACGACGAATGGAGAGTGGAGACTGGAGAGGATCAGCTGGAGTTGAGTGTAAGCGCACTTTTCCAGAACCTAGCTCAGGTGCTCGGCTGCACTGCGGTGAAGAATAAACAGTGACGCGAGGCAGAGAGAGCTCGGCTCTGCCTCATTGAGCGGCTCCTGGACGCTTGCCAATCTCACGCCACAACGCATTAACGCTCATAGAGTCCATCTGTGGAGCACGGCGCTCACCTCAGAAGCAGCTGAGAGCAAACACGTCAAAGAGAGTGAGACTGTGCCGAAAGAAATGGATAGACATGTTGCCATGGAGATTTGCTTCGCTCTTTATTAATCCTCTACGCAAACTGTAAAACTGTACCTGTCATTGTAATTTAGGTGATATGGTTTGACATTTTGAAGCACTTCCAAAAAATAAAAAACCTGACAATGTGTTCCTGCCTGAGAGTACCCTCAGTACTATGGATGTTACAGGGTAAACATGAGCTCAGCGAGCCTCTTGTGCAGAGAAAAGACTAGTCCATACATGGGGATAGGGGAGAGGAGTGTGAGTGGAGTGTTTATGAGAGCTCGGCCCATCCCCTCCCCCCAGTCCTCCGTCTTCCATCCTCCCTCTCCGTAGCACAAAGACAGCAGAGCCGAGCAGATCAGGCTGTGGATTATCCCTCTGGGAGCTCTGACCCTCGACGGAGGTGGCTGCAACCGGAACTCCCAGCGTAAATAGTAAACATGGCTATTAGGAAAAAACGCAACGGCAAGGTTAGAAGGAGCTCAGGAGAAAAAAAAAAATACACAGGCTAATTATTCGGCGGGCTTAAAAAGAAAAACGGCACAATGAGACATTGAGTAGGGTTTTTGTTTTTTCCTCCTGAAATTCTCCAAGGCAGAGATTTGGAGATAAATATTCAACATAAGATAAGAATCTGAACATGAAAGCATGTGTATGTGTGTGTGTCTTTCAGAATACACTGGGAACTCCATCTATCACAATTTACACAAGTTACAAGATCACATAATGGTGTAACAGCGTAGCATACATAAGGAATGACACAAGATGGGGTGTGCTGTTATAGGAAAATGATCAATGACAGTGTAGTGTGATGCAGCCTGACGTCAAGTGGTGTTACTTTTACCACCGTGAAGTGATAACAACGCATCCCAAAGCATCTTCTTCCTTTTACACCACAGCAATTCACCAATGATTACAATTTGTATTTATTAGTGAACACCACAACATGCTTTTTATCCGTTTTTATCCATTTATCGCCTACAGGGAGATGTCAGATATGTCCAATTGGAGCGAAACTATTTGAAATCTTTCACTGGAGGAAAACCAGGGATTAGAATTTCATTATTTTGGATTATTTGCTTATTGAGTTATAGCAGGACCAGGCTAGAAGGCAAAAGCTCAAATATATCTTTAGCTCAAAATGTGGCAAGCCATTACATCAAATTACACATGAAAATGTGTGACAATACTAAACAAAAAAAGAAAATGTTTCTACATAAAAGAAGATTCCAAGCTACAATTTAGGCTAAACCCCACAATATAGCATTTTTTTTAACGGATGGCTACATTTGTTTTAATTGATATACAGTCATTTGTTCATTTGCCTTTACGCCTTTAAAAAAGCGCCAATATAATAGCTGATGCAGCTGCAGCATCAGCTTCCAGCTTCTCTCTCTCTCCAGCAACAAGCAGACAAGCATTTCCAAATATAAACCCAACAGGTCTCTAATTACTGCAGTCACGATCAGGGGCTGTGTCTTCATGGATTCATTGCTTAACTGGGACGCGAGACCAGCCTCTGCAGCCACATTCAAATTGCAAGGCTGAAGTGGCTGGAAGTGGATTCTCTTTGAGGGTGGGAGCTTAATTAAAGGCATGGGGCTGCCACACTGGGACTGACTACAGCAGACTTCAGGGGAAATTCCTGCCATAGCTGAAGCCTTGCACAAAGCAACACATCCCCTTAACAGTCCAGGCTTTTGGCTGGCGGCCAAACAACCAAAGTGAGAGAAATCAGGACGGGCCTCGCCTAACCTTCACTGCTGCCCCTCCTGTAAGCATTAAATCTTTTGTGTTTAGCGATTCTGTGGCTAATATCTTGGTTGGTGATGTATTTGTATTACTGTTCTTACATCACTTAGGCACATTGTTATTGCTAGCGCAGTTCAACGTTGTTTAATGAGAGAGAAAAAAAAAACTATAATGGTCAGGTTTTGCAGTCAGGTTAGCTTTTAAAAAAACAAGGGCTTCTTTTCTCACTCACCATTTTCCATCTACGTTCAAAGTCATATTAACAAAAAAAAAAAAAAATCTGACCTAGAGGTAGTGGAGACGTTGGCGCAAATGTTGGACTCCAGAATGCAATGCAGCTACACAATGTAGCTGTGCCGAGTTACAAAGACCTGGCTCAGCTAGTTAGCGATCTACGGGATGACTAGCGTGATGGTGTTGACAGTTGTATTAGCATGAAAGCTTTGGAACCTGATCTGTTTGAGCAGAGTGTACAGATGACGAGGTTGAGAGAGCTGGGCAGACTGAAGATCTAAAGCGCCGCTACATTGGTACTTTAGGTAGAGATCAAACAAAGGCTAAATCCCACTAGCACCACTATCTGTAGGTAGTCGAACCTTGTAATGTAGGAACCTGTAATATAGGAAACTGTTAAGTGAAAATAAACCAACATGTCAATGAAAGAAGTTTAAACCAAATTATCAATACGAAATAATCCTGGATGCCGTTGAAGATGAGGTAATTATAAGGCAACTTCATAGGCAAGTCGTTCAGAGTGGAGTTTTCCTTTAACTGCAGCCTCAGCTTGATTTTCTGCAAAGGACAGCACATGACAAAGCATGTCAAAAGAGACTACACTATCACAAACAGAGAGGCGGCAGAATGTACCCTGTTCGTCTGTCTGTCGAGGGAATAAGTGCTTCCTCTTCTGCTGTCCATGCTAGCAAGTGTCCACTGCTCAGAGATATCTACATGGCAGCAGAGTGCACAATATCACTGTTAATGGACAGTAAAATTGCTGTGTAATAAAAGACAAGGGGGAAGGTAAGCCACCAAAGAGCAGCTCATCAAAAGCTAGGAGGGAGCAGGAGGCGCTTGAACCTCCGTGTCAGGATCTGGGCACGACCTGTATTCACACTAATGAGTGTAAAGCAATGAAAATCGATCGGCCTCATGCTGACGTCGCTCGACTCATTAATCAGGCTGAATATCACCATCATCTCATAAATGGGAGGAAAATGGAACTCTCTATGTATAGCATCAGTGGATTTCAGAGCAACCATATCAGCAGGGTTGATAAATTGCTACATTGCTCCCAATTCTCTATGGTTGTCCGTATACTTTTCCGGAAGAGTTTGGCACATTTCCCAAGAATTTGGTATGTTTTGTGAAATGAGAACGCAGTTTTTGATATCAGGAGCGGGCCAGAGAACTGATCCCTGGTACTCCGGCGTTTAGGTACGGAAGCTATCTGCTCTCGTCACTGCATGCCAACTAACATGATTGGAACAACTTGTCAGGTTACTTCCTGTTCAAGTTTTGTGATGGCAGGGAAAAGGTTGTTACGGGCAGCGGAGGAGATGGAATGCCTTACTGATATAAAAACCCAAACTTTCACAGGACTGGGGCAATGTAATTAGCTCTCCTTTGTAGTGCAACTTCTTGCACTGAGAACACTGTGTAAAACACACATCTTTGCCAGGCTGCTTGGCATTTCCTGGTTCGTAGGTATTCCGGCACAATGGCATGCCATGCATCCAGAAAGCATTGTTCTTTGCCCCCTGAGTGTTGATATCAAAGGAAAATGGATGAACCTACTGCCTACCATTTTGCAAACCGGTGCACAAAAGTGACATATGGAACTGTGCAATCGATCCATGCTTTGAAAGAAATTTTATATGTGATATCTGTAAACCTGCGATTATCAGCCCCTCCCCCCAACCAAGCCCAGAATCAGTCCTGGGTACAGACTCGAGTATTCGCACAAAGTGTGAGAACACCCTATGTCAACAAGAGTAGTCATTTCTACTTCATTATCAACAAGGTTTGAAATCTGACCTCATAAGACCCTAAAAACAGCGTTCCTTCTACATTTAATCTTCACTTCCTGTCACAAGCTTCAAACATCGCCTGGGGCACAGAGCAATATGTGGCGCAGTGTAAAACCAGCGCAATCTGCTAACGCCACAGTATCCTGCCACAGTTAACAGACATTATATAGGCTTGTTGTTGCTGGCAGGTTACAAGCCTGGCGGCTGCTAAACGAAGCCCAGGCGCGGCGTGTGAAAGCCTCACGTTGCACGCCGAGAATGCTCACAGTGGGAGCGAGTCTGCTCTGCCTGTGTATGGCGGGGGAATGTGTTAATGCAATATTCATGGTGGGCATGGAGAGAGGCGAGCACAACACAGCTTTGAGGACTGTCTAAAGGGCCTCCAAAGGGCCTTTCACACCCACCGAAACAGGAAAAGTAGCATAAAGTGAACCCCCCAACCCCCCTCATTCACGCCGGTGATTCATCCCAGCGATCCTGCACAATGCCATGGTTCACACGCATGCCGGGAAGCTTTTGCTACAGTCATGACCTCTGCTTCGCACATTCGGCCCGTCAATGAGAGATGATTTGTTATTGAATTCTTTCTGAAGAAGGTGCTGGGGCGGGGGGCATACAAAGTCCCGTATATCTTCTTGCTTCTGCTTTTGTGGAGGAGGAGATTGGAGGCAAAGTCAAGGCTTTGGTGTGTTTTATTGTGTCCTAAAATTAACTACATGATTCCTGGATGTCGTGTTAGTACAACAGTGTATTTGACTTCAGCCTGAGAATGGAAAATGTATTTCCAAGCCAATTTCAATGACAAAATGCACTGTGCTGTTAGTAACGCCATGTACACTAAACATCAGGGATAGTATCGCATGTCGCGTGATCATGCAATGTACTCCTTCAAAAGCCCAAAGCGTAAACAGGCTTTAAGTGAAACCAGAGCCTAACAGCTAGGCTCCATGTGTTCTGCCGCCCTTCCCATCGCATAATCACCACCTCCCCCCCCTCCTCCTCTTTTCTATCTGCCTCTCTCTCACTCAAGCATTAATTTTTAATCAGAGCTTAAGTGGCCATCTTGGCACAGGCTCAGGCCAGCGAGTCGAGAGCTCCTTGCTTCCAGTAACAAAGTTTTTGAAGAGCAATGAGCCTAAAAACAAATACACACAGCGAAAAAAAATACTCCCAACCTACAGATATGTGCCTCATCACGCCGATATGTCGTAATTGAAATTCAAACACTGTCATCTAGGCTTTGAGGCACAGCAGTAGAATTAAGCCACAGATACTAAGGGGTTAGCTGGCATTCTACACACAGCCCCTGGCATGAAAGCTCCTCTCTCACGCTCTTCTCTCTACACGTATAATCGCAGTCTCTCTGGAGCCCGGTTCTCTAAGCATATCCCCTCATTACTGATAATGAATGGAAGGCCAGCTCATGTCACGCCACACATCTGACACTCAGGAGCGCAGGAGATGCCGCCACTCAAGGTCTCCTTGCATTATTTATTTACATACTCCGGTGGTCTGACCCGCACTTGTAATGAGGAGCTAAGTCATGGTCAGCTTCAGTTCGTAGCAAAATGTCAACCGCATTCTTGGATCGCAGCTCGACCACACAGGACCTCCACAGCTTTATTTGCTTCAAGTTCCCTGACACTTAAAACCCTCCCTTTTCTTAACTTGTCCTCCATCTATACAAACCTTCTTTTCTTTGAATCGCTCTGCACATACGGTGGGATAAATTAGTAGCGGGCTTCCCGGGACATTACATGATTACATGCTCGCTATTAGATTTTATTCATAGTTGCCAGGCAGACAAATAGGCTCAGTAGTCTAGCAGTCTTTTGAACAACAACCAGAGAAAGCCAAAACCCTACTCAATAGTAACTTTCGCAAAACAAACGTTTTTATTTGGTATGTATACTTACACCACAGTGCTGTTGAATTCACAAAACTGATTGGCCCACAGGTTCATAGTAATGCGCACATTCTGTTATGTTAGCATTTCTATAGTAACAGCTCATTCACAGCAACTTGGACGGAGCACTACATAAACAGATTAAAGTTTTACGTAACAAAGAAAAATGTTGATATGGTGAAGCTTTCTTGAACAAAGCGTTTGGTTAACATTTATGGAAGGAGTCTCCAGTGTAAGAGCTTTGTAACAGTCAGTAAGTTTTATGTGAAATTCTTCAGGAAATTCTTAAGTGTTTTTTTTTTTTTGGTAACATGACAAGCTGCGTTTTTCATTGTCAAAAAAAAAAAGCTGGTGAAGGAATGAATTATTATATCTGATATAACGTAAGTGATATAAGTAATTTGTCTCGTGGAAGTAAATTGTCTCGTAATATTGTGGTCCACAATATTAAATTAAATTAAATAACTATAAACACTTTAAAAGCAAATACTTTTGTAGAAAGGAATAACGACTAGGAACAATGATTTGTCCCCTACAAGGGAATTTATATAGTCATTTGTAACAGTATTAAAGCACTTATCTAGTGAACTAGCTCATAGCTACAGAAAGTCAGCTACCATTTGTTATCCTGGACAATTAGGTTTCCGGGCATGGGACAGGGCAGCACATTACAGCATTCACTTATCTGTAGCCTAGCTAATACATTTATGTCAGATAGAAACTACTTCTCTTAATACCGTTATCAAGCAAAGCAAGTGCTCCATATGATAAAACCATCAAAAAGTCAGTTCAGTAGAGGTCCGGAAAAATACTTAGCCATTAAAGTCTTATAGGATCGTCTTAAGCACACAGTGAACGGCTTTGGAAAACAGTTATGCTGTTTCCTTTCACATGCGGAACTAATCGATTGTCCAACACCGAGAGGGAAATGTTACATGCCGAGCAGAACACCTTAACAAATTCATTTGGGAAATCGATCTGAAATTACATCTACGCCGCAGTCACATTATGATTCCATTTCACTCGCCACCTGCTTACTGCGTCATAAAACTCGTCGTGATGTTAAAACGACGTGAATTTCCCCTCGTCGCATTTGTGCAGGGATCAGTGTCAGCGGTGCTGGAGTAAAGGTCAAAAGCAGGCAGGAAGCCCTTTCCCCTCCCTTCAATCCCTGCTTGCTGCTCTTCCACATTAGTGCGCCAGCCTGCTCCTGGCTGCCCATTAGCTGTGTGACAGATCTCTAATAAACACAGCCTGTCACCTCTGAAGTCTGCTGCACATTTCCTGGGCAATATATAAAGCCCGCCGCCCCCCTTCCTTGCTCTGCCACTAGGCTCAATAGAGCTGAAACCTGATTTCTGTCTAGCAGCCTGGCAGCTGGTGGAGCTGAAAATTCCCCTGCACCCAGATAGCCCTGGAAAATACATGAATATAAAAAAGGAATCCATGAATAAATCAAAAGCACTCTCTCTCTCTTTTTTTTTTTTTTTTACTCTCCCTACGGATGAGTTTGGAGGCAGAAAATGTAGAAGACAAGAAACAAGGCCACTATGGAAAGAAAAAAAAAGGAAAGAGGCAAGGTGGTCAAAAAGCTTTGCTATCCAGCGGGTGTATTAAAAGATGAATATGTGCCCTCTGACAACAAAAATGCATTTTTCAGAGTTCTTTCATTTCTTGCTCAGAAAGCCGAAGCTCTCGAGGTTGTGCGAAGTGCCGTGACAAATGGACTTCCTTCAATCTCGCCTCCTTAAACAACATCTCAGTGGAGTTATTCGTAACAAACGTATTTGCTCTGTGCTGTAAGAATATTACTACTCTTTCTAGCTTCTGGCGCTTACTGATCACAGATATGTGCTGCAAAAAAAAAAAAAAAAGAAAAGGAAAAAAAAAAAAAGCAGAACGCTTTAACAAAATGCTACGCCTACGCAACTAAAAGAAGGCTTTCATCCAGACTTTTCTGCTTTTCTGGAAAGCAGGGCCGAATTAGCATAAAGAAATCCTTTTGACATGAAGTTAAAAACAGACATTCAACTAAAACAGCTGGAAAACACAGCATTGTGTCAGCCTTGTAGATTGAAATGTAGCAGCTGTGCTCTAGACATCAGGGACGTCCTGTAAAACGTGCATGTTATATCACAGGGCGCGCTCGCTCGGACATGGGAGAAACGTAGATTCGAATAAAAGAGGAAGGAAGGAAGAAATGCAGCCTTTGAAGGGCTAGAATGCAGTGGAATCGCTGACTTGTGCTTGTAATATTCACACATGGCTGGAGCCACTTGTCAGGATGTCTGCTGTGGTGGCAACTGGCCAGGGGTGACCTTCAGCTGAGCGGATGAGATGACAGAATAAAAGAGATATGGGAGCCTCGTAAGCAAAAGCCCGGGCGCTTGTGCAGCCTTTAATAGGCTCTTATTAGCCGCTGAATGGGAATTTCATTTTCAGAGCACCAAGCTTTTGCTCTCCTAAATGTCAACAATTCAGGCAGCGGAGAGCTCCAGCGCCTGATGGATTTCCGCTACGGACTTGCAGATGGGACTTTCATGTAGACCTCCTTCAATAATAATCCCGGCCTGGCTCTGAGACCGTGAGCATCCCCCTCTTTGATTGCCAATCCATACTTCCTGCCTTCTCTGTTTTTATGAGCTGAAGAGCCAGGCTTGAGTCAGATCGCCAGCACGGATAACATCCTGACCCTAATGTTGGCTAAACTGAAGAGGAGGCAGGGAATGGACAGAGGGCAGGACACGACTGCGGTTCCTGCATGACCGTAACTGGCCTGCCAGGTTATCGCTGCGCATCTCATTCCTCTCTGCACAGCCAGGCTAAGGTCACGTCTCTGGAGAATGCAGGCGGCTTACGAGAGAATGAGAATGAATGAGGTGAAGTGGGCTAGACACAAGGTCAAAATGGACAGAGAAATCCCCATTAGTGATATGAAAAGCAGGTGGAAAATGGAGAGTGCTTCCTGTGTCAAAGGGGTCGGATTGTGTTGAGGCTTTTTTTTGTGCTTTGTGCTTTACTCACGTGAGCCTCAGCTGGACTCTTTAATAGATAGCTTTTACTATAATACCTGGTGACATGGTGCACATAACTCACACTTTATAACACAGTTTGCAGGTCAACAGACAACAGATACAAGCACAAAATAAGTTTCATTCTATATACATAAAAAAGAAAAATAAGGTTTTAAGGCTGCTTTGAAACATATTCAAAATACTTTCGGTTTGTTTGCTGTTTGGTTTGGTTTGGTACTGCAAATAATTAAATGAATCAAAAATAAAATTGGCCAGGGGTTGTGTAGGGCTGAAAACATACTTGTAAAACTCATTCATTGATTGAAAGTACAACACTGAAAAAGGTAAACAAAAATCTCCCAAGCACAGAGAACACGGAGCCAACTCTAAATAAATGATTAGACAATTTTCTAAATAAGAGTTTAGCGTGTTGCAGCCAGAGTTTTTCTCTTTGTTTGTTGGTCCGAATATCCAGAACATTCAGGTAAGTTATTAATATTGTAAGTAAGGCTATTACAGTAGATAAATATTGAACGGTTAGTCCATTTCACTGAAACTGACTAAATGCTGCATAGGTAAAAGCATCCTAAAATAGTGAAATACATATCATAGTAATGTAATAGTAATAATGCCAGTAATAAGGCATAAAAACAGATCATTTAGTACGCATGCAAACCAAACCGAGGAGGTCCATTCCCCCAGCCGCCCAACAATCTCATCCCATCCCTAATGCTTACTTAAGACAAAATTGATAACATTGCTAAAAAGTAAATGAAACAAGCTAACAGCATAAATGAACAGAACATTCTAGTTTTTTTCTATGCTTTTACAGACCAGAGAGACCACAGTCTCACCCTCACATTTTCTACTGGTTCACAAAACCCATGTTTGGAAAATTCAACATCCAAATTTCACTTAGATAAAGTCGTTGTGAAGTGAAAGTAAGCACTACCAGAAACAAACATGCATCTTTCTCATCCTGCACCTTTTCCACGTCAGCGAACTGGCTTTTGTGCCAGGTCATTTTTATTTCCGTTGTTATGTCTGGGTTTGAAAAATCAGAAAATCGCTGTATTCAGGTGTCTCCTGTTCCAAGAAATTCTCCATACCACGAAATCAAAAATTGCAAATGCCACAGAATAGACTTTGACACCTCTTAATGACACTGAGGCACCTCTTAAGCTATATTTCCAGGAATAGTAATAAGCTTAATAGGCCTACCATTAATGGAAACATCATGCCAATAATTAGGTTGTCCAATGTAACCCAAGTGAAGAAGAAAAGCCAATAAAGTGGAGGCAAATTTGTAAATTAAGTGTGAGAATTTGAATCTTGAGTATATTCTCATGTAAAAGTGCAGCAGTTCTATGAAGTACCTCATTTACCTAATCGATTTCTGGATAATACACCACTCTGTATTATTATATCATTTAGCTGACACTTTCACCCCAAATTGAATTGCAGATGTCAGCTGCAAGCCCAGCCAACCAGCACTGGCTTTGGATTAAGTGCTTTGCTGAAGGGTGCCTTGCCTTTAATAACTTGGTTCACAGCCAAGTTTCTCAGAGAATCATCATAATCATCTCCAACAAAGCAGCTCTACAAAATATGCACTTCAATTTTTACTATATGCTTGCTGTCTTTTGGTATTTTGGCAGACTGGTACAGGAAACACAGCACAACAGTATATGTAAATGATCGTAATTACTGTTAGGCCATTACTTTTAAGTATTTCTTCAGTATAATATGAAATAAAATTTAGTGACTGGCAAAGAAGGAAAAATAAAATGCTAGACCAGACGACGGTAGTGCAGACATTGCCGGTTGGATTGTACATAAAGCACCAGGCTCTATTAGCATCGTCCTATTAGCATATTAGCTCCATCGGACGACATTAAAATATAACAAATTTCAAAAGTCATTCTACACTGTGCCTGTGTACACCCTATGTAGAGAGCAAACAAAGTGTACAGGAAGTCATACTGGATTTAGACAAATTCAAAATGGCGGATTTTACTTGGATAATGGGTTAGAAATGTAAATCACGTGGAATCATTACTGTGTGTATGCAATTTAAAAAAAATTACCCCAAAACTAGGCTTGTGTGGTATAACGATATTAACATCCCTACATGATATTATTTATTATTTATTCTGATTAACTTATTTGCATTTTGCCTAGGATGCTGATACGAGTTATCGCTCTAAAATTTTGTGAACAATTTTGTCACAATCTTGTTACATAAGAATCAGAGTGTATCAAAAGATAAACAGAGATTACAGTAGCAGCAATCATAAAAAAAGTCATCACACCAAATGGAAATAAACCACAACACTGAGGGTGGATTATAAAAGGACATACATTTCAGTGGTCACGGGTTAGGTCCTTCAGAATCAATGCAGCCCTTGTCCATGTCCTTACTGCAGCTGGCTTGGCCTTATTAATCACAGCAGTGGTTCGTTCTAATGAAACTATATCATAATAAAATAAAAGCCATTGCCTTAGCATACTGACAGCTGAATTTGTGTAAAATAGTCTTTTTTTTTTTTTTTTTTGCAGCCAGTGATAATAAACATAATAAACACAGACAGGGATTTTTTTCCTAAGGGCGTTCTTATCAGATCCGACAAAACCAACAATACACTTTCCCATAATTGGTTGATTTAACTACAAACCCAAAACATATCCAAGTAAGTTCCGGTAGCATTAGCATTACACAGGGTACAATAAGGCGTGCGAACCCTACCCATTTTATTTTGTAATCATGGTGTAGAATATGCCCTATGTATGCATTTAAAATTCGTTAAATGAGCTAGACTTTAAGTTGTTGTTTTTAAGTTAGGAATTAAATAGTATTTAATTCTCTTTCCCATATAGCAGTTACGGTTAATGTAGAGCAAGACTCATCCACCAAGATAATATAAATGTACGAGTCTATGCTCCTTTTAAAGGAACGGAACATAAACCATTTGGTCATTGGATTTGAACTAATTGGGTGATCCCAGGGGAACCAGTAGGTTTTCATAGCTGATCTGTCGTTATCACTCAAAAATAGGCCAGGTGTTATGAACTCTCCAAGATTAACCAACACTTCCTGGAAGCCCCAGCTTCACATGCTCAGTGAGCTCAGTGAACAAGGTCCTTAACCTTAACCTGCTCCATGGGCACCGTATCATGGCTGACCCTGTGCACTGATCCCAACTTCCTAACAACCTGGGATGTGCGAAGATAAGAATTTGTCAGAATGTGAGAAATAAAGGCTTCTCTCTAAAATAAATGCTCTCCCTCTCTTTCTGCCAAGGCAAATGGAGAATATTTTGAGTTCATCAAGAGAATATCAGTATATGTTCGAATTAGCTAACATTAGACAAGTACAGGGATGCCACTGAGATATTTAAGATGAGAATAGTCAAACACTTTTGGGTTTTGTTCAAAATAGAAAAAAGGATGAAGATTTCCACCCAAAACGTTTTTAGGCCATCATTTCAGGGCTATTACACTGTTTGCGATATTCTGAAATGGAAAATTGCGAGAAGGGAAAATTCAGTATCACACAAGCCTAGCTAAAGCATTGAACAGTAGAATAAAATTGTGACCTTGTCTCTGAAGTCCGCCAAAAGAGGGACATTTAAAAAGCGGAAAAAAATAAACATCGTTAGTTAGTGAGTACACTACTGAAGATTGCCGATCTGGAAGAAAAGTGATTCTAGCAAGAGATATTAATGAGGACAGTTCTGTAATGGTTGTGTTTGACCAATGAATGCTTTGCAATAATTTTAGCTCCACCCATATGTCCGAGGTCAGCTTGCATGGGCAAGAAGGGTAATCAAATTCAGCATGGGTACGCAAATATGACACAGGTGGAAACAGTGAAACAGCTCTCTCTCTACAGAACCAAAAGTTGGACTGGACTTTTGGCTCGACTCTTGCCCATGTATAAGGAGCACTACAACTTACTTTACACTTCTAAAGGCGCTGCACTGATATTAAGGAACCTGAAGCTCCAGCTGAAAACTCAGAGCTGTTAGCAGGAGTAAAGGCGTGAATGACTACCATCCTGATCTACAACCACTTCACACCCCATTTGTTCTACGAGTGTTTGACTACAGCTAACGATTAAATGTGTGCTTGTGAGCTGAAAAACCAGCCTTTTAAAAATGATACAATAAACAAAGTAAGTGTAGAAAAAAAAGCATCATTGGAAAGAACAGTCTCTCCACCTGTTTTTAAAGATAAAAAAAACCTAAGTACTCAGAAACATGGATAAAGTGGAAACGTTGGCATATGAATAAGGAGAAAACATGATCAATTATGAGAGTCTGACTTAGATTTTTAAAAAATATATTAAGACATAACAAGCACTCATAAAACTCTTTCACTGGTCAGAAATATGCCGTCTTCTGCAAGGTGTGTGTAGAAATCACAAAAATCACCTGAGCACAGAAAACATGGAGCTGGCCCTAAATCAATGATTAGATAATTATAGAAATAACTAGTTTCATTTATGTTCACTTTTTGCTCAGTCCAAATATCCAGAACATGTCGTATTCCTGCAGTTCTACAGCTCTGTCCTTTGGTTCAGTTTCTTCAGGGTCGATTCAGAGTTGAACTGCTTTCTCACTGCAACTGAACCGCGTTGCGCTAGAGCTCATTTGGAGCTCGGAATGATATCACCTCTCTCACACGCCCGTGGACCGGTTGTTTTGATCCGTACCTGTGTGTAATTGCTGTGTTCTAATCCGCGTATTGTGCCGCGTCAAGTGGGCTTTCACTGCATATGTGTACGTGGTATTTATTATGATAAAATGCACATTTGGATTTAAGCTTTAGCATTATTTCTGTAGAGGAGATAGAATTTCTATAGATACTGTATGTTTGTAGTAATTATAATTGATTCGCACAGGATAAGTGATATCTGTACACATCACAGAGATGGGACTATCTTCCTGATGCACGCATGGTTGCCATATTTAAAATTCCATGCGTACCACACACACCTCATTTGAATACAAACTGTTTGTTGTAGCCGTTGTGCTTGATCATTAGTAGGTCACATGAAAAACATGTATGTAGGCTCTACACGTGCTAGGAACTCAGTAACTTTTTAAAAAAAAAAAAAAAAAACAACCTTTTGTCAATTCTCTGACACATCCTTTCAAATGTTACAATACTTTCAACGAGAGACGATAGAAACGAGTGCCTCCAGGAGTGTCTTAATAATGAAGAAAAAGCGCAAAATGTCCTTTCCAACTGGATATAACGGAATCTATAGCAACATGCTAATTCAGACGTGATATACTCTATATTACCGGAGTTTATTCCTAATAGTCATTTTATATCTTTCCAGACACCCAAACGCTAAGTCCATACATCACAGTTTCGGATTCGGACGGAACTAAAATCCCAGAGATGCTCCTGTAATAATTACATTACCCCAACTCCATATGTAAAATGAATCCAAACCAAACAGACTCCTTTTTTGTGATTATGTAAGATTGCTGCCTAACTAATGATTCGCATTTTCTTTGAATAAAACCATTCCTAGTATCATATGGACCCTCCATGCTGTTTTACTGTATGTAATATCTTTCATGTATTAACAGCTAATCGCTGACACATTACCAAGAAAAACACATATGTGAAAACAGCACTCAACACCCCAGGGTGTTTAATTTATTCAATATTAAAAGCGTGACGCTTCAATAACAGCTCTAATACACCGCGCTGCAACACAGCAACACGCTCATGTGTATTTCACTGAAGGTGTTCGCTGTGGTTCCAATCCATCGTGAGAAGACTGCAGCTAAACCCTGCCTGCTCCCCTGGGCAGGAGCTCAGCAGTATCTTACATTAACAGATGGGCCTCGCAATACTCTTGAGCTTGTGTGTGTGTGTGTGTGTGTGAGAGAGAGAGAGAGTGTGAGCACAAGTGCATGTTTATGTGAATGTGAACAGAGAATAATGGCTTCTAGGACTCGGGGTGAAACCGAACGAGTCATCAAATGAAAGGCACAGGCGGGACTTACAGATCTTGTGTTTCCCTTTCATGGGGAATTTCACCAGCAGCTCCTGGGGGTTGGTGCAAATGAAGACGAATGGAGAGGCGGACTCGTCGCTGTTGTGAGGATACTGCAGAGACACAGAGAGAGAAAGAGAGAGAGAGAGGGGAGAAACAATGAAGCTGGTTCAGGAAGGAAAGGCTTTTCAAGCGTCGTAATTGATAGAAAGCACGCGGCAGAGTTCGAAATTGACTGACACTTTCATGAGAAAGGTGACATCTATCTAATCTGTCAGGGTAGCGCTGTGGGTCATCTTATTTCCTCGCCGCTATCAGATGGTGCTGTGATTGCATCTTGGCAGTCAGGAAACACAACACCCTTTTTTTCCCCCCCCTCCCGTGGTCTCTTAAAAGGGAGCTGAAAAAATGGTTCAGGGCTTTTAGTAGTGCTATACATGCTGAACATGTACCTGTGATGGCTTCCTATAGCTGAACAAACCGTTTTGGTATTGTTATACCATTACAGTAAGATTGCTTATTACAATGCAAGCCTGAGGAAACAGACATCAGCTGCCAAACATTTCACTATAAAAAAACATGGCAGCCGTGCGAATTCCTGTTAGCGAAATCTCTGGTTTATACATTCTTGCCTGGCCTGTAGATAAGCAAGCGTTTGGAATACTCCAGTGTTTGATAAGGTTAATCGGAGCTGGCAGAAATTCTGAGGAAAGACAGAACAAAAGCGCAGTGTGTGTGGGTGTGTGTGTGGAGGCTGAGGCCTATTTAAAGGGTGACAGACTGCTCGATGGCTCAGTGAGAATAATGGAGCATCAGGCTTTAACAACAGAGAGATCGGCTACTCTTTTATAGCCTCTTTTTATTGAATCCGGTGGCTCTGCCTCAATCCCCTCATTTGCCATAAACCACTGACTTGATTGATACTCCATATTAATCTCAAATCAAAATGCAGTTAATGCTTGAGGAAGGGGGTCGTGGTTAAAACCTAACTATGCAGGACTAAGTATTTGGCTAGGCTAAAAGAAAAAAAAAATCTCATGCATACTTTGAATAATCAGACAATTTGTCAGTTAAGGCTCTGCTTTCCATCCTCGCCTGCATAATTAGGATTTAGAGCTGTGGAATTTAACTGCCCTAAATCCCTATCTCTGTGTGATTGCTCCAATTACATAATAATTGAAAAAGCCTGTAATATTTCACATTCACTTTAGGCACATGCATATCAGTCATTTAGTAAAGTTATGTGTAAATGTTTTGGTATTGCAATCCGAACTAAAAATTCCAGCCAGATTTGCAAATGTTTCCCTAGTGCTGAGCTTCTTCGTACTCACGTGCAAATGTTGATCACCTGGCACAGCGGATTTATGTTTAGTGACACTCACAAAACTCTTTGCTATATATAAAGCAAAACTCACAGTGAGCTGAAATTGACAAATTGGCGTGTGCTAAATCTTCCAATAATGCAGCTCAGCCACATCAGCTACCATTTGTCTTAATTTATGCACTCGTTTGGGATTGCTTTCTTTCAAGTTATTAATACAAAATGACTGAGCTTCACAAAAGAATTTTAAATTCCAGTGTGCAATTGAAATAAATAAGCGATTAAAGTTCTCTTTGGATTATTCCGTTTACAAAATTACAGTCATTCATTGCCAATTATATGATTTGAAGCCGGTCAGTAGAGGTTCACATTTGTGAATCTCCTTAAACGTGAACTCGAACTCGTCCTGTAGGATACGAATATTTTTCCTGGATTTTCATGAACATCACGTTTTTCCTGAGGACAATTTACGAATACATTCGTATACATCCAGTTTGTAAGCAAGGCCCGATGAAAGTAGGATGGCAGGATGGTCAGATGCAATCTGAACTAAGGAGCATTTCCTTCAGCCCACACTCTTTTCCAACTAACATTGGACACACACTGAAAAAGTCAGCGGGCAAAAAACAAGGATAAAAGACAGCTGCAACAATCTGCTGACAAGGTGCCAGATAATTGAAAGCACCTTATTTTTTCAGTGGCCTGGGACGTTGGCAGCATATCACGGCAATAAAGAACAGCGATGAGAGATTCATATTGTCCATGCTGAAGTGTGGCAGGCTGGGAGAGTGACCCTTCTGCCAGAAACACCATGGGACTAGAGAGCCACGGCCCACCCATGTCCACGCAAAACAAAGGCGGCTCAGAGCCTTAACCAGGCGGAGGAATGATGAATCCGAGGACGGCTGCCCTGTTCCCTGCGCCGAGCCACAGCTTTTCAGCTGCTGTCCACAATTAGGAGGCGAGACGAGCAATCTCCCCCTGCCGTGGCGCAGTGCTAATGGGGCTGTGTGGCAGCCGGGCCCGCTTGGCTGCACTCAATCTCAGCCAAATAAAAAGGGCTTCATTGGCACTAACTTCCTGATTCAGAGGGAGCTCTGTCTATGTGTCTCTGTCTGTGTGGAGAAAAAAAAGGAGAAAGAGAGAGAGAAAGAGGGTAAGAGAGCGCAAAGGGGGGGTTGAGCTCAAAAACAAAAAGGGCTCAGTCAGTAAGTTGTTCGTAATGGGAAAAAGAAAGCAGATCAGCTCCTCTTACACAAGCCTGTGGGAGGTTTTTCTTTCTTTTCTTCCCGAAGAAAAGAGACAAAGTCCTGTGCTGACACACAATCGAGATGAAGAGGCCTGTTTCCAAAATAACACGCCGCGACAATGTTCATTACAGGATCGCACAGGCTGCATGCAAATCATTCATGTGTAAACACAAGAGAGCATGAATGAGGGTGAAGGAGAAAATAAAGAATCTGAGCAGGTGATATCCTCCAAGCCAGAGGCCACATGGGAGCTACAGTGAAAGCAAACGCCAGGCTGGCATTCCAGCTGGGACACTTAATAATGAAAAAGAAATTGCTACTGGATATATGACCTCGCTCTCTGCTATTATTCTACAGTAACAAAACCATCCGGCTTATAAAGAAGAGACAGAAAAAAAGCAACTTCTTTCACTAAACGAATAAATCAAGCATTGCACCAGGGCACCAACAAACCAGTCTAGAAGTATTTATTTTAGCCAATCAATCAAATCGATAATTAAATCCCCAGTTACAGAACATGTACCTATTATACCACGGCACTGTTGAATTCTCAAATCTGATTGGTCGAAAGCTCTGATAAATCACGTGTTTATGTTAGTGCACTTGTTCTAATATTGTTTCTATAGTTACAGCAAAAGTCACCTAAAAATAAACAGATTTTACAAAGCAAGTTGATGTATAAGCATTGAAACTGTGATGTTTTCTATAATGTAATGTCTACGTAAAATTTATGAAAGGAGTCTCCAGTGTTAGCTCTTTGTAACAATCAGTAAGTTTATAACCATGGGCAAGTTTTCAAGACAGGAGTTTGCACTTTGCAGTTTCTTGGTAGCATGACAAGCTGTGGGTTTTGCTGTTGTGTTTTTACGATGTCAGTAATAACATAAAGGGAACTCTAACTGTCGTAAAAGTTGCGATAAACGTAACTACAAATGGTTAAAATATGACATGACGTTCTTTAATAAAATAAAAATTGTAATCATTGAGAAACTGCTGTGGTATTAGAGGAATAAAACATGACAGAGCATGGAATAGTGGGGAAGTGGAATAGTGGCATCACATCACCCATGGCATTGATTACTCTTCCTATAACAGTACTCCCTGTTGTATTTCAATACTTACTTAATAAAGGCTAAATGCTCATGGATAAATAAATAAACCTTAATTTTAACATAGTGCTTCAAGCTACCTTGCTTATTTTTTTCTCCGCAATAAAAGTTTTGCTGTAATTAATATTTCAAGCGTCTCCTTCAAATACAGAAAGAACTGGTGTCAAGTTGGAGTGCGCATTAATTATACAACACTGTCCAACACTGGCCCTGGTGAGTTTACATAATTTATTCCTCAGTCACGAGGAAATGCATGTCCAGCTATTAGAGCCTCACGGGCTGCCACTGTGTCAGTCAATCTGCCTGCAGAACCTTGGCTTAATGCATACCGAAGAGCTACCATGTGCACAGAGGCAACCATGTAAAACCTCCACGAGCTGCTGGAGCTCACAGGTACTGGGTTCGATAAAAAAAAAAAAAAAAAAAAAGTCACTGAATAGCTGAAAAGCTGGTTGAATTGTACCCTTCATACTCAACTTGCAGTCAGAGAGAATAGTGGCTAAAAAAAAAAAAGAGGGGAAAAATTACGATTTTATGAGGTCATTTATTTTAGTGGTTAGAGTCGAATATGCCAAATGTTTTTCTCAGTTCCAGCCAGTGGAGTTTTGCGTATGTATGACCTCACCTCTTGCCACAAACAAGACCTCCTCAGAGGTGGCCTGAGACAAACTTTAGACACAACAACCTACTGTGCTTCTGGAAAAGTGCTCACCTTCCATCTGGTTCTGTCTGTCACGCCTGATGTTCCCTCTGTTAGAAATGTCTGTTAAAGTTAATCTGGTGTTCAGCCGTGTACAAAACCAGAGTTAACAGTCAATGAAAGCTGATGTGCCTGGCTAAGCCTCTTTGTGTAAAATCTGAGTGGGTTTCTATTCGAGTGGATTATGAGATCACACTGAGTGAAACGAACATAATTGACAAAAATAACATCTTGACTTGTTCTTGAAACAAGGCTGGCTGCGGCAACAATGCGAACCATCAGCCTTTTGAAGAGCTCTACGCTGAAACTCAATGAAAATCACAAACCCGCAGTGTTCCCCTGGGGATTATCAAAGCCTATGCGCTCCATCTGGATATCAAAGGATCGACGGAAAACTCAGATTCGAACGTGATGCTTGTTTTAAATAACTCTCATCAGCTGCAAAAATCTCAGCTTAGCCTTTCAGCACAGCCTTGGTCAATAAATATTGTATTCAGAAGTGAGGGGGCAATTTCAGGGCCGCAACCACAGTTTTTTTTTAAACCCTGAACCCCCAATGCGAAATAAGAGCCATGTTTATGAGCGTGTCGGTGGGCCAGGGTGAATGTTTGCTTTGATTGCGGCCCTGGAACATGGCCCATCTGTGTTCATTCAGCTCGGCTGGAAGCCGTTGCCCCCCAGTGAACTGCTGGTCGCTCCCACAAAGCCTCACACAAGGGAGAGCGAGTGGCTGGGGCAGGATGCTTTCTATCCACATCCCCCACCCCGCCCTTCTTCACCTCATTAACCAGAACAAGGCTAGGCGAGAGGAGCACACACAAGGGAAGGCTCTGCATTCCAAGAGTTAGCATACAAAAGTCTTGGCTAGACAGAGTAGAAGAATCAGGACGCCTTGAAGTCTGCAAAGCGGTATGATCTTGTACATGGTGATATCTCCATCTCGATATCTTAAAAGCTATGTTTGCAGGCTCATCTTCCAGACAGGAAATAGTGGGAAGGATGAAAGCAGAGCCTCCGTCTGAGAAGTGAGCGTGGACTTGGCTGAGAGGGACGTGTGGATCCAGAGAAGCACGATTGAGATTGTACGCTCTGGCCCAGCAGGACTCTCTACTCAGCCTGTCAGGAAGATGGATGCCGTGGTTGACGAGGTGAAACCCGCACAGCCTGTTCCGAGCTCTGACTGACAGCTAGCTGCTTTCTGTAGCAAAAAGCTTGCCTTGGAGGACGACACACTCAGCCACATTAGCAGTGGGAGTACCACTGGGACTGCCACTAATGATGGAGTTGTGGAGTGGAGGACAGGGCCATGGTGGAACAACACTTCAGCAGTTCACCAGGACTCCCCAAACAGCTGCTGGTCTCCACATCACCTCGGTTAATTAGGCTGAGCAAAGCTCTCGGATTTTATATCTACTAAAAACTCTTAATTTATATAGAGCCAAAGCCCAAGGACATTCACAAGGATCACATTAAGTAATACAAGCAACCCAAGATAAATGTAATGTAGAACACACGCATAGACATTGATAACTAGGAAAAGAGAGAATTTGATAGTGTGAAGGTTTTGAAAGAAAGAGTAGAGGATTCGTGCATATAAGCTTTAGCCATGTCATGTCAAATACCCTGCAAGGGATGATCTTTAAAAGAAGTGTTAAAACAATGTACTTTTTGGAATATTTACAAATTAATATTCATTTTAACTGAAGAAGTGCCTCAATTTGGTCAAGAATTATTTAAAAAAAAAAACCAAAAAAAAAAAACCAGTGGCACAGTGCATAGCACCGCAACCTCACAGCTCCAGTTTGACCCAGAGCTCGGATTACTATCTGTGAGGAGTTTTGCATTGTTCTCCCTGTGTCCATATGGGTTTCCTGAGGTTCTCCAGTTTCCTCACACCTCCCAACAAGAGGCTGTTGTCCCTAGGTGTGAACGAGTGAGAGGATGTTTGTGTGCATATTGACCCATATACCGATAGACTGGCGTATTCCCATCTAGCACCCAGTGCTCTTGGGATAGGCTCCGGATCCACTGTGACCCTGACCAGAATGTTGTGGTTACTGAAGATGAATTGAAAAACTTTAATTTGGGTTCCTGAGTGACACAACGGAAGCAAGTTTGACCTATTGTCTGGAGATTGTGGAGTTCATCCGTGGCCAAGAGTCACAGTGTGGGATCAGCTGCCCTGTTATGTTGCACAAGCATCAGTCCAAAAAAAATGGGGGTGGCAGTCTCAGAGGAAGCATGTGCTAGCCTTCACCGCCCCTGACTGGTAGCTGCCATGTCATGGGGAAAACTAGCTAATGGATGGGAATTAGCAAATGACCAAATTTTGAATAATTGGGGTAGAAAAAATAGATTTTGTAATGTGATTTCTGATAGTACAGGCATAGAATTTTCCTGCCATGGAAACGTATTATTTTTGCATGCAGTAAAAACAAGTGGAAACCAATGGAAAGCACTCAATTTTCCCCTACTACAGCCTTGTGTTTTTAGAAAATGGCCAATACACAATTCTAATCGGTGTACTAACCTCCTGCAGTGACTGGCAGCATTTGGTCCTGCATTTAAAAACCCAATTATGTGCAACCCAATAATGCACATACTTCTGCTACTGAAAAATATCTAACCAATAGTGACAGCTGTTGTGTTTGTTCATTATTACAATTATTATCATCTAACAAACAGTGTGCCACCACAAAAACTGCTAATCATGTACGACCAATTGTATATGAAACCCAAATTAGACCACGGCCACACTGTAACCTCAAAGCAGAAACGTGTATAAGAAATCATTAAGCAGATTGTGACCTACTTTCAGAGCTTGTATTCACAGCCATGAATCATTCGCTTATTAAACGTCTATAAGAACAAAGGGTGAGCTGTTACTTCAATGAAATACAAGCACTTCTCTTCTGAGTAAACAGTCATACACCTTCAGAAGAAAGTTTTATCAGAGAATGAATCTAGGTCGCAAACTAGATGACCTTGATAAAACATTTGATAAAACGTTAGGAAGTCCAAATACAAAATCTGTAGTTCTGTTATGTGCAATAATGTGTGACTTGTGTGAATAACATATGAGTAATGTTCTATTTAAATGAAGCTACTTCAACGGCTGCAATGATGCTGTACTTTTGCGCTAGTAAGACATGCTTATATTGCGTGTTAAAACTAGCAAGTCTGAAAATCATCAGGCGTGACAGCTATAAGTATGTTAAAAGAAAAAATTCGGCATTTCTGAATTAAATATATATTTTATGCTGTAGTGTCATGCTGACGGTCACTACAGACGTTTGATGAATGAGTGTATATTTAGTCGTTTTGTAGAACTATCAGACTACCCCAGGGGCTTGAATGGAAGAACACAGGAGCTACATGAGCGTGTAAAACGTCTGTTAAAAATGCCAAAGAGCCGCGTGTTAATGATTAAATGTTCCATTCTGAGGTTCCAGGAATACTTGGGGAAAGAAAAAAAAAACAACAAAAAACATGTTGCTGGACACATCTGAAATTACATCTTACCTAAAACTTTCCTTTCCTTTTGAGACCTTTATGTGATTTCTGTCAGTATAGACATGCAACAAATATGCACGTCCCAAATAACACCCATTCTTTGCAACAATGTACGTTTCTACTACTGGAAAATATTTAATCAGTAATAATAATAATAGCTGTTGGACATGTTGAAACCTGGTTTAGTCAATACACATAATCTCTTAATGCTAACACTTACGATAAAACAAGCGCTTTTACAGTAAAGCAGAAATAATTACAAGGCGAAACAGGACTCTCGGTTCATCAGTGGCGGCTGGTGGTTTCTAAAATAGGGGAAGCACAGATGTGTGTTATTGAGGTATATATCTGTGCGTCGAGTTTTATCCGTTTCATCTGTTAGTCTAATTCTCAGTCTCTCTTCATAAGTAAAAGGATCAAAAGGCTTTTCTGAAATCAGTTCGACAACATTAGTACTGTTTGCTAACTAAGCTGCTTCGTAGCTCCACTTCACTGAAGAAAGTACAGTCTGACTAACGCCAATATGTTTAAACCTTAGATGTCAGTCACGTTCATTACTGATTCAATGATCAGCGGTTGGTTATAAGGTTCATCGCCTTTCAATGATCTCCCAGTCATCATATTGAGAAGCCGTACGTCTGAGCGGGACAAGTGGATAGCGCAATGTCCAATAAACCCTGAGAGCCCATTGAAACCCATAGGAAATAAATGGAAAGGATATGCAAATTGATGTGCATGTTTTAGAAGAATACTCCAGTGCATTTCAATCCAATCTCCACTTACTACATTTGTTGTGTATGTGCATTTTCCACAGACAAGTACAGACACATTTCTCTGTACTGAAAAAAGAATAAATAAATAAATAAATAAATAAGGAAAACTCAGTCTAAAATCTGTTGTTAGGGCAGTCAACAGACATTTATATGAAACATATTTTTGTAGCATGCTTTCATGAATTCTTCAGTCTAAGGTGTGCACTAAGCTCTACATTGCTGTATTGCTGTAATGCAAACTTTTTTTCTCCCTAATTTGGGCAGCTGTTTGCCAAATCCCACCCACAAACCAGCTCTCCCTGATCATACGACAGCTACCAGCTGCGGACAGTGAAGGCTAATGTTTCCTCCAAGACACTTGAAGACAGCCAATGGTTTCTTTTCAAACAGGAGGAAAGTGATATCCACCATTTTCCACATATATGAGCTCACAGACGCCTACAATTCGCTAGTATCGCTGTGATTGACGGGAGAGAATGTATTGTATTTTGCTCTCTTGACTGCCGGCTACGGATGGCTGTGGCTTCGTCAGGATTCAAACTCGCGATCTCCGAGTTTACTGCGATGATACTGTTACACCCTTTTCTGTTGCGCCACTCCTTTTAGAGATGGGGTTACTTTCTCAGAGAGAAGAATCCACGGCACATGGACACCACTAACACTTTTTACTGTACTATATATACTGTTTAGTAGGATAAAACTTAGCTTCAGCAACATTCTCTCTAGTTCTGAATGCATTCAGTCACTTATTTTAAAAAGTAGGTTGGAAAAAACACTGGAGAGTTCCATTAAAGCTGCAAAATGTATCCTTGGTACGTGCGAAGTAAAACGCTGAGTAAATATTCATGGCTTTAGATGACTTAAATAAAATATTTACAGCTCTCCATTTACCATTAACAGAAAGGCGCTGGCAATATTATTAAAGCGGCAGTAAGTGACCAATAAAACACAGATGCATCCTGCAGCTTTGCTATTAATTGACTTACAAAGCTTACTAATGCTTATTTCTGCACCCAGCACATATACATATACCGCCATGTCTGTCTTAGGTTGTTGATTAAAGGTGGGCTAAATCCTTTAGAACAAGCATCTTGAGCATTATCGTGAACATTATGTTATAACGTAAAAGCATTTTTTTTTCAATGTTTTAAATGATACAGTATATGAACCACTATTCACTAGTTTACAAATTAAGACTTTATCTTACAAGTATCATGTCAATAAATGCAAACAGATACATGTCTCACGGTAACATGACAACATCATATGATTCGTATGCTGCGTTAATACAAAGCACTGATTACTGTTTTTTTTTCCTTCTGTACTGCCACGGTTAAAAGATGTCTGAGATGTGTGAGCATGTGTGAGACGGTGTTACACGTCTGATGTGATTTAGAGCTGGGTTGTAAGACACACTCTAATAAGGAGATTTATACTCCTGATTGGTTGATTAATTTTCTATAACAGCAGCTCTGACAGTAGTGCAGGATATGTAATTCATATCACAAGTTAATATTAATGCGCTCGTTCCGTTATGTTATCGTTTCTGTAGTAACAGCTCTTTCACAGGGACTTGTACGGCAGAGACTCTACATACTCTAAGCCAGATAGTGAATGGAATGAATATGTGCTGTGTATTTAACAAGGGAAAAAAGTATAATCACAGATATGTTGGAGCTCTCTATAAGGACATGTTTATTTCCCATTTATGAAAAGAGTCAGTGTTTTGTAACAGTCAGTCTTTCTCCACTCTTCAAGACAAAGGACATTGCAGTTGTTCTAACATTACAGTGAGGAAACAACTGTTTATAGCTAAAGCGTTAACAGGATCTAACTTGTTTTTTTCCAGATCTTCCACAACATTAAACATAACAATAAATGGATAAATTTTATAAGGTGTTGTTATATGGAATAAAACACTTCAGGATGTGCTGTTATTGGAAAGTAATCAAGCGCGAGGTGGTAACAGTAACTCTGCTTCGGATTGGGCTGCATCACACCACCCTGTTGTTGATTATTTTCTAAACCCGCACACCCCCAAGTGTTTTATTCCATAATTATACAGCAACAGATGATATTACACACTATTTCCATGCGTGGCCTTTCCCTTGAAATGAGTCCCTTGAGCAGTTAGCATGTCTGGGTGAAACATTCTGAGTCAAAGTCAAAAAGAGACCGCATTTCAATTGTTTTGAGATGAAACATTCATTTGAATAATTGCTCTGGAAGTTTCCCTAACCAAATAATTTAACTCTTACTGCTGATATACCGAAAGCAGTGATATTGATGTGTATGTTTATCCCACCATACATTTTTCATACTGTTCCACCTCTACTTGTAGTCACGCAGCCTGGAAAATAGCCTTATTTCTTTTTCAGGCCTCTGGTGACGTGTAGCTGGTTCGGCTTGTCACTCTGCGAATGAGTCAGGACCCTGCAGGTTGTATTCTATGCAGTGCTGCAGAATCGCAAGCTGTCTGACCTCTCCACCATGGCAAAACGCCCGGCAGGGGAAGCAGTCCTGTGTATTTGTATGTATGTGTGTGAGTGTGTGAGTAAGTGGGGGGAGGGCAATCTGTTTCATGCCTCGCATACAGAGGCAGAGAGTGTGAGAATATAGTTGGGGGGGGGGGGGGGAATAGGGCTGTCTCAGCTTGGCGGGGCTCCAGCGTGGCAACTCTGTGTGCATCTCCCTCTGGAGGGAATCTTTTCAGCATATAAATATCACATTACCACACAAGGAAACACAGACATCAGCTGGCCTTTTAACCCACACTAACAAGGCCAACCACCCTCCACTAATCTCGCTACTGGGTCTGTTGGAGACAGAGGATCCCGACTGGTCCAGACTGCATGACACTGAACATAACGTGGACAGAGAGGAGCGCTGCCAAAAATGAAACAGAACTTAGGGTATAATTAATAAGAGACGCCTCGATGGTATGGTCTTTAATCCTCAAAGCCAGAGGAATAAAATTTGTCACACGTGTAGCACATCGTAAATGCCATATCTAAGCCGTAGATGTTGATATTTTTGTTAAGCATATTTATTAAGCAAATTAGCTTTAGAGAAATGCTGATTTTATTCATAAAAAAGCCAACAAGGCGTGCAAGACTAAAATATTAACCTTGTAGAACTCATACCAATAGCTCTAAACAAGCTAAGGTTTTAAGGATTAAGACCAGTCCCTATGCACACGATTCAAAAATGGATTTCTGAAAGCACACACGCTCACACATGCTCGTGATGTCAACAAGACGTTGCGGCCCGGCAACCCGCCCATGATTAGTCGATACGGATCGATACAGCACTCAGCTATAGTCATGGGGAAATGACTCCTTTTTTCCCCCCCCATGCTCATATCTGGCTGGCTAAGAAAGAGCCGTGGTGACAGAAGAATGGATGTGTCTGTAATCACCCTGACACGGCAGGCTGCTGAACGACTTCGGACTGACAAAGATATGAAGGCTCCATTCTAGGTTGGGATCAATACAATCAGCTGCAGCTGAACAGGCAGGCGAGAGACGTGGGGATGAATGGCGTGTCCCCTCTAAAAAGGAGAGGAGGGGTATGGTTGGAGTGGAGGACTGGATTATCTGTGGGTTGGCAGACAGGCAGCTTGTTTGCTTTGTGCTGAAGGTGTTGGACAGAAAACAATATCTCCTACTACATGGTGCAAAAAAATCTTTGGCACTGTTTAATAGTGTAATAGACTTAAATCATGGTCTTGAGTGTGACATTTACATTTCATGACCTATTGAAGAATGAAAACTGTCGTGTTTGCTTTTTGTGATACATGTGAAATATATAAGTCAACAACCTGTGTTGTCTGATTTCATCATTTCATTATTCCTTGAAGGAAAGGAAAGGAAAGAAAAGGCACAAGGACAGAGGACGGAGACTTTCCACACTAATCCAAGGCATGGTGGAGCGGATCAATATCTTAGCGCTCTGTAATAAACGCAGCACGACTGTTAAAGTACCTCTAAACAGATGGGATATGGTGTGTGTGCGTGTGTGTGTGTTTTAAGCCATCCCCAAAAAACCCACCCCCAGCTCCCCTCCTCCCTCCCTGAGGGGCTGTGCACTGCTGTTCCCAGCTCAGCCAAGCTTTTCTTCTTTGAGTGGGTGGGGAAGCGAGCCTCTCATTCTCATTCGGGGAGGGGGGAGGACAGGATGGAGGGATCCATGCTCCTCGCAGAGGCTTTATTGGAGCCTTTATTTATGCCCTGCTCCTCTGGTTCTCTCCCCCACTCTCTCCATCAGCCCCCTTTCAGACTGGATTTAAGGCTGGCCTCTGAGCTGCTTGTGCTCTAGCTACGGATGAAAAGGCGTGCGCGGCAGCCCGTACCTCCGTGCCGGCTTTTATGACTCTCTAAAGGATCAGTGGAGAAAAGCCCAGGAATGGAAAAAAAAAAAGAAAAGAAGAAAAACAAAAACCAAGCACTGAACAAACAAGGCAAACATAAGCAAAGAGCATTCCAGCTCAGATTCCACTGTTATTACCAGAGCCAGACAGCAGGCCCACGGGATGAAAAGCAGTTCAGGGAGGCATTTTTTATTCTCCCTCTCTTCTGCCTAAGAAGACCTGAAAGAACAAGTGTAGCCAAAAAAAATCCAAGAAGCTCCTCCATTGCTGTCATCACATAATCACCCTCGGAGCGATAGAAAAAATGAGCAATTACATTTCATCAGCGCTATTTATACATCAGCAGAAAATGAGTGTACATAATTTAGACAACAGTGTCTATGTCAATATCTCATTAAAGCTAATGTGACTAAGAGGTTGTGGGAACACTGGCAGTGGCACTCACAGATGTTTGCACTGCCGATCTCGGCTCCCGGATAAAACAAACAGACAGACAAAAGAGCTGTTCTTGTGCTTGGACACGGAGATTGGTGCGCACATAAATAGCGGCCAGCATTCAGAAAGAAACAAAGACAGCCCCGATTGATCACTGACGATTTCATCCATGTGAAAAGAGAACTTCCCTTTCAATCAAATACAGATGAATCTGCCATTTGCTATTTGCAGACTGACAGGAGAATCCATCTGGGATTATAACACAGGCATGCACCTTTCTGACCAAGAGCAGATGTAGCATCAAATTATCTACACAAGCCTTAATGTCAGCTGCCGTCTGTTTTTTGCTCTGGTCGTGAACTTGCAGAGGTTTCCATAGACAAAAAAGGCCGAGACATTTACTACGGATGAAAGAGAAAACATTAGAGGCCTCAGAGCAGCACTGGACTTCATTGATTTATAATTAATCAAGGACAAGGCTGGGTTGCCATGCTGCCCTGAGACATAATCTCCTTTAAATTCCCTCCGCTTAATGGCACGGACACAATACAGAGGAGGAACCTCTGCTAAAAAAAACTTCAAATCTGTCAAGAAAAGACGGAGACGCTGAATGTAATGGGTTTGTGGTGAAATATTTAGATAGGCTGCTTCAGTGTGACTGCAGTCAAAATGGCAGACGAGGTGTGTTTGAGAAAACTGAGGAGACGGTGCATTGCCCCCTCTGCTGGCAAGACTCAGAACAATCCTAAAAAGCTCCAAATGACAACAGTGAAACCCTGAAGGAACGGAAAACGAGCATAACGTATTGAGAATGCCAGAAATCAATATTATTTTCACTCATCCAGTAAAAGGCCATCCAACCCAAGTCAGCATCTTTAGACCGAGGGAGGGGAAGATAAACAGAGATGGATAGAGGAAAACAGATAGAGACAGAGACGACTGATTCCGATGCCAAGCACAGGCACCGCAGCAGCAATTACACCTCCATTTCACAGAGGGAGAGCAGGAAATGAGGCAGGAAGTCCGCTGCAGGCTACATGAGGAGAGAGCAGGAAGAGCTCAGGCACAGCTGAAGGAACACGTGTGTTTGCTTGTGTGCTGCTTCATACAAGCACATTTATGATTCAGGTTTAAAGTATTGACCTTTCGAGAGACACATATATGATGGATGGAGAGCCAGAGAGAGAGAGAGAGAGATCTTGTGATGGATGGAGATAGAGATAATCAGCTAGATAGAGAAGGAAACAGACAGAGCGATAGTGACGTAGACAGACATACATTTCAATAAAAGAGAGCCATAGCAACATAGAGAGATAGAGTCAGCAAGCAGTAACAAGAAAGCAATAAACAGATACAAAGATAGCAGGACAGAAAGACAGATCGATAGATAGAGAGATAGCACAAGAGCTATAGATAGATAGACAGACAGAAAGACAAGATAGAGAGGGGTAGCAAGATAGATTGATAGTGATAACGAGTGAGCAGTCACAAGACAGTAATAGATACCAGAGAGCAACAGAGTGATAGAGAGATAGTGGAGAGCGATAGATAGACAGATAGTGACTTAGTGCAGAGTAATAGATAGACAGATAGAGATAGTGAAAAGCAATAGATAGAAATACAAGTAAACAGATAGAGAAATAGCAGAGAGTGATTGATGGATGGATCGATGGATAGGTAGACAGACAGACAGACAGACAGATAGATAGATAGATAGATAGATAGAAAGAAAGAAAGAAAGAGCACAGACAGATAGAAGTGGGAAAGTAATAGACAGACAGACAGCAATATGGGGGTAGATAGACAGATAGAGAGATAGCAGGAAAGTTATATATAGACAGATAAACAGATAGTGGGAGAGCAATAGATAGACAGATGGGACAGCGACAAACAGTAAGATAGGTAGCAGGAGAGCAACAGATAGACAAACAGATAGTGGGACAGATGTAGAAAACTCTATATACACTATATATTATATACATACACACACACACAGTGTATGTGTATATTTATGTGTTTGTGTGTGTGTGTGTGTATACACACACACACACACACACACACACACACACACACAAACACACACATATACATATATCTATATGTGTACATACAGCGTATGTATATGTGTACAGCGATATAATGTATATGTGTACAGCGAAAAGAAAGATAAGCACACACACACACGCACGCACGCACACACACACACACACACACACACACACACACACACACACACACTAACCTGCTCCCTGAACTGCTCCTGGGAGAGGCAGTCCGTCATGTTGACACAGCCGAGCAGGCAGCCTGTAGGATAGTCTTTAGGAAAGTGCGGATCTGGGGAAATGAAACAAAGCCTCAGTAGAACAGTTAAGCAACACATTTAGTTCATCACTGAAGAATTCAAACACTGAAAAAGTCAGACTGTAGACGACCTGGCTCAGGGTTAAGATTTATAAGCCTGTCTAGATATTGTGCAGTTTTACTGTGCTCAGTTAAAGTGGATCTGACTGGCCGAGTTCATCATGTTGCACTGCAGTAAATCTTGTTATGCGACACATTTATAAAATTTACAGCTTTTATACGGAATCTGAGGAGATCTGATCAATGTCACAACACACCTTGTTTATAGATCTGGCGATACATGCCCTCTACCTGCGCAATCTCCTGAGGCGTGGGCCTTTTGGCTGCAGCGGCGATCCACAGACGTCCTCTGTGTGAGGAGTACCAGGTCCTGCCCTCCACTCTGCACATCACCACAAAAACACTTCAGCTTGAACCATTCAGGTAACATTACACAAGGGCTGCGTTTTCACGCTGGGCCTAGATGCACAATTCCATATGCTCCATGATTTGACCTGTGCTCCCTGATTCACGTGTAGTTTGAGTGCCAAATGATAATTCTGTCCAAACCTATCATCTCCTTACAATGACGATCACTTCTGTATTAACAGGAGAATGGGACGTGAGCATTTAGACATGAGACATTTCAAAAGACCTGATATCTGATATGTTTCTGGTTTAGTAGATTATTTGAATGTAGTGCTACAACCTGGAAATGAAATGAAAACCTAATTGGGATTATTAAAAAAAAATATAGTTGCTGTCAAACCTCTGAATTAGTTCTTTTAGAAAGAGACATGGTTATAGCATCAATTTTTTGCTTGCTAATGAAAAATTACATCATTAGCGCATTTCATCAGTAGCTGATTTTATGGTTGTGTGTTTATTACTCTATTTTGCCCCCTAGTTCAATAACTGAGACTAGCACTTTTTATAAACCACAAAATACTTAACTTGTGGCAACGGTTGTATTCTATCGGTGCTGGTATTCAAAAATAATGCACACCTTCTGACCAATCAGATGCAAGCATTCAACCGTGCTGTGGTATAAAATGAGTGACTCCAGTATGTCTTTGTGGTTGATTACCTCTTTATGCCGCAGGTAAGGAGTGAGGCCCAGGGCTGGTGCATGCTGAGACACCAGCCTCCGTCCACCATTTCCTGCAACTCCCGGTCCTGAATCCTCAGTCTGGAGCGCTCTGCTTTCTGCTCAGTGCCCTGCGACTTAGACTTGTGAGAGATATCGCCACCACCTACATCCACCCACTTCACACAAACACACACAAAAACGCACAACGTTATTTATAATCTCACAGACATCTGTATGTTCAGGTTACCAAAAAAAAAAAAAAAAACATCCCAGAAATTAAACTATCACTGTCCAAGGATGGGAAAAAAACCCAAAACAAAACAATGTCTCCCTTAGGAACACACAAAGCTAATCAGATTTGAAAAACCGCAGGGTAAATATTCTGCTCAATTTGAGACGCCACTCACCTGAGGTGCAGCCTGCTGAATATTTGGGTTGACGAGCTCCCTGAGGTATTGACGGCCAGCTGGAGCCGAGCTCTTCGGGGTTTGGATGAGAGTCCCGGTGTTGATGGCCTTGACGGTCTCATCATACCTAATGCAGTCATGCATAAACTTCAGTTCATCAGTCACATTAGCAGCAGAGCTCTCCTCTACCATGCTTCTTGCAGCAGCTCCTCTGGGTTAATCAGGATACTATAAACATTTCTGACTCGTAAAAATTTTACAAGGTACACATTAAAATGGATAATATAAAAAAAAAAAAAAAAAAAAAAAAAAACACCATTTTTTTTTTTTTTTACAAGGCACATCTTATTACAGATAATATGGAAATGCTGCAAACATTTTACAAGATACACTTTCATTTTATAAGGTACATCGTAGTCATTACGCTTAAGCACATTTTAAGTGCATGGCGAACGGTATATGGTACATTTTTAAAAATGAAGAAAATTAAAAATACACTATGCATCTTAGAATGATGAACATTTAACCATGTTAAATGTTTTATGTTCATTTTAGCTATCAGTGACAAACAGATTTTAAATGAAACCTCCAGAGAAGATTTCAGTCAAAATCATTTGATACATAACTGTAGAAATACATAACTGCTCAGTTTCTAACAGCTAAAGAGATTCTTTAACACAGCATTTTTTTTAACACATCTTAACCAGACAGCCTAGATACAGATCTTGGAATTTCACTTTGCAGCTTTTATATTTTATCCTCCACAGTGCTTTAATCACTAAAAAAATCATATCATGGTTACAGAAAGCACAAAGTTCTTACTTGTTATAATACTGAGTCAGGTTTTCTCCTTCCTCAAGAACTCGTCTACCAGCGAAGTCAAGCGTGATCTTGCGGTCTTTGCGGGAGACGTGGCGAAGCTCCCGAAGCTCCTCCTCCCGCTTGCGCAGCGTCGCTCGCTCCACTGGGGACAGCCACTGGTTGGAGTCGGCGGCGAAATAATCGGACTCGTCGTCCAACACCTGAGTTCGGCGAACGCTGAAAAAGTGCATGACATAAATAACTTTAAGCAAAGTACAAGAAACGTCGGCCAAAGTAAAAGTGAATGTGCGTTTCCATTAACTAGGTCCTGACTGATCTATTGACAGGCCAATATACACTATATTACCAAAAGTATTTGGTCACCCATCCAAATGATCAGAATCAGGTGTCCTAATCACTTGGCCTGGCCACAGGTGTATAAAATCAAGCACTTAGGCATGCAGACTGTTTTTACAAACATTTGTGAGAGAATGGGCCGCTCTCAGGAGCTCAGTGAATTCCAGCGTGGAACTGTCATAGGATGCCACCTGTGCAACAAATCCAGTCGTGAAATTTCCTCGCTCCTAAATATTCCACAGTCAACTGTCAGCTTTATCATAACAAAATGGAAGAGTTTGGGAACAACAGCAACTCAGCCATGAAGTGGTAGGCCACGTAAACTGACGGAGAGGGGTCAGCGGATGCTGAAGCGCATAGTGCAAAGAGGTCGTCGACTTTCTTCACAGTCAATTGCTACAGAGCTCCAAACTTCATGTGACCTTCAGATTAGCCCAAGTACAGTACGCAGAGAGCTTCATGGAATGGGTTTCCATGGCCGAGCAGCTGCATCCAAGCCACACATCACCAAGTGCAATGCAAAGCGTCGGATGCGGTGGTGTAAAGCGCGCCGCCACTGGACTCTAGAGCAGTGGAGACGCGTTCTCTGGAGTGATGAATCACGCTTTTCCGTCTGGCAATCTGATGGACGAGTCTGGGTTTGGAGGTTGCCAGGAGAACGGTACATTTCGGACTGCATTGTGCCGAGTGTGAAATTTGGTGGAGGAGGAATTATGGTGTGGGGTTGTTTTTCAGGAGTTGGGCTTGGCCCCTTAGTTCCAGTGAAAGGAACTTTGAATGCTTCAGGATACCAAAACATTTTGGACAATTCCATGCTCCCAACCTTGTGGGAACAGTTTGGAGCGGGCCCCTTCCTCTTCCAACATGACTGTGCACCAGTGCACAAAGCAAGGTCCATAAAGACATGGATGACAGAGTCTGGTGTGGATGAACTTGACTGGCCTGCACAGAGTCCTGACCTGAACCCGATAGAACACCTTTGGGATGAATTAGAGCGGAGCCTGAGAGCCAGGCCTTCTCGACCAACATCAGTGTGTGACCTCACCAATGCGCTTTTGGAAGAATGGTCAAAAATTCCTATAAACACACTCCTCAACCTTGTGGACAGCCTTCCCAGAAGAGTTGAAGCTGTAATAGCTGCAAAAGGTGGACCGACATCATATTGAACCCTATGGGTTAGGAATGGGATGGCACTTAAGTTCATATGTGAGTCAAGGCAGGTGACCGAATACTTTTGGTAATATAGTGTATCAGAGGAAATCATGCTACACTGATCAAGTCTCTTAAACTGTTATATGGAAAGCTGACATTAAAGTGATACTGTTTTGAACAACTAAAAGTGGTGAAGATGCTTTAAAAATAATAAAGTAACGAATAATGTTTCTAAGTATGAAAACAATTGCTGTAATGAGCATTAAACAGTAAAACAAGAAATTTTAAGAGAATTAAACCATAATTTGCCAATATAGAGGCACATAAATAAAACTAAACTGCAAATAAAAAAAATAATAATAAAAGAAATAAAGGCTGGAAGTCTATTTTTTTTTTCTACTGACACACTAATGCATGCAGTAGGGATTTTTAAAACATATTTAAAAAATGCATTTATATATATATATCAGACGGGGAGGGAAGTATGATAAAGGGTGATGCAAGCAGATCTTTGGAATAAATGATATAGTGGATACACAATACTGTGAGAAAGTCTTAGGCACCCTATATATAGTGCGCTTTTCTCACAGTACTGTATATTCACTACATCATTTATTCCAGAGATCTGCTTGCATCACCCTTTACTATACTTCCCCTTTATCAATACACAAACTTCTCCACTCAAGCATGAAAACCTTTTTGCAATCTTTAAAGATCTTTTCTTACATTTCCACTGAGGCATTTTCATGCACATGAAAAGTGGAAAGCTCATAACTACTGATAAATCCATTCCCATCACAATCCCAATACTCCATTGCTGATACACAGATAAACAGAGCGCACTGTGGGTTTAGAGCAGTCTACCTGTTCTTGTCAAACTCCAGCAGTTTATCTTTGTGCTGAATGGCTTTCTCCAAGCCTGCCTTCATCCTGGCCTCCTGGTGGGGCAGGTAGTCTTTATCTCCCTCAGATACGATGTGATCTGTCATGTTTAAAGAGATACACACACACTGCCTTGACAGCCTCACTGGCTAATGTGAAGGAAGAGGAAATAAACGGCTGAATCAGAGATCACTCCTTACCAAGATTTATTTTTTTTTACTCACCTCCCATGAGTTTCTTACGGAGTTTCTGACTTTTGTTCGAGTCCCGCTGCAAAATCTCTTGCTCTTCTGTAGTACATACCTGATTTCAGAATTCAGGACATTGTAAGAACCAGCATAGAAAACTGAATAATAACATCAAACTTCAGCGTACAATTCAGACTCAAATTTCACTGGCCGTCGGTATTCACCAGATTAACCTTTGATTTTTCAAGACCACCTTTAGAATTTCAGTTTTAAAAACCAAGATTAGCAGGTCCATCATCTTCCTTACTGTTACTGGAAATTATAAGACAGTTAGTTCCAGTCCACTAATTTGATTGGTTGAGCGGGACTGCAAGAGTGCTTATATTTAGTATAACCGCACTGGGACGTTTCACTGTGTGTATCACTCCGCTCGTCTGTGCTCGCCACGTAAACTTTCACCTAGTTCGAAACGGTTACTACAGTCCAGTTAACATCACCACCAGTGGACATGGCAAACGATACATTTTATGTATATAACTTTTGACTTACAATATGAAAGCTCGTCAGATTTGAAAAGGAAGAAGGAAACCAATTTGTGCTCAAAATGTCACTTACTCTATATTATTATTATTATTTTTTTTAGAACTGATGTATAAAAACAATATTGTAATATCATTGCTAATGTGTATGCCAGAAATTGCCTTATAAAATAAATTTAAATTGCCTTCAAACATGAAGGAAGCTACTGAACAAAACTTGACCTTGCTGTGACCTTCAGCCTGTTTGGATCAATTCCTAAATCTAATCACTTCCATAAAAATATAAATATAATTTCACATGAATCCTATAAGTTTGCAGGTACTTGTTCTTGAGATATCATGCTAACAAGAATCTGGGACGCATGGAAGAACGGACGGACAGCTGTAACAGTACACAGGCTGCTAAAAAAATAAAATACATATTTTTAAATAATAATATACAAAGACTCTAATCTAATAGTATATTAATAACAATATTTTTTTCTAACAATATTATGATGCTTTGAAAATAGTACCAGCACCATCTATAGCAAATAGTACAAACAATGTTTCTATTAAATAAAGGATATTTAAAAAACAAAAAACAATGTTCGCACTATGTGCTATAGATGGTGCTGTTACTAGTTTTACACACCTTAGTGAACCCTTCTTTCTCGACAGAGTAAATGGGGACCACGTTTTTTGTGACATGAAATGCCACCACAACAGAAGTCAACTTCGGGTATTCTTCTCAAATCCGAATTTCTTCCCCATTTACGGAGTGACATCCAATCAACATGGTTGTGCACATCATCAGAAATGAACATAGTAAAACTTCTTACCCTTAAATTAATTATATTGTATATAAGTATTAGCTTTAGATTAATCAACATACAGACATATTCATCTGTTAAATCAAAAACACTGACTATACAGTTCACTGTTTGAGAAAGAAAATATACGTGACTCATCTGACTTAGCTGCCTGGCTTGTTGCTAAGAAAATACGCAGAGGGGGCATCAATTTTCCCACTTCGTCTGTTGAATGTGCTGAGGTTGAAAATGATGTAATTCCGACCAGCAACTTACTGCTTGGGACGTAATGCAGCTTTATATTTTATATAAACGTGTTCATCTGACTTTTCACTGTCATGTTACTGTCATGTCAGAAGAATCACTGTTTGCTTTTTCTATCCTTTTACACATTCTGAAGAGTAGCGTAGCTTAGCTATCTTCATTTATAAAGTAACTGACCTCGCATTCAGTTTCATTAATTCTTGTGCATTAAATCACAAGCTTACCTTTCACGGTTTAACTGTCTATTTGGTTACAGTCAGTGCTTCTTCTATCAATCTGTCCATCTATTCATCCATCTATCCATTAGGGGTGTAACGACACACTCCAGGCACGATTTGATTTACAATACTGGCTTCATGAATCAATTCAATTTGATTCTCAGAATATTTTGAACAAAATTTGAATGAAGAAAAATTATGAATGAAATGACTCTTTTTTTTATTTCTGAAATTTGAATGAAGAAAAATTATGAATGAAATGACTCTTTTTTTTTTATTTCTGAATTATGAACAATGCAAAACAATGTGCATTTTGTCTGTATAAATTTAAATAAATAAAATTACTACAAACAGAGATTTAATATTGTAGAAAAATTTTACTACAGGCTCACCATATCTTAAAAAAAAAAATTTAAATTTGACTGAATAATCAAAGTCTCTGACCTGGGAAAAATGAATGAAACCTATTGAGCTCCGTAGCAGTAACTGAGGCATCATTTTAACTGGAAACAGAGTTCCAAAGTCGGCTAAAATGCCCGTCTTCCGCAACTCTCTCTCAGGCACTGTAGATCGCAGAAGCATGGGGCTGGTGTTGTTTGAAAGCTACTGAAGAGCCCTTTGTAACTCTTATAATATATAACCATGGAAATGGATTGTCACATTTTTGCATTGCTATGCACTGTTACTCCCCTAGTATCCATCCATCCATCTCTCTCAAGTCTACTTTGGATTCCATCTTTCCATCCATCTACATATGTCTCCAGCCATCTCCATCTCTCTCAAGTCTAAATGTATTTTGGAAGCCAATGTAATGTAACCAAGGAGCAGTCTTTGTTTCTGAATCAAAATTTATATACGAAGCAATGAAAGCCTTTTAGAATTAAACAAATATATGTTTAGAATCTTTAAATGTTGTATTATAAAAATTGCATATAATGTATGTGCATGTCACATAAATGACCTTTTTCAAAATCACCCCCTACACATTAAAGCTACACATTACACAGTGAAGCTCTCAAGTGAGATCATTTACAGCTTATATTTTCCATAGTAAAGCCAATAATGAAACTCAACACAAAGACTCAACGTGTGTCTATATACGTACCAGACTGCCACAGAAGAAACACGGGCCAGAGCCTTCCTGCTCGCACACGATCCGACCACAGGTCAGGCAGTTGTTAATCAGTTTGTGCTTCTGAGCTAAGCAGTCGCAGGAATGGCGTCCAGGCAGCAGCACAGCAAGTCTATCCTGACCCTCTTTGGCATATAAATTCACAAATTTGTTCTTCTTCTTAGTGGCGGAAGAGCTGCTGCTGTTCTCTTGTGCCTACACAAAATAAACACAATCTTAACCTGAGGTTTCATATCTGAGAAAACAAAGCGTGGTTGAAAGGCATGACACACACCTTCATCAGGTCAATGGGAGTTCTTACAATCTCCGGCTCGGGCTCAGGCTGACTGATCGAGACCACTTCTTGTTTGTTCCGTCCTTTCCGTTTTTTCTTCTGCGTGTCTTTTGTTGTGTCTGGACCCTCTGTAGAAGCAGTTTGTTTAAAAAAACAGTTGATCAAAGAACAAAATGAAGGTGAGTGGCCATCTCACTCACCTGTTCTCATGAGGATCACTTCTGGCTCTCTGTCCTGCTGTTTCTTACAGCGTCGCAATCTCTCCAGCAACTCGTCAAGAAACTCCTTCTTCTTCCCTTCAGTTCCCTGCAGAAGATCACCAACATACTCCACAACCTCATCCACATTACTGATGGACAGGATGTACCTACAACACAACAAACAGCGAGCAGTTAGACAGATCAGCATGCAACTGACTAAGCAGCAAGGAGATGTTGTGAGAGAGAGAGAGAGAGAGAGAGACACACACAGAAAGACAGACCGAGAAACTGGCAGATAGACACAATGAGACAAACAGAGAAATACAGAGACAGACATTAAGCCAAACGGACACAAAGAGACAGAGCAAGAGAGACAGACAGACAGAGAAAATGAGATACAGAGAGCGACAGAGACAAAGCAACAAAGAGACAGACAGATAGACAGAGAAAGAAAAAGACAAAGAGACAGAGGGAGATGCAGAGACAGAGAGACAGACAGACAGACAGACAGAGACAGACAGACAGACAGACAGACAGACAGAGAGACAGCGAAACAGACAGACAGAGAAACAGACAGAGAGACAGAGAGGTAAACATAGAGAGATGCAGAGACAGCGAGACAGACAGAGAGAGAGAGAGACAGACAGACAGAGAGGTAAACACAGAGAGAGAGATGCAGAGACAGAGAGACAGACAGAGACAGAGACAAACACAGAGAGAGAAACAGAGGTTAACACAGAGAGAGATGCAGAGACAGACAGTGAGACAGAGAGACAGACAGAGAGAGAGAGACATTTTATTGATCCTCACAGAGAACACTGACTAAACCTTTTAGACCCATGAACACTTCCACACACTGAAACACTCAGAGTTACCCTGACTATCCTAATTCAACACGCTAACACCTTCCTTTATTAGCTGTGCTAGTTATAAAATATCAGTGACGTTTCATTGCTAGCGACATCAGTAGCTAACTAGCTAGCATGCTATAACCAGAGCAAAGAGAAAACACAGCTTCAGCTCATATCACAGGTTACACACACAAGCTATACTGACGGCTTGCTACAGCTAGAATGCTAAGCTAGCATTTCACAGAGTAGCTACTCACTGAACAATGTCATCACTGGCTTCCAAGCCAAACTGGCTGTTTAACTGCTCCACGCACCAGCGATGCAAAGATTCCGACATTGTCACTAATTTAGTGAAGAAGTTTTGTTTTAGAAGATGAAACGAAACTAGCAGTTTCCCTCCGCAGCTAGCTAGTGCTGATAGTGTGACGTGAGCCTCGTGCTTCAAAATAAAAGTTTCATAATGATGATTATAGAAACTGTCAAAAAAAAAAAAAAAAGTATAAAAAAACAGACCCATACGCCTTTGTGGGAATTAATTCAAAAAGCTAACAGTACATTGTTTTTTTTTAAACAATGTCAAGTAAACATATTTTCTTTCTTTCTTTCTTTCTTTCTTTCTTTCTTTCTTTAAAAAATATTTTATTTAGAAGAGTTTTTTTGATGTGTATTTTATTTTACATATATATTTTTCAATTAAAGAAACAGACATGGTACTGTACAAACATCTTCAGAAGAACAATAATGAGCACATACATAAAACTTGTAACATGAAAAAAAAGTGAAAACATGGACAAGTAGAGGAAAGTGAGAGTCAAAATACAGATGAAGCAGGATGATGTAATCATTAATAATTAAAATTAGTTTTAAAATAATGGATAAATACCAATAAAAATGTGTACCATTGACTTCAGCCTTAACAGTCTACAAACCTGTAGACCATGAATACACCAGGCTAGACATATAATGTGTTTTCCATGACACATGACATC